>NC_136465.1:178213184-178745684 GCF_902686455.1 Sciurus vulgaris
TTGTATGTGCATATCTAACCTGGGAGAAGATCAGAAGTATGCTTTCTGCTTGAGTATATGTTACTTTCACGCCATTGTGATTTGAAAATTGAAGTTGAATTATCAGGAAGTGCGGACCATCAGTGCTTTGTTCCTTTTATGACCTGATATTCCACTGTGTGGATAGGCCATGTTTTGCTTACCCGTTCTTCAGCCAGTGGACATTGGACATGTCCACTTTTTTGGTGCTTAGGAATGGGGCTATAGGGGTTCTTGTGTGGACATGAGTCACTTTTCTGGGGTGCACACCTCGGAGGGGATCTGGGGATTGTGTGGTGACTGTTCAGCTTTGAGGAGCTGCCAGGCTTCTTCCTACGTGGCTGCGCTGTTTTTCATCTCACCAGTGGCCAGATGCCAGGGCTCCTGTTTCTCTGCATTCTCGAGGTAGTATTTACCTCTTCGTTCAGAATTTTGCCATCCTGCTGGGGTGAAGTGCTGTCTCACTGTGTTTTTTTTGGGGGTACCAGGGATTGAACTCAGGGGCACTAAACCCCTGAGCCACATCCCCAGCCCTTGTTTGTATTTTATTTAGAGACAGGGTCTCACTGAGTTGCTTAGTGCCTCGCTTTTGCTGAGGCTGGCTTTGAACTTGTGATCCTCCTGCCTCAGGCTCCCGAGCTGCTGGGATTACAGGCGTGTGCCACCGTGCCTGGCTCTCGTTTGTGTGTGTGATATTTTTTAGTTATAAATGGATATGATACCTTTATTTTATTTATTTTTATGTGGCGTTGAGGATGGAACCCAGCGCCTCAAGGATGCTAGTCAAGTGCGTCACCACTGAGCTACAGCCCCAGCCCTCATTGTGGTTTTGATCTGCAGTTCTCTGATGGCTAAGGAGGTCAAGCTGATGTTTTGGCAGTCTTCTGTGTACAAGGTGAAATGAGTGGAGACTGAAGACTTTCAGAACCCCATTGTGGGGAATCCTTCCTTTTCCCGCCCTTCTGAGTAGACAGGGAAGTGCTGTAGTGGTGCTGTCTGCTGCCGCAGCACCCTCACCTCCCAGGGCCTGCGTGGCCTCGACATTCAAAGAGGCTCCGAAGACTGAGCAATACACACAGTGCTCAGGCACCCCTGCTCCAGCACGAGGAGGAGGACAGCACTGGGTGCCGCGTGTGCTTCCTGGGCCAGTTTCCTTCCCCTTCACCCTGGGTGATCACTACCTTGAATCACGCACGCAGGGGTTTTTACCACTTATGGGTGTTCAAAATTGACATATAGTATTGTACATTTAGAACCCCCTCCTTTTTTTGGTAGGGAATGAACCCAGGTCCCCACCATGTGAGGTGTGTGCTCTATCCCTGAACTACATCCCAACCCCTTTTCTTTTGTTTTTTAAAAATTTGAGACAGGGTATTGCTAAGCTTCCCAGACTAGTTGCAAACTTGAGATCCTCCTGTCCCAGCCTCCTGAGTAGCTGGGATTACAGGTGTGAGTCACTGTGCCTGGCTTAAAAAATTTTTTTTAAAAATAAAGGATTAATGCTGTGTGTGTGTGTGTGTGAATACATACATATTCAGGTTGCTTTTCTCTCCAGTGTTCTGTTTATGAATTTATCTCTGTCAGTTCTGTTAGGTCTGGTTCATATTTGTTGCGGTTAGTATCCTATTATATATAGATGCATCAGTTTGTTTATTCATCCTTCAGTTTGTAATGGACATCTGAATTTTTCTCAAAAAAGTCTTTTTTCCTTTTTAGTATTGCAAACTTAGCTGACTCTGTCTCCTGTACTTGTGCAGGGATTTTTTCTAGGCTTGTATACCAGGAGGTGACATTGTATCATGTGGATCTGCTTTTCATGAAGAATCACTGAGGCTGTCTTTAAGACGGTAGAATGCTGCAGAATTTTACACCAGTATGACTTATGTAAAAAGACTGTTAGTTAATGTACTGTTTTGAAGAAAGATTTCATTATTTGAATGAGGTAGGTGGCTTAGTTGCCACTTCTTTTCAAATAACTTTGATGGAAGTCTGTTTTTCTTTTTAGCTATGCAAGACCAAATAAAAATGCAGTTTTAATAAGATGAACTGAGGTTCCTCTGGTCTGAGCTTGAACTTTGTGAGAACATTTTCTGCCCAGGAAACACAAGTAGCTTGCCTATGAGGAATTAATGAGTTTCCAGCTCTGCTGGAAGGAAAAGCCTGAAGTCTCTGGTGCCGCCACAGAGGCTCTTGTGAAGATGGCATGCAAATAGTGCACTGTAGCCCAGACTGCTACTGTCGTTGAATGTGTAAATGCACTGGGAGTTACAGGAGGAGCGTGAGCATGGAGTGAAGACGGTGTGCTGACAGTGAGTACACCTGGTTATCTCATTTCAGGCACATTGTTTTTCTTTTGTGTGTGTGTGAGATTCCCAATCCTTTTTGTTTTATATTTTGACACAGAGTCTCCCTAAATTGCTGAGGGTCTCACTATGTTGCCCAGGCTGGACTTGAATGGGGCACGGCCCTTGTTTCGATCCCCAGGACCGCAAAACAAGCAAACTAATAAACAGCAATAAAACCTACCAGCTACTAAGTGTTGGAACTGAAACTTGATCCTGGGCCTTTTGATTCTTAAACCTGGAAGCTTTCTGCCAGTATCACAGAGGCCTCCAACCAATTTTAGGAAAAGGACACAACAAATGTGTTGTGCTTGACCTAAACAGACAATGTGCCTTAAAAAAATCTGTCTATCCATATGTAATTTTTTGGCATATGGCAAGTGTTTGATTCTACTCATAGATCCTGTGGTCAGAAAGTCTGGTAGGATACAGTGGGGACTGCTGCTCTGCTCTGTGGTGTCCTTGGTATCACTGGGAGGACTTGAGGCAGGGCTGGAATAGGAGGCTGAGTCACTGGTCCAGTGGTGGATGTGGTTGTCAGCTGGGCCCCAGCTGGTGGGCATCCCTGGCACTCCTCAAGCTGGTGGGTTTCCTCACAGAATGCCAAATGGGTTCTGAGAGAGAATCCAGGAAGCCAGTGGCAATTGCATTGCCTTTTATAAAGTGACAGTCTCTTCATTGAGGTTCCGCTGAAACACAGGGCACCTGTTTAAATTCACACACAATAGCATTTGCCATTTAAATTCGTAATTCAGTGTTTTTAGTGTTTTCAAAGAATTGTATAGCCACAATTTTAGAACATGTTTGTCATCTGAAGTAACATTCCAACAACAAAACAAAAACAATCCCTGTGTCACCTCAGCCTCCCTTACCCTGAGCCCTGAACAACCAATAATAGATGCTCTCTCTGTAGAATTGCCTCTTCTAGACATTTCTAGTAAATGGAATCATGTGTGTTTTGATTGGTTTCTTGTACTTCTTGTTTTCAGGGTTCATCGTTTTAGCATGTATGTTTTATAGCAAAATAATACTCATTGACACGAGTTATTTCTACCTTTTGTCGTTATGAATAAGGCTTCTGTGAACGTTTCTGTGCAAATTTTTTTAACATGAATTTTTTAGTTGTAGGTGAATACAGTGCCTTTATTTTTATGTGGTGCTGAGGTTCAAACCCCGGGCCTCAAGGCATGCTAGACGAGTGCTCCACCACTGGGCCAAACTCAGCCCTCTGTACAAAGGTTTGCGTGGATGCCTTTTCCTTTGTCTTGGGTATGTGATATTGGGAGTGGAATTACTGGGTTGTAAGAAACTATGTTTACGTGTTTGAGGAACCCTTAGACTGTTCAAGGCAGCTGCACCACTTTTCACTCCCCTCAGTGACCTTTGAAGTCCCATTTTCTCTACCACCTAACAACATGCTATTGTCTTTAAAAAAATTTTTTTTTTCCCGGTACAAGGCATTGAACCCAGGAATGTTTTACCACTGAGCTGTACCCCCAGTCCTCTCTTTTTGAGAGTAGGTCTTCCTTAGTTGCCTGGGCTGGCCTTGAATTTGGAATCTTCCTGCTTCAGCCTCCTCAGTCACTGTGATTACAGACATGTGCCACCGAGCTCAGCCCTTTGCCTCTTTCTAACATTTTTTTTTTATTAGTGAGGTTTAAGAATTCTTCATATGTTCTTGATACAAAAACCTTTATCTGATATATGATTTGCTAAGAATTTCTCCTGTTATTTGAGTTGTTTTTCTACTTTCCTGATGGTAGCCTTTGAAGCACAAACATTTTTTAGTTTTTTATTTTTGTTGGTTTTGGTGTCATATCTAAAAAGAGATTATCTAGTGAAGATCACTCTTATATTTTTGCTGATTAAGGTTCATAGTTTTAGTTCTCTTATGTTTGGGCCACTGATTTTTTTTTTTTTTAAAGAATTGAAACATTGTATTTATTTGTTTTTATGTGGTGCTGAGGATTGAACCCAGTGCCTTACCCATGGTAAGCAAGCGCTCTACCACTGAGCCACAACCCCAGCCCCACTTGGTCACTGGTTTTGTGTTTCGTTTTGGGTGTGGTAAGAAGCAGGGGTGCACCTTTATTGTTTTATATGTGGATATGGACTTGTCCCAGCACAACTTGTTGACCAGACAGTTTTTCCTCACTGATTCGTTTTGGCACCCTTGTCAAGCCCAGGTGACTATGAAGACAAGGATTTGAGTCTGGACTTTTAAGTTCTGTCCATTGATCTCCATTTCTCTCTCTGCCAGGACTACACCCTGGGTGCTGAATTGTAGTAAGTTTTGAAATCTGAAATTATTATTATTTTTCCTGATTGCTTTGGCTGTTCTTGGTCCCTTGAATTTTGCATGAGTTTCAGGATCAGTGTGTGAATTTCTGCAAAGAAGGCAGTTGAAATTTTGGTAGGGATTTCACTTGAGTCTATTGAGTTAGGGGAGTCTGGCCCTCTTAATATTCAGTCATTTGATGCATGAACATGGGATAGCTTTCTGATTATTTAGGTCTTCAGTTTCTTTCAGCAATGTTTTTTAGTTCTCAAATGTAAATTTTGTACTTTTGTTAAATCTATTCCTAAATATTTAATTTTTTGCTGCTCTAGTGGAATTATTTTCTTAATTTCATTTTTAGATTTTTTATTTTGCACATTTGTAGACATGCATTTGACTTGTATGTTGATCTTGTATCCTGGAACCTTGTTTTTTTTAGTTCTAACAGATTTTTAATGAATTTCTTAGAACTTCCTAAGTACAAGATTATTTTTTCTTGGGCTGGGCATGTACCTCAGTGGTAGAGCACTTGCCTCGCATGTGTGAGGCATTGGGTTCGATCCTCAGCACCACATAAAAATAAATAAAGATATTGTGTCCATCTATAGCTAAAAAATATTTACAAAAGGAGTGTATTTTAAAAAAAGCTTATTTTTTCTTGTCAGTATTACTCTAGCCCAGATACCTTTTATTTCTCACTGTATGATTTACCTGACTGGGACTTCTGGTACAATGTTGAGCAAGAGTGATGAGAACAGTTATGCTTGTCCCCTTCCTGAACTTAGGAGGAGGATCTTTAGTCCATCACCGTTTAATTGGAGTGTAAGCTGTGGAGTTTGAAAATGTTCATCAGCTTGAACATGTTACCTTCTCTTCCTGGCTAGTTGAGAATTTTTATCATGAAATGGTATCAGATTTTGTCAGATGCCTTTTCTGTACTTGTGTAGAATGATCATATGGTTTGTCCTTTATTCTGTTAATGTGGTTTTTTTATACTGATCCATTTTTGGTAGTGAAGCCAACTTCTGTTCCAGCATAGCCTTGGGCTGGACTTCCCCTGTGGGCAGAGTTTTGACTCCTGATTCCAGCTTTTCTCCCTCCAGAGTCCACTCATGTTTTCTCTTTCTCCTTGGATGAATTTTGGTGATGTGCTTCCTTGGGCTTTGTCCGTTTCCTCTGAGTCCTCTAAATTGTAGGTGTGTAGTTGTCCACCGTCTTCCTGTATAGTTTTAAAAAAATTCCTCAGGTTAACAGTCTCCTCTTCCTTTCTGGCTTTGGTCGTTTGAGCCTCCTTCCTTCCTTTCAGTCAGTCTTGGTGAGTTTTTCCTCTGTTCTTCCTGTCGTTTTTGAGGCCTTCGTTGGTGAGGAGGCGCGCAGCCAGGCTTCTGCGCCCTGCCTGCCGTCTGCCCTGGTCCTGGGCGCCTCTCCTCTGGGACAGGGTGGGCAGCCTTCTGCCTCTGCCTGCGTCCGAGCAGCTCTGCCTCTGCCCTGGGAGTGCCTGTGAGACACTCCACTGGAGGAGTTGGTATACTGCTGGAGCCCCCTCTGACCCTGCAGAACAGAGTCACGCTGTACGTCTTGACGTTGCTGTGTGAAGAGCCAGCCTGAGAGAGCCGGGGTGCACAGGTGCACCTACGACAGAGCTGTGAACCTAGTGCATGGCGTGGTGACCTGTGCTGGGCCCACTCTCCGAGCACTCGCCGAGGCTAAGCACTTGCCTGGGCCTTACAGGTGCCCAGTCCAGTTGGCAGCTGGAGAAGGTCGTAGACCTGGGGAGGACTTCAACTCTGGGGTGACAGGTGTTGGGATCTGGTGGAACTGCATGTCTGGGTGGTGCTCCTGTGGTTGTTTCTCATGTTGTACGTGTCATTAAGCTGACCCTGCATCTGCAGGGGTGTGTGACTCTGGGCAGACCTCAGGTTTCCATCTTGGATGGGAACAGTCACGTCCGCCTTGTTGGGTTGCGGGGACTTGGATTCTGAGTAAGTGAAATCTCATTTTGAGATGACTTCTTCTTCTTTTCTTTTAAAATATTTTTTAGATGTTGATATACCTTTACTTTTTATTTATTCATATGTGTTGCTGAGAATCGAACCTAGTGCCTCACACATGCTAGGCACGAGCTCTACCACTGAACCACAGCCCCAACCCAAGAGACGACTCTTCTTGAGGTTTTATAGCTTGAAGTATTCCATATTGAGAAAGAGACAGGGACTTGGAGCAAACCTGCAGGCTGTCTAGAGTGGCTGAAGCTGAGTGGTGGTCACAGGGCTGTCCCTCTGCTTCTTGGTCTGCATCATTCTTTTCGTGCCCTGCTGTGGCTGCGATGCGAGCACTCGGGACAGAGCAGGTCCTTGGTGGCTGAGCAGATGGATCTGCGCTTTCCCTCTGGTTTCTGGTTTTCTGCACATCCTGATCATGTGCAGAAACAAATGTGGTGTTTGGTTTGGCGTTCCTTCAGAACTGTCTTCTGAGACCGCTCAGTTCTCCTGACTCACTCACTTGGGAGGTCGGAATCATAGCAAGCCTCAGGAGCCAGGCTCTTTGAGTTCTCTTCTCCTCCTGGTCTCCATCCTCCTCTGTGGACTGAGGCCTGCACTGGCCTGGGGGTCGGAGAAGCCTGGCGTGAGCATTTTTCTGCTCACTGTGGTGGTGGCCCCTCGCTGCCACTTTTATTTCCCCCTCTCTTTTGCCCTCAGACCTCAGGGTCCTCTCTTCACCTAGCATTTTCCACCTGCTACGTTTTTCTTAGGTCTAGGTGTCAAGAAGAACCCCAGGTTGGCATGTTTTGCAGGAATTATCATAGAGCGTTACGTATGCCACCTTATTTCACGCTTCTATAACTGCTGTAAGGTCCTTAATGATTTGGACTATATTGTACTTACTTTTGCCTCCTCCATCCTGTCACAGAGTTAGATTCAACAAATGTTTGTTACATTTTACTGAAAAATCTGATGTAATTAAAATGTTCTGCTACAGGCATAGCAATGAATAGAAAGTAGAACACTTAAAAATGACCCAAGGTAATAGTTTTTAAAAATATTTTTAGTGGTAAATGGACACAATCTTTTTTATTTTTATGTGGTGCTAAGGATTGAACCCAGTGTCTCACATGTGCTAGGCAGGTGTTGTGCCACTGAGCCACAACCCCAGCCTCAAGTAATATTTTAATGTATATTAAAGGTGACATTTGCTGGTGTGGTGGTGCCCGCCTGTAATCCCAGCGGCTGGGGAGACTGAGGCAGGAGGATTGCCAGTTCAAAGCCAGTCTCAGCAACTTAGTGAGGCACTTAGCAACTTGGTGATATCCTATCTCTAATAAAATATAAAAAGGGGCTGGGGATGTGGCTCAGTTGTTGAGTACCCCTCTCCCCAAAAAAGGGGGTCAGATCCCCTCCCCCCAAAAAAGACATTCTCAAACCAGTGAGGAAGAGAGCTTATAATAAGTGGTATTGGAACAATTGATTAAAAAATTTTTTTTTAGTTGTCAGTGGATCTTTTGTTCAATTTTATTTGTTTATATGTGGTGCCGAGTATCAAATCCAGAGCTTCACACATGCCAGACAAGAGCTCTACCATTGAACCACAACTCCAGCCCCTTGATTTTTTAAAAAAGTTTCCTAATGAACATTATGTAGTGAAATAAAACAAATTCTAGATGGATTTAAAAGTGTTAAAGATGAAAGCATAGAAGCATGAAGCAAGTGCATACTTGGGTATTTATGCAGTTTCAGAAAGGGAACCTTCCCCTGCATGGTCCCCAAAGTGGATCCTATGTGAAGGGACAAGAGTGGTGGACCTTGCCACTTGTGACTGGGAAAATAGATTTTCCACCTGTGTTTATTTTCTGTTGCTACTCCAACAAACTGGCACAAACTTATTGGCTTACAACAATGCATGTATCATCTTAGGACTCTGGAAGTCAGAAGTCTGACAAAGGTCTCTGTGGGCTAAAATCAGGCTGACAGCAGGGTCTCCTTCTGAGTCTCCAGGGATAGCCTTTGTCTTTCCCTCCAGCTTCTGGAGGTGCCTACATGCCTGGGAGTGTGGTGGCTTTCTCTGTCGTTGAAGCCAGTGATGATGTGTCTGTCTGGCCTCTTTCATAGTCGTGTCTGTCTCTGGTCCCTTTGCCATAGTTGGCAGAAAGGGTTCTGCTTTTAAGTGGGTTAGAGTGGGCCCACCTGGAAAACCCAGGATAATCTCCTGCCTCATTGTGTGTACTCTTAATCATATCTAGGATGTCACCTTTGTCACATAACTTGCATCTGTAGCTTCTGGGCATTGGGACATGAACATCTTTGGTGGCGCTGCTATTTTCCTTCTACAACACTTGAATGATCAAAAACCAATTCTCTTTTATAAATGGGTTTTTACAAATCAGCAAGAAGGTGAACTCCTATTAGTAATGGATGAGGGGATCTGAATACTTCACAGAAAAAGAGGTCCACCTGACCACGAGCTTCACTCCTCATCAAGATGCACATGGCCAACCCTGAGGCTGCTCTCCTGTCCAGTCAGCAACGATTGGTGGCCTGCCAGCCCCTGAATAGGAGCTAGGTGCTGTCCTTGGGCAGCACGGACCACAGCCTCATTGTTCAGGCGCCTGTGTCCCAGGGTCCCCGGGAGAACGTCCTCAGGAGGCTCTCAGAGTGGCATGTGGGGTCCTGTCTCCAGAGGTATGTTGCTCTTTTTTTTATTTTTAAATTCTATTTGTTCTAGTTAGTTGTACCTGGCAGTAGAATGCATTTATACATTTGGGCAGATCATACATAAATAGAGTGTACTCTCATTTTTCTGATTATACATATGCAGGATGACAGCAGTCATGCAGTCACATGTACAGGAGGTAATACTGTCTGTTTCACTCTACTTTTGTGGTCACAGTTTTACGTGGGTCGAGCGTTCCCCAGTCCACATTGAACCCATTAGATTTTGGCTATATGGTGGCAGAGTGTGAAGTTAGAAGTGGCATTGTCCAGGGGGTGTCAGGCCAGTGACGGGGAAGCTGGAGCTCCCTATGTTCCTGTGGTTCTAGAGATTTTCTATTGTGAAACTGTCGGATTTGCAAGGACTTGCGGAGGTGCAGGGTACTCTTTGCCTCACGTTCTTCTTTTGAATTTACTTAAGCTGAGTACATTCTCCTTGTGCATCCAGTACATCTGAGGTGAATAAAACTGAGGAAGAATAAAGTCATGACATGGGAGGTGGTCATGAGTAGTCACCCCTCTTTCTGCATCTTCTCACCGCCCTCCCCCCTAGGTGCTACACCGGTTGCAGTGCTTTGGCCCTACCTTGTGGACCATGTCCATTAGGGTGTCTGACGGTGGCCTCAGCAAGCAGGGGCTTGTGCATTTCACGTTCTTGAAGTGGAGGGAGGTGGTCAGGCAGACCTGCTGTTTCTGTTTCCTGTCCTGCCACTCTTCCGGGTGGTTTTGCGTCTCATGCTTACTTCTCATGCTTGTGGGGTGGCCAGGGTCCCAGACCTTTCCTCTGGGTTCCTGGCCAGGAGGAGGGTTGGTGGGTAGCTCAGGGCCAAGGATGCTGGCTAAACCTGCTTTTTTTTTTTTTTTGGCTGTGCTGGGGATGGAACCCAGGGCCTTGTGCCTGGTAGGGTAGTGCTCTACCACTGAGCCAAGTACCCAGCCCCTAATTATGTCTGTTTTTGTTAGAAAAACAGTGGCCTCCATTCTTTCTGCCTGACCTGGCTGCATCATGATGCTGTCCCAGCTGAAGACAGCCAGGGTAAGGCTCAGCGGCCACTATGTCTACCACAAGGGGTGTTTCGTTTCCGTCTGTTTTCCAGTGTACTGTGATGAACCTGAGGGTTGTATAAAACCATTCAATCTTTAGAAAACACTGCATTCTTTTGGAGGTGCTGAGGTTTACATTAAGACAAGTGGTGTGTGATGGGAATTCCCTGGCAGGGATTTGTGTGTCCGTGAGCAGAGCTCATGTGACTGACAGTGCTCCCAGGGGCCTTGTCCCTCAGTGGGTGCCTGAGTTCTGTGATGGCGCCTGGAGGGCTGCAGCTCCTGTGTGAGGCCCGCTCTCGAGAAGGGCCTGAATGGCCGGCTTGTGTGGCACCGCTCATCCCTCCTCCGCCTGCCTGTAGGACCCTGCGTGGAGGAGGCTGTGGTGTCCCCAGTCGTGTGGCATGCGAGGAGCTGGCCCTTCTCCTGGGTCAGTGGTGGGCTCTTGGCAACGCTGAAGAAAAGCTGATTTGTTTTCTCTTTTTTATTAGCATCCAGCATGTGTATGGAGCCCAGCACCCACCTTTCGATCCGCTGTTACATGGCACGTAAGTGACGTTTGCCCTCACTTTTGGCTTCACAGCTGATTTGAGGAGGGCTGGGACAGCTAGGGTCTTCCGGCTCTCCTCCAGCTCCCTAGGATCCCAGGCACGGGGAAAGTGGCCTCTCATTTGGCAAACGTGGATCAGGTGATTTCTTTGTGGGAGACACCGCTGTCCTAGCCTAGCTCATTCTGCCGTGGGGCAGGTGGGGCAGGTGGGGCAGGTGGGCATGAAGGCTGCAGCCGCTTGTGGGTCAGGGGGTGGAGCCTTGCGGGACGGGGAGCTAGTACCGTTAGCTGGTGGGCCACCTGGAGGCTCATCTGACTCCCCCTCTTGCTTGCTGCCCTGGTCCTCGCTGCTTCGCTAGAGCCGGTGGGAGCAGAGGGAGCGGGTCTTGGTGGGGTGCTTGTGGGTGGGTGCTGGTGTGGCTGCAGGCTGGCACCTGTCTGTTGCTTCCTGACACCCGTGGGGCTGGTGTGTGTTGTGGTGTTTCTGGGGAATCTCTAATGATACTGTTTCCAGACGTGCATGCTACAGGCTATGTCTCTGCGCAGTCCCTCCTGCCCCAGCCCCTCAGTGGCTGCCATAGGATCTACTGAGATGCTGGGAGTGTGAGACTGTTGGCAGGCCCAGGCCTAAGAGAGTTCAGGATGTGGGTCTGCGCTTCCTAGTGGGGTTCTGTGGGATGGCAGTGCCTGCGTGGCCTGGCTCTCCCCTGAAGACCTCCTCCTTGCTGTGGCTAAGTCCTCCTGCACTTTGCCTTAACTTATTTTGCCATCTGTATGAATCGCTCGCGTTCTCACAGTGCCTTCATCTGGACCCAAGTACCTTCCCTTCTGCTGATTTAGGATGACTGCTGCCATGCCTGAGCATGTGCAGTAAAGATGCCTTTGCCTTTCAGCTTGCTCAAGTCCACGCCCAAGGTGCCGACCACCCCAGTGAAGGCCAAGAGGGTCAGCACCTTCCAGGAGTTCGAGAGCAACACCAGTGACGCCTGGGATGCTGGGGAAGATGACGACGAGCTCCTGGCCATGGCGGCCGAGAGCCTGAACACTGAGGTGGTCATGGAGACGGCCCACCGCGTCCTGCGCAACCACAGCCAGCGGCAGGCCCAGCCTATGCTGCAGGAGGTGCCAGCGCCCACCCAGGAGCCAGAGCCCGCAGCAGAGCCGCTCGCAGCTCCAAGCGGGGACCTCCGGCTGGTGAAGTCAGTCAGTGAGAGCCACACGTCCTGTCCCACAGGTAGGCAGGGCACACCAAGGTGGTGACACGCCTTCATCCTGGGAGACGAGAGGGTGCCTGTTGTCCTTGTGGCAGGACTCATCCAGAACGCCTCGAGGCTATCTTCTGTGGGGCTGTAGCACCCCCAGGCAGGGGATGTGGTCTGCACTTTCCCTTGGGCTCCTGATGTGCTTTTCTTTGTTCCTCTGAGCTGAGAGTCTCCCTCCCTCAGAGGAAGTGGCAGTGCTGGTGGCTTTTGGGGTGGTTCCCAAGAAGGCCACCGGGGAGTGTGGGACCCTATTCTCCTCTGAAAGACCCTGGCTGAGCTGTAGGCTGTTTTGCCTACCTTCCCCAGGGTTAGGGTGCTGTCCCTGCATTCCCGGGTGAGGAAGCAGGAGTCATCATCGTAGCCTTAGATGTAGGGCTGGCTTCATACCTCGTCTCGTTTTTATTAAAAACGCCTTCTAGGAATTAATGGACTTCTAAAACGTTACATGTCTCTTGAGCTAGAGTGTATGAATTATTTCACTTGATCATTTTTCAATATCGGAACCTAACAAATTTAAAAGTATTTAAACTTAGTTTAAATTAGTTTAAAAGTACTTAAACTAATGAAAGTTCTGGTGCTGATTGAAGTACATGTTTCTCACCTTCCCACGCTCAGTCCTGGGCAGGACGCCCTCAGCTGTACATTCCGGTGTTGGCCGGGACCCTGAATTCATCTGCTTACAGACTGTGCTGATGTTGAAACCTGACAAGCCACGAAGGCCACTTCTCAAGCCCCCGGGGGCCTGGGTGGAATCCGTGACATCCGTCTCGGCTAGTGATGGTCCTCACACGCTAGGTGCAGGGGCTGAGAGTGGGCAGGACCCTGAGGTGTACGGTGGGATGTCCTGACTGGAGGCAAACCCAGATGCATCTAGCCAGGTGGAGAAACTGTGGGAAGTCCCCTGCATGCTGCCTCCACCGGAGAAAGCAAAATGATGGTGCCCAAGGCAGCATGTCACTGGCAGAGGGCTCTTCGCCTCCTTGCTTTGGCTTTTGCCAGCAGCAGGGTTGCTTACCTCTCCTGTGTCTGCTTTCTGGGCAAGCCTTTTCTTGGCACCTCAATACAACAGCAGCAGCAGCAGCGACAACATGATAATAATAGTAAAACATGATAATAATAGTAAAAAAATAGTAATAGCATTTCCTGGTCATTCACTATCTGGCAGGAACTGATGCCAGCCTTCTGGTGATGGACTTTGCGACAGCGCCTTAATCTCACGACCTCCTGGGAGGGAAGGCGTGCTGTCATCCCCTTTCACCCATGAGGCACTTGGAAGGCCCAGAGCTGCCCCCTGAGCAGTGGGACTGTCTGGGCCCAGGACACCTGGCCCAGAGCCCTGCGGCTAGCTGCTGGCCCTACCCAGAGTAGGGTTCTCATTGCGGTGTCTTCCCACGAGTCGTGTGGCCTGTGTACACATACGTAACTGTGCATGGACAGAGCTGAGGTGCTCTGCAGCCCCTGCCTAGCAGAGACTGATCAGCCCTCAGGTCCCTCCTGTCCCATCTTAGCATGAGGCCACCTGTGCCCTGCTCAGGGGTCTTCACGGCACTGCACCCATCCTCTCCTGAGACTCAGGTGAACACAGCTGAGCACCTGTGGTTCAGGACAGGGTGTGGCCCTGCCCTTCCTGTGGAACGTTCTCCTACAAAGGAGCTGAGTCTGATGGCCCTCTCCTCCCCTTGTGTTCAGGGAGGCCTGGAGCCTTTCCTGAGCCTAGGATGGGGAGCTGGTGTTCTCTGGGAACTGCCTGGCAGGGAGAGTGGGAGCAGGGATCAGCAGGAGGAGGCGGTAGCCCCACAAGTAGGCTCCTCTGAAAGTTGACCTGGGCCTGGTTTTGCCCAGAGTCCTTAGGCTGCCTTGTTCCTGGATGGCCTGAGAGTGCTGCGTGAGACCACCCAACCAGATTGTGAGGGGAGGAGGCCACTGGGCAGAAGGGGCTATGGGGTGGCACTTGCACCTCTGCTACTCTGCAGCTGCCCCTAACGGACCTTCTGACTCTGGGGTGTGGAGCTTTGCATCATTCCCTGGAATTTGTTCTTACCTTCCTCCTGTGTTCCGTTTTTGAAAGATGAGATTGCTGGCTTGGATTTAGACTAGGCGTTAGCCTGCAGAGCGTCTTGCCCATTGGTCCCAGGTGGCACTGCTGTGTGACTCGGAAGCCGCGGGCTCTTCCCCGTGGCTGGCCCTGGCCCAGGTTCCTGAGTGTAGCATACTGTTTTGCCAGGGATGCCAGGGGTGCAGCAGCAAGAGACGTCCTAGTTGGGCTAGGGGTCTGTTCTCTGCTGCCACTACAGCCCACCCTCGCCTGCCTGGCTTCCTTGGTTTGCTTTTGACGATGTTCCCTTCCCAGCCTTCCTCCCAGGGCTGTGGTGAGGTCTGGGGAGCAGGGGTCAGGAGGCAGCAGCGTCCTGGTCACTCCCCTCCTGTTCTCCTACCTTGGCAGGCTGCGTCTTTTCTCGTCACGTGTGACGGTAGGCTCTCTGCCCACCTGTAGGCCTGGGTGAACCCTGCAAGCCCCTTCCTCAGCAGGTCTTCGGGTCATAGCGCCGGGCAGGCCTGATCTGCCTTCAAGGCCCCGGTGTGGCCCGCTAGTGCCTTGGTGCTCGGACCTTCCTGGCCATTGCCATTTACTGTGTTGATGAGCAGTGTGCCGCCTGTGGGGCAGGGTTCCGCGGGTGTCAGCTGCACTTAGTGCTCAAGAGTGCAGTCCTCCAACTGCTGAGTGGTGGCAGGAAGGAGAGTTCCGGCCTGATGGCGTTCACCAAGGACGGTGGCACCACGAGCGAGAGGCTGTCTTGACGCAGGAAGAACACCTGGGCAGCAGTGGGCAGGAGGCTCAGCTCACCTCACCCTGTTCTCTCACCCTTGCAGAAAGTGCCAGCAGTGTGGTCCCTCTGCAGAGGTCCCAGTCTCTCCCCCACTCGGCCACCGTCGCCCTGGGTGGGACGTCTGACCTGAGCACCCTTGGCAGCTCTGCGCTGAGCGAGAGAGAGGCTTCTCGCCTGGACAAGTTCAAGCAGCTGCTCGCAGGCCCCCACACAGACCTCGGTGAGTTCCTGCAGGCGGGAGGACACGAGTGACTGTTCTCCAGGAGACGCTGTGCGTGATACATAATGCACGTGCCTCTGTATGAGTCCCTTGCGGGGGTTGCTGTGCTCCTGTCCCTGTGCCAGAGCCCGCCAAGACACCAGGGATGCCAGCGGCATCCTGCCAGGGGCTCGTTAGTGCCTTTCCAGCTCTCATTAGTGCGAGTCCCCTTCATTCTTCCTCTGCACCTGGGTGGGGCTCTTCCACTGCTGTCCTCTGTGGCCAGTCAGGTGGCTGTGCTTGTTTTCATAAGCACCAGTTGAAGCATGGCTCACAGGGCACCTGCTGTGGGGCTGGGGGTCGTCCGAGGGCAGGGAGTCGGCTAGGCCCTGGCAGGGCTCCCGTACAGCTGTGGGGCACACGGTCACCCACTCGAGTCTTCTGGCCACCAGTGTCGAGGCCCCCGGCAGCTTTGTGGCCAGACCCCAGGCACGTGCTTGCTTTCAGGTCCCTCTGGCAGAACCCCTCCAGGCTGGTCTTCATCCAGGCAGTTCTTTGTTGTTGAGTGCTGCTCTGTACTAGGTGTTTGCTGGGTGCTGGAACTTTCTGAGCTGGGAGATGCAGTGCCGGGCTGGGCCAGGAGGTGGCGAATGGGGCACATGGATGGTTGGGAGGGAGCTGAGCCCTTTGCCTGGGAGGCTGGGGCTGAGGCTTTGAGGCGGAGGGGTGGAGAGGGCAGGACATTGTTCAGAGCCATGAAGGAGGGCAGCTCTGGAAAGGCCTGAAAAGCTCCTCAGACACAGCTCCAGTTCCGAGGGGGTCTCCTCTGCTTAGTTTCATTTATTTTTTGACTCAGCGACAGGTGTATGGTTACAGGACAAAGCTCAGAGGGTGTAAGTGAAAAGGAGCCACTCGCCTGCCTTTGGCCTCCACTTTCCCTCCTTCCCATTGTTCTAGAGAGGGCGGGTGCTCACCTGTTCTAAACGTCGTTTGTTGTCTTATTCTTGCCCAGGAGGTGCAACTCCCGCATACCCTTGCCCAGACTCACCATTCTGAGTGTGCGTTGGTCTGGGTGCATTTCTTCCCGAGCCATTTGAGGCTCAGCTGGAGATGTCCTGGTCTACTCTGGAACACTGTTCCTTAGCATGAGGACATCCCCTCAGATGGTCATAGTGCAGTTTGCAAAGTAAAGAGATTCGACGTAGACAGCATGTGTTGTGACAGAACTGCCACTGTGATCCATGACCCACGTTCACATCCTGCTGCTGTCCCTGTCCTATTCTTCATCTCTTTTCCTGTCCAGAACCCAAGCTGGAGCGTGCGTTCCTCTCAGTCACCACATCCCTGTAGTCTCTGTTAGCCTGGAACCACAGCTCAGCCTTGCACTGTGGGCTTTGATCTTGACATTTTTGAGGAGTGCAGGCAGCTATTTTGCAGACTGTCTCTCAGTTGCTGTTTCCTCATGATGAGATCCAGGTTGATAATTTTTTTGGCGGGAGCATCATGTAAGATTTGTGTTCTTAGTCATCATTGCAGGAGGCACGTGAGGCTGGCTTGTCCTAACATGGTCAGACTGACTCTGACCACTCGTTGGAGGTGGTGCTGTCAGCTCTTCACACCAGAGTTTGTTCTTCCCTTGATAATTAAGAAGTAACAGCTTGGCACGGTGGTGCACACCTGTCATCCCAGCTGCTCAGGAGCCTGAGGCAGGAGGATTGCAAGTTTGAGGCCAGCCTCAGCAACTTAGTGAGAACCTGTTTCAATATAAAAAATATAAAGGGCTGGGTGTACTTCAGTAGTAGAGTGCTTGCCTAGCATGCATGTGGCCCTGTGCTTAATCTCTTGTACTGCAGGAGAAAAAAAAAGGGCAATTTGTAGAAAGACACTTTAGCGACTACATTTTTATAATATACATATGTATTTTTAAAAATATTTACTTATTTATTTTTATGCAGTGCTGAGGATCAAATCCAGTGCCTCACATGGGCAGTTGCTCAACCCCCAGCCCTTCACAATATATTTTCTTCTGCCACATGAAAGGTAACACTGTTCTGTACCCCACCTTTTGGATTTAACTATTTATTTTCCCATAGTAGGTCATGGAGAACCAATCGGGGGGCATCCATTGGATGCATGTCACATGATGTGTTTCTGTGACCCCCCCCCCCAGGTTATTCTTAATTTTTTATCATTACAAACAACTTGAGAACTTTTCAGTATCTGACCTCTGATGACTCATTTGCAGCATAGCCCTAAATGTGTCTGGGAGTGAGGGGTAGTGCAGGATGGCTCCTGTGATTTTGGTGTAAGAACCGGACCACTGGAAGTTCCATGCCCCAAGACGGGAAGTACAGGCAGACTGTACTCGCAGGGACGTGGGCTTGTGGTCTGTCTGTTGCTGCCTTTGCTGGCTTGCAGAGTACCTTCTCTGCTGGGTCTGGGTGCTGCTGAGGAGTGGGGGGGCAGGATCCCATGGTGCCTGTGGATCAGGCTCTGGAGTTGGGCTGCCTGCGTGGAGATCCTCAGTGAGCTTGGTGGTCCTGCGCCTCAGTGTCCTTTTTCATCTGGAAGGCGTGACGAGAGCTGGCCCGAGTTTGCAGATTGAGTGGCACGGTGCACGTGATACGCTTTGGTGAGGGGGCCTAGCATGTGTTACAGTCACAGATGTCGTTCACTTTTATTATTGTCAGTTAATATTCATTGACCTACTTACCCTCTAACTTGATTTTTCTGGTATCTGTTATTATGGTATGGTCACTTTAGTGCTGAATGATAAATCGAGGTACTTCACAGACAGCTTCCTGTTGTGTTCAGAGGTTTCTAACCTAGGCGAGAGGTTAGGAGGTGGCTGTTGGAAACAGATGTGCCTGATGGGAGTTCTGGTCAGACTCTGAGCACCAGCTAGACTCTCCTCGTGGACTTAGTCATTGGAGCAACTTTTGAAATTAAAATCATACTTATAAATGAAGCTTTCAGGATTGTAAGAGAATGAGTTTGTATGGGTAGGTCAAAGGTCAGCATGGAAAAGTCAGATTCTTTTGTGAGGTTGGTACAATTAGGGATTTTTCCTTTCTTCAGAATTCTATTTACATAGTACAATCTGAAGCCAAAAGTTAAAGCCAGAGCTTAAACTGTTACTGGATTTAGATTTAGTGGCAAGAGAAAGCATAGTGGGTAAATTGCCTGTTTCCGAAGGCCTATAAGGTAGCTCGGAGGACAGTGGAATGTATTAGTCTCACATTACCCAAAAACTTAAGTGGCAAATATTTGCCGACATCAGAGAAGCAGATTGCTGGTGTGCGAAGTGCCCCGGGATGATGTACCTGCTGAATGTCACCGTCCAGCGGAGCGCTGCTGTGTTGAGCTTGTCGTTGGGAACCCAGGGCTGAAAGCAAACAGAACGCACAGCTCATCCCTCCTGGCATCGCCTCAGTGTTCACTCACATGCAGACTGCCCGTTGGAGGCCTGAGAAAATGACTCTTAGAGGTGTTCCTGTTTGTCGCATGTGTCTGCGAATGGGGGGTGGTGATTTGGCAGTGTGTAGCACCCCCAGTTTCCTGAGGGCTGCTGAGCGAGTCCACGCAGTGGTGGGCCTGGAGTGCACCATGTGGAGCACTCCGACAGTAGAACAGGCAGCACCCTGCCCTTCAAAAAGTGGCCAGGCGCCCAGTCAGGTTCCTGTTCCCCTGAGGGAGCACAGGGTCTGGGTGGAGGTGGGCGGAAGGCTAGGCAGTGTGAAGCCCCGTGTCCTTGCAGTGTGGATGTGGGCAGATGCTCTCATTGTCTGTGACTAGCTCACCAAGTACTCAGCCTCCTGGTCTCGTCAGCTGCAAAAAGGAAGCAGATGGACTTGCAGTGTCCTTGGAGGCCATAGTGTCCATTCCGTCTGCCAGGACGTGTTGTGCTCCTGCTGTGTCAGTAGGCATTGTGTGAAATCTGGAGCCTTCAAGGAGCTGGCCTTCTGGTGCCCAGGGGCAGGTACATTTGGTCCTCCAGGTGCTATCAGAAGGCTGCAGGCACATCTGGAGGATGCAGCCCCGCTGAGAGGTAATGCTGGGTGGTCAGAAAAGACCCTGTGGAGTCGGGTGCTTTGAGGCTGAGACCTTTGAAGGGAGATATTTGAGGGGAGGGCATTCTAGGGAGAGGGGTCAGCGGTGCAAAGGTCCTGTGTGGGAGAGCTTTATGTGCTTGAGAAATGGCAAGCAGCCGCTGGGCTGTGGGCTTGGTGGGGTGTGAAGAAGGGAGAAGGCCAGTAGAGCAGGAAGTGTCCAGGGTCCCAGGACTGAGAAGGCCAGATGGATGCTCTCCACTTTCCTCTGAGCACAGCGTGAAGCCTTTGGCAAGTTTGGAATCCAGACAAGTGAAGCTTGGAAGGAAGGACCATGAAGAATTTCACCAGGTGTTTTCCAGTGGCCCTGGACTAGGTAGATTCCTTGGGCAGCTTTCCGGTATGGAGGTGGGAGGGGCAAGGAAGCTAGGAAGTGGTAGACTGAGGGAAGGAGGGTCTGAGGATGGGTGGGGCAGTCAGTTCCAGGCACCTCTGGATGGAACTGGGGCTAGTTAGTTGGACGTGAAGTTGGGTAGACTGGGAGAAGGAGGGAACCAGAGCTTGGAACCCAGGGGCTACAGGAATAGGGGATAAAAACCAGAACATGCACAAGAAATGTGTCATTTCACCTGGGAAACAAAGTCATGACCTTAGGAAGCAGACCAGGGAAAGCAGTATATTTAAATGATTGCACAATTGCTGCTGTTATATGTTATGTTACTAATTCCGCCACCCCAGGGCCCCAGACACCACCTGCCTGTTCCTGTTTGCTGGTTTACTGTGGGGAGGTTGCTTCTAGGGTTAGGTAAGTGGCAGGCTATGCACCCTTGCAGTGAGGCAGGGCAGGGTGGGACAGGGTGACCTGTTGTAGGCTCCTTGTCTCCTGGTCTCACTCGTTCCCAGTTAGTACGGGCAGTGGGGTTCTTAGTGCACTTGAGAGGCTTGAAGAGGTTTCGTCTTCTGTGGGTTCTATTGGAGCATGTGGCATCTGGGCCAGAAGCAGCAGGCTTGCTGGGCCTAGCAGGCTGGCTCTGAAGAGCTAGCTCGTCCTCCTTTCCTGGCAATCTGCCAGCCAGCCCAGTGTTACCCTCTAGTGGCCAGGCCCTGACTGTGCAGCCTGTGCCACAGCATGACAGCAAGGTACAGCTGGCCACACTGCGTTGGGTCTGTGTGCACATGTGTGTGCCGTGTTTATCGCGTTTACTGAAGGGCGAGGGCGAGCTCAGAAGAGATGATAACGTGAGGGACAGGGAAAGCTGTAAGTCACACTTGCCCTGGAATCTCATCAGGGAAGATGGGACAGGAGTGAGCTACCAAAATGCAAAGAGCCTGGTGGCGAGGAAACAGATCCCCACTTAGTGATCATGCTGGTTCCTTTTCCAGCCATGCCTCTGTGCACTGGGTACCCAGACTGTACTCGGCTGCTTGCCCCCCGCCCCTCCAATGACCTGCCCTCATTGCACCCGGCCCTCTGCTCCCTCCCAGCCCACCCCTGCACTTCTGCATGGTTGGCTGGCTGCCTGTCCTCCCCAGCGCTTTGGGTTCCGACCTGTGGCTTAGTTTGGGTGCTTATGTCCTCTTGCTGGGGGAGTGTGGGCAGTGCTGGGTACCTGAGCCTGAGTCTCCTGTGCCAGTCCAGCCAGAGTGAGGCTCCTTATACCAGCTGGACAACTGGGTGCCAGCAGCTGCCTGGATGTAGGGGTGAGAGATGTGGCAGCCTGTGACTCTCAGGAATCACTGGCAAGGGTGCCTTTGAGGGCCTGGTTTTGTCTTTGCTCTTGTGGTTTTAGGAACAAGTACTTCAAGCAAAGCTTTTAAAAAGAGGTCTGTCTTCGTTGGTTTTCTGTTGTTACAACAAAATATCTGAGACCAGGAGACAAATAAGGAATGGAGGTTATTTGGGTTACAATTCTGGAGGCTGGTAAGTCTAAGAGCATGGTGGCAACTTTCTTAATGCGTTGTGATGCAGTGACAGACATTACCTGGTGAGACAGAGCAAGTGTATGTCAGCTTAGGTCTCTTCCTTTTCCTGTAGCGTCACTAGTGCCATTCTGGGGGCCCCACCTTGATGACCTCCCGAAGACCCCACCTCCAGATACCATTTGGGAACATGCTGAGGCCACAGCAGGGCTGACGGGTACATGGGCCTCTCCAGGGGTCTGTGGCTCCCCCACCAGCAGCTCGTCTTCTGGAGCCAGGGTGCAAGAGCATCAAAGTTGGGGCTGGACTTGGGGTAACTTGGTCCTTTTGCCCTGGTGCAGGACTGGACTAGGCATGTAACTGGTGCTCGGAGCAGGTGTGACAGGATTGAGCGCCTTTTAGTATGAAAGGTGGCGTTGTCCTCTTAGGACTTGGCCAGGAAAATAATGTTCCTGCTGATTTTAACTCTGAACACGGTGGGAGGTGGTGATATGGGGACACGCGCCCAAAGCCGTTGGTGGGGTCCCGTTCTCGCAGGCATGCCTGCTGCCAGGGAAGGCTGGCCGGAGCTCGCGGCCCGGCGCCTGTGTTCCTCGGTGCTCTCGCCTGCTGCCGTGCCCTCCCACCTCTGCTGGACCCCCGTTTTGGCTTCCCGCTGCAGTGCCTGATGGCCTGAGAGGCCCCGGCAAGGCGGCTTTCTTCAAGAACGTGGGTGAGGGTCTCTTCTCCACCCTGTTAGAGTCCATCTGTTTGTAAAGGCAGTTGCCTGCATTGGATTCAGGAGCCCCTGACTTCATTTCCTGAGTGGCTCCAGCTCTGGATACAGCAGCAGTTGCCCGGCCTGGCTCCAGGCGAACATCATCTACCCCCTCTCCTCCCACCAACTTCGTGTGCCAGTGTCATGCAGCACCTGAACCTCTGCACCCTGCTCTGAGCTGCCGCCCTCTTGCTTGATGGTGACAGAGTCCTCCCTGGCACCATGAGTCCCCTCAGGCCCAGCAGCCAGTGACATTTCAGAGGGAGATCCAGTACTTCTCAAAGCCATTGGTGATGGCATGCCACTGAGCAGTCAGCCATGGGCTTGCTGTGTCCTTCCAGGCCCACTGCCATCTGGCTCCTGTTCCTCTTGGCCTCATTCCTGCCTCCTTTCCTGGGAACACCCCAGGGCCTTTGCACTCACTTCCCTCGGCCCTGGGTTTTTGTGTGACTCACTTTCTCCAAATCTCTGCTCAATGCCACCTCTTCAGCAGGTTCTCCTGACTGCTGTGTGAACAGCACAGCCCTGCCCACCCCAGCAAACCCCTCTGGTTGTGTCCTTCTGCTCCATTTCTCTCCAGAGCACCCCTTTCCATCTGGCCTCTCATGTGGTACTTGCCCACTCTGTCCCCATGTCCCTGCTCACATATATGCCCCAGCAGGGCTGGCCATGGTCCTTGAGCCTGCGGAGACCTCATTGCCTTGCTTAGTGAGTACCTCGTAGTGGGTACTTGCCACGGGTCACCTGTCCACACTTCCCTCCCTTCCTTGCCGTAGTCATGGTCCTCTCTCTGGTTTTGTCTCTTTAAGAACAGTCACTAGTAAGTAGTCGTCAGTAGTATTGCAACTCAACAGCAAGAGCAAGCGTTTGCCCCTAAGCCAGGGACCTGTTTGCAGCTGTGGCTCTTGGTCTGCGTCTTCCATCCCCCCGGGTGTCTGCAGTGGTGCCAGAGCCCTGCTGTCCTCCCTAGCCTTTTCCCAGGGCTCGGCAGGGCTTTGCTGCTGCTCCCTCCCCTCCTGCTCTGTTCTCTGTTCTTCTTTCACTGGAGGGATCTGTGATGGTCACCAGCAGGAACGTTAGGGAAGTGGAACCAGTGGGCACAGTGACTCCACACTGCCACTGTCCACAGTGTCCTGTCTATTACAGTGTGTGCTTTCTTTTTCCACCTGCATGCCACCTCCTAACCGGTTCTTACAGAGCCTCCAGTGTTATGGTTTAGATGTGAGGTGTCCCCCAAAAGCTCACGTGTGAGACAGTGCAGGAAGGTTCAGAGGAGGAATGATTGGTTGGTAAGAGCCTTAACCCCAATCAGTGAACCAGTCCCTGATGGATTAATTGAAGTGATGGGGTGTGGCTGGAGGAGATTGGAATTGGGGTGTGGCTGTGTGGTACATATTTTGTATCTGGAGAGTGGAGTCTTGCTCTCTGCTTCCTGATGATGTGAGCTGCTTCCCTCTGCCATACTCTCCACCATGATGTTCAGCCTCACCTTGAGCCCTGGGGAATGGAGCCGGCCTTCTGTGGACTAAGACCTCTGAAACCGTGAGCCCGCAAATAAACTTTCCTCCTCTGCAATTATGCTGGTTGGGTCATTTAGTCATAGCAGTGAAATAGCCGACTAAAACATCCAGACTCTGGAGGTATGCCGTCCGTGGTGGGTTCATCTGCAGCGCCATCTCTGGGGTCGAGAAGCAGCATGAGAACCTCAGGTAGATGCATGGCTCCTCTTGACTTTATCCCACCGCCAGTATCCTCTTTTGGGGTGTCATTTTCATTGCCAGATGTGGCACTTGAACTTCAGGTAGCATCCCTCAGCTTAAACAGCCAGGCCGAGGATGCCTGGATGGAAGTGAAGTATTCCTTTGAACATCCAGGGTAGATCTTTAGTTTCATGGAAGATCCTCAAGGGTCTTTCAGATGCCCTGTTTCTATTGAGTGTTGGTTTTCAGTTTGCACTCTTAAAACCAAATGTTAAGAAAATGTTTATAAGATTTTAAGATGTATTTGATTTTATTTGTTCTAATAGTTACACATGACAGTAGAATGTGCTTGGAGACATCATTTATAAATAGAGTATAATTTCTCATTCTTCTGGTTGTACATGATGTACACACCAGTCGTGTAGTCATATATGTACGTAGGGTACTAATGTCTGATTCACTTTCCTATCCTTCCTACCCCCATCATCCCCCTTCCCCTCTCTCTACTCCCTCTGTCTAATCTGGAAGAACAGAGTTATTTTAGATTAACTCCCCTTATTGTGAAATAGCATTTGCTTTTCAGAGAAAACAATTCAACCTTTGGTTTTTTGGGTTTGGCTTATTTTGCTTAGCATGGTATTCTTCAGCTCCATCCATTTACCAGCAAATGCCATGATCTCATTCTTCTTTAAGGGTAATTAACGTTCCATTGTGTATACATACCACATTTTCTTCGTCCATTCATCTGTTGTAGGGCACCTAGGTTGGTTCCATAGTTCAGCTATTGTGAGTTGAGCTGCTATTTTTTTATTCATTATTTTTATTTTTGGTATCGAGGATTGAACCCAGGGGCACTTAAACACTGTGCCACATCTCCAGCCCTTTTTATTTTGGGACAAGTTCTTGCTAAGTTGCTGAGGCTGGCCTTGAATTTGGTGATCTTCTGCCTCAGTCTGGAGGGATTACATGCTAGGATTACACTGCTTCGAAAGGAGCAGTGTTAAAAGTCAATTATTTACATTTTTTCTCTTATATGTCTTTCGTTGGCTAGGATGTTAAATAATTGAGCAGTATGAGGCTGGTATGTATTTTCTGTGTTAGAGGGATAGGAAAAGACAGTGGAAAGAGGGGAAGAATTGCTGGGAAGTGACTCCTCTTTGTTCTGTGCAGCGTTTTGCATTTGTAGTTTGGCTTCTCTTCTTTGCTGGTGTTTGAGTTTGTGTCCGTCCCTCTACTCTGTAAACTGGGAGTCTGTTGTGGGCTGAGGCAGCAAATCACTTGTCCTTGTATTCCAGCGACCTGTGACATAACGTGGAGCAGTCTCAGGAAATACCAGTGGAGTTAATGGAGCCTCCAGCCGTCAGTGTAACTCTCCTGACTGCTCTTCAGCAGTTAGCAGTGTTGCTGATTCACTAGTTGACACAGGTACCTTGTGTCAAGGGGGGTCAGGACATATGTTTTTATCTGCAGGTAGAAAACCAGACTCAAGGACCTTTAAACAAATGGGTTTGTTTTTCCTCCCCCGTGAGATGTCTGGAGGTAGGTAGCTGTTGGCACGGGCTCACTGTGCTAGTGATGCCATCAAGAGTCCAAGCTCCGAGTCGGCCTCCGTTTATGTGAAGGTGGTCATCATCTTGTTGCGATGTGAAGGGCGGTCACCCTGGCCTCTGTCTTCTTACCAGGAAAACAGACTTTAGACCAGAGCTGGGAGTCGTGTGGCCTCTCTTAGCTTCAGGGGTTGTGGTGGTGATGATCATGATGCCGTGGTGAGGATGGTCACGTGGCGGGTGATGATGATGGTGGTAACAGTGCCGGTCTTGGTGGGCTGGTGCTGGTGCTGGTGCTGGTGGTGATGCTGTTATTGTTTACTCGGCATCAGGTGCTGTTCTAGGGGATTCCTGCATTTCGTTTCCCCTTCACCAGATTGGTACTGTTATCAGGTTGTCTCACTGACAGAGAATACACAGGCTAAATATTTTGTCTAAGGGTGTACAGCCAGTAAGTGTCGGGAGTGGGTTTGAACCACGTTTCTGCCTTGGGGCACCCGCTGCCCCAATTTTAAGATTTGTGCACACTCCTGGGAAAGGTCTGTGAGTCTGAGCCAAGAGTATTATCTCGTCCTAGCTAGAGAGCCTGTTTTATGGCAGTGCCCTGCCTGTCCCCAGCTCTGCCTAGCCCCAGCCCTGCCCCTGGATCACTGAATGGCGCTTCTGGCCTTCCATCGGCTGACTTCTGAGCCATTTACTTGCTATGGCTTCTTCTTCCTGCCTCTGCCGTCTTTGCTGGTAGAGCCTTGACAGTGGTCTCTGTGCTTCTGCCACCTTTGGGCAGGAACTGACAGCTCTCCAAAGGTTGTGGGAAGTAAAGTGGTGGCGGGGCTAGGGAGGAGGGAACAGCCCGAGGAGGAACCTGGAAGGGCCTGAACCTCAGTGGCTGTCTGCTTCCACTTTTGTCCCCTTGTGGGCCTTGTCTGAGGCCATTCTCTGTTCCAGGGGCTGGAGGGCCTGCTCGCTTATGGGACTTTTTTCTGGATGGTTTTGTGGATTACTCTGCTTTCCCAGCAAAGGCACTGGGGACCAGGGCCATCCAGATTTCTCTTGTCGCAGCTACCTTTTCGTGCTGTCTGCTGGCTCCAGGAGGTTCAGAGAACTTAGGAAGGGAAATGGAATATGTTTAAGATGCAAAGCAGGAAAGTGAAGGAAGAGAGGCTGGTGGGCTTTTATTCTGGATTTTGTTGCTCTGGGCCCTGTGTGGTCCTTGGAGGCCTGAAATAGTTATTTGTCATCCCTTCCCAGGAGGGACAAGTCACCATCAAGTGCATAGGCGGTGTGGAGCAGGTGAAGCCCAACCCTGGCCACCATGGTGGTCTTCCAGCCTGGCCCCACTCTTGAGCTGCCCTGGTGATAGGGGCTTCATGGTGGTAAAACCAGACCTGGCCATTTGGGCCTATGGCCTGTGGTCACTGAAGGTCAGTGGACATTTAACTAACCAGCTAGAGCAGGTGCACAGAGTCCTGTTGGCCCTGCACCACAGCAGCCTGTGGTGGCCTGTGGTGAATGTTGATGGAGCCCAGTGAATGCATGACTGGTTGCCTCGTGGCTGGCTGTGTTGTGTTACTTGACTTCCTCTCTCATAGGGCCTTACTGGTGATCACGGACCCTTGTGCCCTAGCTGAGGGCTTCGGCTGTGTGCAAGCGGGTGTCATGTTCTGGCTCTGGTCACCAGTGGCCCAGAGCTATCTCACAGGGAGCTGTTTCTGAGGTGTTGTGTTTATGTTTCAGGATATTAAAAGGAAGAGTGCAGCTTTGTTTTTGCGTGATAAAACCCAGTTGCCTGCTGACACATTGGCTCCACCTGACCACAGCACTGTGCCTTCTGTGCAGGAATGAAGGCTGGTGTTGATAAAGGCCTTCCTGCAAAAATGTTCGTTTGCTTGGCATTGACCTTATACCATGATTACCTGTGGTCCCTGTTTTCCAGGTGAGGAAGCGGACTCGAGAGGCTGAGAAGCTGGCAGTTCACAAGGACCCTTTGGTCTCACCCAGGGTTCTTCATGTTGCACTGCACCTTTTTTGATAGGGCATGAAGAGTTCATTTTTAGAAGTTTGATACAGGATGAAATTGTAGATTATTAAAATGAAAAAGCAGGAGGAATTTCTAATGATAGAAACGCAGGGGTGGGAGACAGGGCTGAGCCAGTGGCTGTTACCCCTGGATCTAATCCTGGAAGTTCAGATTCAAAGCAGGTGCCAAGAATGAAGAAGAGTCTGGGTTTGGTATAGGAAGGTGAAGAATGCACTTTTACTCTGAATTTGAGCGCAGTAGGGTCCAGTGAGGCTTTGGTGTTGGGTTTTGGACAACTTGAGATATTAATACAGTTCTGGAGGTTCTTTGTCTTTGTTCTAGACTGTTCAAATTGGTCTTAGAGGGAAAAGTTCAAGTTCGTCTAAAATGTGTAAAACAGAATGCCATTGAGTTTTTGGTGAGAGTCTGCACATTAGGTCCGTGTGCTTGTCTGCTGGGCTACAGGCTGGGTGCTGCACAGTCCACACTTCACCCTCATGGCTTTGGGGGTGTGAAGTCCAGGGTCCAGGTGCCAGCCGATGCTGTCTCTGGGAAGAAGTCCCCTTGCTTGTAGATGCCACTCTTTCCCGTGCCTCCACGTGGCCTTTCTTAAGCAAAGGTGTGGCAGTGGGTGGGTGAGATTGCGCACATGCATGCTGGGGTCCAGGTATTCTGGGCTCTGATGTCTGTTCTCATAGGACCTAATGCTGTCCTTTTTTATGGGCACATGTGAATGTTGAGGGACCTGATTCAGGAGATGCTAGCCTCCTTTTAAACCCATTTTTAAACCTGAGATGTCACCCATGTGTTTGTTTTAGGATCTGGAAGAGGAGTAACCATACCATAGAGAAGTAAGAAGTCTTAACTTCCAGGTGCCTGTAGCCCTGACTCTTAGCTTCTTAGGGGTCAGAGTAGTGTGGGAACACAAGCGTGGGCTTTGGGTGGGGCCGTAGTGAGCCCGGGCAGAGTGCCCAGGCAGGTGCCCGTAGTCAGGGCTTGGAGCCTCGGCTCTCCTCCAAAACGGAGCGCAGCCCTTGCTGCACCTTGCTTGGGGGTCTGAAGAGGCCCTCACGGGGCTGGTCAGCTGGGAGCCAGCACAGAGTGGTGGTGGCAGGGCAGCTGCACTGCATCCCACAGGATGCGCCTTGTCACCCCTTTCTTGCGGTCAGTATGATGGCACAGCCTTCCCCATGTTGCCACGGTTTCATGGTTGTCATTTCTAATGGCTGTGCGGTGTTTGAGATGGTCTTTAAAATTGTTATGAAATTGTTAATCTGTCTTAATCAACACTAATGTATGTGCTTCATCCAGACCTAGACGTGTTTTAGTGTCCAGAATTGGAAACAGAATCTCCAGTAGCAGCACTGTCGCTCCTTGGTGTTCCGGAGGAGGTGGGGAGGAGGGCTGGAGCGCTGGGGATTCTTAGGGCTTGACGGGGTCTGGGGACTGGGAGTGTTGATTTTTATTTTTTATTTATTAATTTTTGAATCGAAAAGCTGTATTTTAATGCAGAGAAAAGGAATTGGATAGTCCCTAAGAACTTACGCCATGACAAATCCCCTTTGCCCCTTTGCTGCTCGGCAGCAACCTGCTGTTGGTCTCTTCAGAAGCATTCTGCACATTTTCAAGTAAATAGTGTGGGTGTGTGCGAGTATGTTTCTCACCCTTCCCCATTGTTTAAAAAACGCAAATGGAAGCATATCAGCATTATGTGCCCCTATTCTCACTAAAAATTATAACTCTGACGCAGAAGAGCCTGAGGCCAGGAGCCAACCAGCTGGACAGTGTCCTTCCTTCCATCCACAAGTGTCAGATGGCATGGACCATCAAATGTTCAAGTAAGGTATTATTTTTAAAAAATGGAGGTGAAATTCAAATAGCACACAGTAAACATTTTGGGGTGGACCCTGGAGTGCGCTTTGCGCCTCTGCCCTTCTGAGCACTCTGTGCCACCTCAGATGGCCTTCCAGCAGCGGCGGTGGCAGAAGTGCAGCCCCTGGGAGAGGTTTTTATAGTTACATAATTTTATAATTACATAATCGGGGCCTTTTATTTTTACCATCAGATGGACAGTGACCCCTTCTCATGACTCTCTGGGGTGCCCCTCTTCAGGCACATGCTCTCCAGTTGAGGATCCAGTTACCTCAGGTCTGCCTTTCGCCCTCACGTGGGTACTCGGGGCAGCTGAGATACCTGGAACCTGTGCCACTGGCTTCCAGGAGGCTGCATACCTTGTGAGCAGCATGTCATGGGAAGTGGAATGGCGTGGTCCCTCTTGGTTGCAGGGGGCGGAGCTTCTGTACCGGACACAGATTTCTGGAGCACCAGCACTGAGCCTGGTGCCATTTGAATCCAGTGAGCATGGAACTGTCAGAGTCTGGTGCTGCACTTCATGTTTGGGGGGACGTGGAGTGGCACTGGACCCCAGCTCTCCACCGTGGTGTTCCCAGGCTGCTCTACCAGGCTGCCTCCTGCAAGGGCTCAGGTCTTAGAGGTTGGGTATGCCAGCATTCTGGGAGAGTTTGGGAACAGCCTGTTCTCTTGTTTTCACACTGTCCAAGGCTCTTATCATGGAGAAGTGACATCACCCAGTAAGTCCTTTTCAGTATTAGTAAAATGGAAGTTGAGAATAGGGTTGGTCTGCTGTTGATGACTCTGAGGGACAGAGAGGCGAGGGGTCCCCTCCTCACAGTACTGCTCAGTCTCATGGTGAAAACAGGGTCCTTCCTGAGCCTCCCTCTGACTATGGCACCCCATGTCAGGGACATGGACGGTGCTCTGACTGCCGGGAGCCAAGGCCTCTGCATGAGGCAAGCCACACAGGTCACAACAGTGTGGTTCATGTGACAGCTGCACACTTAGAATCTTTTTCTGTACCAGAGTATTAAATAAGCCCTTGGGAGTCAGATGATTTCTTTGGGGGAAAAGAGATTTTTCATGGAATATTGTGACATCCAGTTTTTTGGTCCTCTTTGTAGCACACTAGTAGTTTAGGAAGTTTGTGATGTGGAGGGAGAAAGTGTTCTGTGTCAGACGCCTCCAGGTGTAGCCCCTGCCTTGGGACGCTTGCTGACTTCAGCTGGCGCCTGTGGTGTGCAGTGTGACCCAGCCTATCTTCTCCCTGGGCTTCTTGCTTTGTCCTGTGTTTTGTCCAGGTTAATGCCTGTCATATGAGCGTTGGCCCTGCATGCGCACAGGTATTCGCTGGGTGAAGGCCGATCTGCCCTGAGGTGCGTCTCAGCTGCTGGGCACACCTGGCCCTCCCCTTGCCCTCTGCCTCCTCCTCAGTGTGTGCACCGTGGCTGAACCCTGGAGCACCTTGGTGGTCCTGTGTCAGCCAAGGGCCAGCCCTCAAGGAGGGAGGCCTGGTGGGTGGAGATGCTGGCACCCGCTGCTGTGGTGTGACTTCAGCTAGCCTTGCTGGGTCAGGGTACAGTCACTTGACTGTATCAGGACAGAACTCACTGCCGGGCATTCTGGGTCCAGGGTGGGTGGAGAGTGGACATCTGATGTTCACGAACTGGTTTGCCAGGTGCAGGCATCAGGTGGTGATTGGCCTGTCATTGAGCTGGTGAGGAAGGCTGGTTGGAGGAGTGGAGGAGCTGTCAACAACAGAGTCTGAGGTCCATGCACCAGGCAGAGGGACATGGGGGCAGGACAGCAGGGTTCACCCCTCCCCTTGGTCATCCTTCAGCATGATGGTGTGTGCCCAGCACCCTGCCCTGTGCTGCAGAGTGACATGCATGTGGGTGTGCTGTGTGGACTACTGAGGATTCACCTTGTGGGTGCCTCTTGGGTGTGATTCCCACAGTTGGAGTCAGGGCAGGGCCATCCCGGATGGGGGGACAGCCCAGGTGGAGGGTGGGGGCAGGCAGAAATAGCAGAGAACAGGAGGAGGCAGAGGCCCTGCAGCACCCAGGAGGGTGGGTGGCCCAGCATGCACAGTGCCCAGGATTTTCCTCCAGAGGCATGGAAGATCAGGGATAGTTTCAGGTCACTCGGCTGGTAGGACCAGTGCTTGACACCAGCCAGCCCAAGCTGGTCTTTGGTCTGCTGCCCTTCAGAAGTGGTGGCTCTGCACAGAGGGCAGGGTGGCAAAGCAGAGAACACCGCTGGGCGATGTCTGTTGGGTTATGTGCAGATGTGGAGCCATGGAACAGTCCCTGGAGATGGGGAGGAGGTGCTGAGACCCTGGCACAGGCCTGCGTCTATTGGCCTCAGGCCTTCTTGCCATCCCTGGCCTCAGTGTCCTTGTCATTCAAATTTAAGGATTGGTGCAGGTGGTGGAGGAGGTCTGAGAGTCTGCAGCATTTGAGTTTTGTTCTGCAGGTAGTTGGGAGCTATGGAATGATCAGAACAGTGCTTTGGGGAGGTTAATCGGGCTTCTATTCCTTTGTGATAATCCTGCTGTAGGGCTGAAAGTGACAGTGTGTGGGTGACACCTTGAAGTTCAGTGGAAGTGAATTAGCTGTGCTCTGAACTGTAGCTGTTTGGAACTGCCTCTTGCCATTTCTGGGTCTGGTGGAAACTTGGGCTTCCCTGCTGCTGCTCCTCCTGCCTGCTCTCTCCCTGGCACTGGCCTTTTCTTCTTTGCACACCCTGTGGTCACAGCAGGCTCCAGGATAATGAGGCTGTTTAGCACTGGCTTGTGGTGGAGAATAGGCACAGGAGCTTTGTGGGAATCACAAGGATCACAAGCAGCCAAGCAGGACGCTGGCATTCAGAACGCGCAGGCCCTTTGGCGTGCAGGTGCTTGCTGCCGAGGGGGCTGCGGCTTCCACACTGGCCTGCAGGCCAGCTCCTGCTGCTTGGAACTGCCCACTTACTGCCTTTCTGGTGGCAGCATGGCCTTGTCTGATTCTTTGGGGCCACTGAGAAAAGGGTTTCCAGTGATGTTGACGTGAGGAATTCGCAGAGGGTTTAACTAAGGTGGATCGTAGTTAAAGGTGTGCCACGGAACTCCGACTCTGGGGTGGCTTTGTTGAACTTCGTGTTATCATAATACTTGTCAAATTAGGAACTACCATTCAAAGTGTGTGGAAATACTTTCCAATTCTTGTAAACCCGCATTTGCCCGTTTGGACTCAATCCCAGTGTCCTCTTGTGCTTCAGTCTTCCCAGCCATTCCCGCTTCTGGCCCTTAGCAGGCTGCAGCTCCCCTGGCCTGTGGGGTCCCTCTTGTTGATACTCTGTTGTGTCCAGGTATCTGCGTGGTGCTGCACGGGGCTGCCCCTGCTGGATGGTCACCATTCACCCCCCCCCCCCCCCCCCCCCCCCCCCCCCCCGGTGGCTCCAGAGGCCTTGCTGAATGAGGCCTTGTTCCTTTAATGACTTTCTAGGTCTGACCATTAAAGCTGCATCAAAGCACACTCTTTCCCATTTTTTCATGGTTATTTCCTCCGGAAAGTGTCTGTTGAAGTAGTTAGATGTGAACTTCCTTGTGTGTGTCATTTCTATCAGGAGTCATTAGAACTTCTAGGTTTGGGTCTTCTGTGCCTGAAAATGCCCAAACCAAATACTAGACAGTAACACCTATTTAGCAGAGTCATTTTTGGTCTTGAGTATGCAGCATTTGATTTACAGTTTGTTTTAGTGAGATTTTAAATTTGCTTTGGTCAGTATGACTGACTGACTTTTTTGAGAGAGAGAAATCTTATTTTCATTTTAACTTTTCTTGACTCCTCCATTTTTCTGGGGTGGAAGAAAAACTTATTAATGGTGAACATTATTTCTGATTATTTTAGTCAGTGACGTTCTGCAGTGAGCTGCCGTGAGGCTAGGCACAGGGGGTGCAGAGCTTCTGCTGGAACAGGAAGGCAGACCTGTCGCGGGTGGTTACATCAGAGAGCGCTTAGGTGTGTGTGTGAGGATCTGGGGGGTTCTTGGGCCTTGGCTGGGGGTGGGCTCACCCAGCACGTGTGGAGGGAGTGCCGTGCCTGGGCTGTCACATCTGTGTCATGCCTGCAGGGACCCAGCTTGAGCCCCCACCTCAGTCTGGGTTGAGCTTCACCCTGACCCAGCTTGAGCTTCCACCTTGATCTGGGTTGAGCTGAGCTTCCCTTGACCTAGGTTGAGTTTCACCCTGACCTACATGGAGCCTCTACCTTGATCTGGGTTGAGCTACCATCAGGACTCTCGTGGGGCACTGCCAGGAGGGGGCTCCTCACAGACAAGATGAGAACTAGGAGTGTAGGGAGTGGTGGGGCCTATGCCCCTGCCAGTGGCTTGACACTCTGTGACTGTCCCGTGCCCAGCTTGTGCCCTCTCATCGAGGTCTGGTGTGCTGGAAGTGCGAGCTTCACCTGTGGCATATTTACATTATATTACATTCATCGTGGCTGCTTTTGTTCTGTTCTTTATTTTTGTAGTGGTGGGATCTGGCTCTGTTTACCCAGGCTGGCCCTGGATTCCTGGGTGTGAGAGATCCTTCTGCCTCAGCTTCCTAAGTACTGGGTTTGTCTTTGCTATTCTTAAACTTAATTGAAATGATCAATGGTCAAAGTTTGAAATTTAGCAATACTGAGAGCAGTAAGAAGAAAACAGCAGCACCTAATGTCCTCAGTGCCACCAGGCAGCCACAGCGTTGCTGCGTCTTGGTGCGTTTTCTGTCCTGTCTCACAGCACCCTGTGAGGCAGACAGTTTTTATCTTTGCCTGACAGATGGGAAACTGAGGAGCTAAAATCACTCCAAGATCTCCCCATGAGGGTGATGAAAAACCATGGCTCGGACAGACTGGAGTGTCCGAAGGCTACTGGGCACACGCTGCCTGGCGTTCCTGCTGTGGTCTTGGAGGAAAGTGGACAGTGCTGGGCACTGGCACGTGGCTCCCTGAGGCTTTTAGAGGGTGAGTGCATCTCCCCTTGTGTGTGTGCTTGGGCTCAAGCAGCATGTCTAATGACATCTGGCCTTTTTTTTACTTTTATAAATAATGACTTGTCCCACGGCACTGATTTTCTTTGAAAACATGATTTGCAGTATTCTTTAAAATGCTGTCATTTCTTTCATTTGCTCATAGAGGAAACATTTCTTAGGCTCTTCTGCTGTTAATTCGTGCACGTAGGTTGTACCATTTCTGTTTGTGCTTTCTGATTGGTGTGATTACTACCCTGTGAGGCACGTCCTTGGAACAGCCCTGGGGCGGCCTTCTGTCTTTCTTCATGTGAGGCCCTGAGTAAGGGCTTGGTGCTAATGGAGGCAGTTGTTGGCCACTTGTTGCTAATGGAGGCAGTTGGTGTCCTCTTGCTGGGCCCGCAGCTCCCTCGTGGGCTGTGTCGTTTGATAGCAGCTGTTGACCTGTTGTCTGCACCCTCTCCTTTCACCCACATCAGTGCGTGGGAGCTGAAGTGCCCCTGGGCATGGGCTGATTCATCTGTGCCCCCTGCTGCTCTTTCGCTCAGAGCACGCTCTCCTGCTTGCCTTGTGTTTTGTCTGCCAGTGTGTTTCTGCATGAGATTTTCTAGATTCCTAAACAGTTTGTGGGCAGTGTTAACAAGATTGCAACCATTTCTTATTCTGATTGATATATTCACTCTTTCACTAATCATTTCAGCCATTTGCTCATTGACTTGTTCGTTCATTTATGTGGAAAACATTTCTTAGACATCTGCGCTGGTGCTGGGTGCTGAGGTAGAGAGATGTTTCCTGGTCACACTCCTGGCCTGGAGGAGTTGACCGCCCTGAGAAGTGAGGCAGACTGCAGGATTCCAGTCCTGTGGAAGGTGGGGGAAGGAAGGCCAGGATTCTCTGGAGCTCAGTGGGTGGGGCTTCTGGTTGGGGGCCGAGCGGGGGGTGGGGAGCACGTATGCATGTGCTGGCATCGTGGCTGCAGTGCACACTGCGCCCCTGTGCACACCTGTGAGAGCTGGAGCTGGTTCACTGGAGCTGGGGGAGGCCTGTGGGCAGGGAGCAGTTTGGACGTCATCCTGCGGGTGGTGGCATTTACCTGCTGACAGTTCTTTAAAAGTGCCTCGCTCTCTGGCTGAAGGCCAAGGTCTGGGTGGTCCCGCCCACCACTCCGGCACCTCTCCTGCGACTCCCCTGGTGGGCTCTTAGCGCCTTGTGCTCCTGCAGCACCAATTCTGTTCTGACTCTCCGGCTGGCTCACTCCCCCTCCTCCTCTAGGGGCCCTGGGAGCTCTTCCTCTGCCCTTGGGAGGGACTGGGCCTGCTTGCTGATTATTTGATGAACTGACAATAAACTGTACTTTGAGTCAATTTTTCCTTTACCTCAATCAAAAATGCAGTTTAGGAAATCCACTACTATTCCTTTAGCACAGAACGAGCTGTTTTCTATTGTGATCAGGACTTCTGTGGAGGACTTACAGGAGAAGCAGCCCTGATGAGTGACCCAAGAAGGGCCTCAGGCCAGTAGCGTTAGGTTTTAACAGGCCTGTTGTGTGCTGGTCGCTTGACTGTGGGCAGCACAGTGATGGGGGAGCAGTTGGTGCTTGGTCTAAAGGAGCTGCAGGTGTGTTAGCCAGGGGGTGGGTGGTGGGGAGTCACAATTCCTACAGGAATCCCCATACCAGTGACCTCCATTCTGGGTTGAAGTCACCAGGACAGTCAGCAGGACCACGTAGACTGGTGTGGGAAGCCGCACAGCAGGGGCCAAGCAGCTGGCAGACTGCCTTGGGGCAAGGATTCAAGCAGGGCTTGGAAGCCCTGAGGGCCAGCAGTCTGCCATGTTCTCTGTGGGCATTTCTGCCCTGCTCTCCTGCTCTCTCCGAGCTTGTGGCTTGGTTCAGTCAACTTGCAGCACCTCTGGAGGCCGGGGTGCTTCTCCAGGGGCTGGGAGAGCAGCAGTGACTGGGGCCAGCGGGGTGCCTGGAGAGCTCCAGCCCCAGGCCTGAGCTCCAGCACTCACACCTGCCCCTAGCCGTCAGCACCCAGGAGATGAACGGCTGGCTGGGTGCAGTGCAAGAGGCAGGTAGAGTGAGTTTAGATGTATTTATTTATTAATTCAATCTATGAAATATGAACACAATACATGGTTTAATATATATTCAGTGTAGACACTGTTCCTGAGTAACTCACACTCACCTTTGGTACCGAGTCTGTGCAGCATGCAGTGTGTGTTGCAGATGGCACATGTCCATTGGCTGCCTTGCAGGTGCTGTAGCACTGTGGCCTGTGGCTCCCATGGCGGACCCCCAAGGACATGAGGGGGTCCTTCTCACAAAGTGGCGTGTAAGCTTTGATCTGAAAAATCAAAGAAGGTGTCAGCATGGGTAGCTTGGGCAGAGCTTTGGGTCGGGGAGCCGTGGGGAACTTGGCCTGCTGATGGTACCCTGCTGGTATGGAAAGCTGGTGGCAGGTGGTAAGCAGGATGACCTGATGGGATTGGTGCAGAACCCCCGACTAGGTAGAGTGAGGTCCAGGTCTGGGCTGTGGTGTGGGGTTGTGGAAGCATGGGGTTAATTGATGTATATTTTAAAGCTACAGAGAGAGGACTTTGATGACTGGGAGTGAGAGTCTAGGGTGCCAGGGTCCTCAAGGGTGGCTATCAGTTTGCCTCTGAGCATCTAGGGACTAGGGGAGCATCTGCTGAGATGGGGTCCTTGAAAAGAAGCAGATTTGGGGAGCAAAGAGAACTGGATGGGGGCATGTAAAGCTTGAGGTGCCAGTGGGCCTTCTGAGGTCTGAGGGCGCCGGCAGGGGGACATGGCGGTGGGCTGTGGTGAGGGAGATGTCCAGTGGATGCCGCCGTCTCGTAGCACGTCCCTGATGGCGAGTCTTTACCTTGTGCAGACCTCCTTTGGTTGGCACATTTTTTGTGCTACAAAAAAGGTGTGTTTGTTTTTCCTAAAATGAGGCATTTGTAGCTGGGCGCAGTGGTGCACATCTGTGATCTAGTTACTCAGGAGGCTGAGGCCAGAGAATCACAGGTTCAAGGCCAGACTGGGTGACTTGGCAAGATCCTGTCTCAAAATAAAAATGAAAAAGGGGCTGAGGTGTAGCTCAGTGTGTGAGGCCCTGGGAGTACTGCATTTATGTGTGCACCAGCCTTATTGAAGTTTTGGGGCTTCTTGGGGGGTGATGTAACAGTTATGAAATAGTCTGCGGTTAACTGCTAAACATTCCTGTTAAAACCAGAGACATTCCCATTAGCCCCAGGGTTTTCCCACAACCTCTTCTCTCTAGGTCTCACCATACCCATCTCTTGGTGGGAGTTCACTGGAGCCTAGCTCCTCCTCCTTGACTCACTCAGAGTAGATTGGTCCCTGCCTCAGACCCATGCTGTTCTTGTGAAGCTGGGAGTGACTCAGAGGACCGTAGTATCATCCCTGTCCCTCTGGATGCTGGGCATCAGACAGAAGTGAGGAAAGCTTTGCTCCTGCCGTTGATGTGGACATGTCAGCCCTCCCTGCTGCAGGCATCGCAGCGAGTCCTTGCAAACAAGATGGCCTCTTATGTTCAGTATGTGATAGGAAACAACACTGTTGAACAGAGGTCTGTCCAGGCTCTGAGGTGCTGGGTGTTCTGTCTTCTCAGCAGTAAACCCTGGCTCTCCCATGGTTGAGCACGCCTCTGCCCATAGCTGTCTGATCACCATGTGGGTGCATCACTTGAACATCATAGCCAGCTGCTCCCCTATTGTTACACATTTGCTTTTTTCCCAGGTTCCCCACTAGATGCCACCTTACACATCCTTGTGTTCACACCTTTGCTCTCATCTCTAGTTATCTTCTTGGATAATTACTAGAAATACAGTTATCACTTCAAAAGGGAGCCTATTTTTAAAGACTCACTCAAGGCCCCCCCTCCCCCCCCCCCCAATATTATGGACCACTCTGTATTTCTACTGTCTGTTTTCTGGGTTAATTTTTGTCTGATATTGTCTGTTTCATCCACATATATCTGTAAGAGGGTTTTTCCTGGTAAGAACCCAGCAAGGTTCCTACCATGCAGGTGAGGCATGAGCACCTGGACACCTGATGAATGCTCTGCCAGGTGGACACCTGGGCCTGGGGAGAGCAGACCTGAGCATAGACCTCTGTATGTACCTGATGTGTGCCTTCAGTCCTTACAAGGATCCTGGAAGTAGGTGTCATCATGACCATTCTACAGATGAGAAAATGAGACTCAGCAATTTGTTGTCCAAGGTCACAGAGTGCCTGAGTCACAGAATCAGGACTTGAACCACAGGATGGCACTGTGTGATTTCAAGAGAGTGTCGCCCCCCCTTGTTACCCCTTTGTCACAGAGAACCTTACACTGTTCTTCCTGCTTCTCCTTTGGCTGCTTCTCTACTTCCCACTATGTTGAAACAAGGCTGCTGTCCTCTTTCTTGGTTTGGTCTGTGCTTCTGCAGCGCTCCATGGCCCAGCCTTGTTCCTTATGCTGCTGCATTTAAGAGAGAGGCGAGTGAGGAACACACCTGTGCATAAGCGCTTGGCCTGAGTTGCGCTGATTCTCAGCCACCCTTCCTGGGGTGAACGGGTTGGTGTGGGTCCTGGCTCTGCCATCCTAGTGTTCTGGGTTCTGTAGGTTTTGTTTTCTGTGCTGGGGAATGACAGGTACCTTGCAGACTTCCTGGGAAGCTTAAGTGAGACAAGTGCTGTATTATCTTTGTTCTCAAAATGGTGGAAACAGCACTCATTGATTATAAGGTGTATATTTGATTTTAGAAAAATTAAAATGGCAGTGTCATTTTGGAGTAGAAGCAATTTGATAATAAAGTGTAGGGGTTCACAGGGATGGCTCAGCTCGTGGTTGCCTGCTTGGCTTATTTCTCTAGCATGCTGGATGTTCCACGGAGTTATTAAAATACCAAACCACTCTGGAACAAAACTAGTCACTGGAGTTGAAGGTTCTGCCCAAGGGGCTTTCTTAGATTTAGATCCATGGAATCTTCCTTAGATCATTATCTTCCTTGGTTTCTCCTGCGTAAGTGTTGAGCAGTTTCTAAGTCAGGAGCCTCTGCCCTGTGGGCTCATCCTGGTGCTCTGGCCATGTTGGAGAGGCAGTCCCCGGTCTGTGGTGCTGGGCTTTCCTTGGAATCAGCTTGTTATGATGCTTCTGAGGGAGGCTGCCCTGACGGTTACTCTTCACTGAGAACCTGTGGCAGGTGCATGACAGTCACAGGTGCTGTCGTCTCTAATCCTGGTGACTGCCCTTTATGGTCAGCAGGGAGGCTACATAAACCATTACGGAGCTGCACAGCTGTGGATGGCAGACCAGGGTGTGATCCTACATCTGCCATTTCCAGAGTATAACTCAAGGCCACCATGTCCAGGACAATGCCTAACTCGTGGTTAGCACTCAGTTATTGAATGAATGAATAAGTGAAAATGTAAGTCCAGTTTCAGCCTCCATGTTTTTGGAAAGGAAGATTAGCATACTGTAAAATCTGTATTTTTTCCTTTGCCAGAAAACCATCACCAGAGACTCTTTGCTCTGTCAGGGTGTAGAGTTGATTGACATGTGCCTGGAGAGCAAATTGTGTTAAAGTGTTCTGTGCGATTTATTTTTAAGAAGCCTAGTTCAGGGGCACTATTGAGTCATCATCTGGTCCTGTGATGCTTCTGATGTATGGGCATTGTCACTCTGGTGCCTGTGGGAGCACCCAGGTCCCAGTTGACCTTTCCCTGTTTAGGCTGGGCTTCTCACTCAGGGAGCTGGAAAGATCCACCTTCTTGCCTCACTTGCTGGGCACTCCATTCACCAGGAGCCACACCCTGGTGGTGCTGGTAGTGCTGGCTGAGTCATGGCATACTTGGTCCCTCTGTAGCTGGTATATGGCTCAGGACAGAGGAGTACAGTCTTACGCCCCTTAGAGGTGTTGGCTTCTTACAGTTGGTGTAGATTGTGTGTGTAAATGTGACTTTGCCTCACCAGAATTGCCCATCCTAAAGACTTTTCTTTTGTTACCAGGGATTGAACTCGGGCACTCGGCCACTGAGCCACATCCCCAGCCCTATTTTGTATTTTATTTAGAGACAGGGTCTCATGAGTTGCTTAGTGTCTCACTTCTGCCGAGGCTGGCTTTGAACTCACAATCCTCCTGCCTCAGCCTCCTGAGCCACTGGGATTACAGGTGTGTGCCACTGTGCCTGGCTCCTGAAGATGTTTGGAATTCTCCTGTCTCCTTTCTCACGGACCCACATTTTAAATGTGTGTACACCATTGGCATTTTGTAAGTGAGAGTTGTTTCGAATTAAAGAAAGGCCTGGCTGCCGACACCTGACCAGCACAGTGAGGGCTTGCACAGGTGACGTTGCTGCCTTTTCTCCCTGCGGGCACTTGTCAGCTTGGTCAGCTTGGTCAGCCTGTGCTGCCTGCAGTGTGGGTGGGTTTCTGCTTTTGTGGGTTTCTGAGCATGACCAGAGTGGTTTCTTTCTCAAGAGCCTGGATGCAGTGCCTCGGTGCCCAGGATGACAGGCCACTTTCTGCTGGGGAGCGCCCAAGGTGTCACGTGGGGTGTCTGTCTGTAGGGAGGGTCAGACTAGATCATGACAACAGTTCAGAGTGCCCTGCAGTTCCTTGTGCAATTTGGGTAGGGTAGGCTGCCAATTTCTGCCCCCCCCCAGAACCCCCTCCCACAGAGGCAGGCCCTGCCTGCCCAGTGTAATGGCCCTGGAAGAGGTCCCTGCACTCTGTGGTCTTCACTTCTAAGGGACTTCGTGGTCTGCTTGCTGAATAGCAGCCCCTAGGCCAGTGGCCCTCTGAGCTCCCTGTGCCCTTGTCACGTGGCGCATGGCCTTGTGTGGCAGCGCTCCAGGTATGTCTGTCTTTTGTGTTGGAGAGAATGCTGGAGATGGGACGCCTTTGTTTAGCATGGCTTCTCCCCGTGGACTAATACGATATGTAAATGTGATAAAATAAAAAAAAAAAATGGAAGCTTCGCAGTTCCCCAGGAAGAACGACACAGGAATGAAAGATTAAGAAGGCAAGAGGCCTCTAATTGGCCCGTTGTCCTCCTAGTTATTTGTGTTCTGGTTTTGAGCATCCCTGTTTGAAGAACTGCCGGGGCCATTGTGACAGTTGTATGTTTCACCTGCACTTCACTCTCTGTCCCATGGCTTCCCCTCTATTTATATTCCTGCCATCTCTGGCCTGGTCTTCAGAATGGGTGTTTTTTTCTTCCTGCCATTGCCCCTAGGGATCTTGTCACAACACCAGTCTGTTTAAATCACCTCTGCTGAAGTGCCTTGACAGGCTCTTCTGAGTCAGAGTGAAGTTCAGACTCCTTAGCCGGGGACAGGAGGCTTATGCTTCTTGCTCTCTGGCCTTCACCCACCCTCTTGCTCACTTTGGGCTGCTCCCTGCCACTCAGCTGTGCTATGGCAAGGTGGGCTCATCTCTACTCTGTGAACGATCTGAACATGCATGTGGGCTGAATGCACCTCTCCTCCACGTCAGGGACTATTCTTCATGTCTTATTCCTCCTTGAAGCAACCTGTGTGGTGGGTGTTACTGTCTGCACTTCAGATGAGGAGCTGGAGGCCCTGATGTGGTAAGCAAAGTCCCTAAGGTCATGTGCCCACCAAGGTCACAGGGCCAGGATTAGAGGCCAACCAGTCTGGCCTGGGGTTTCTGCCCTTGTATGGTATCTCCATGCCCCAGTCTCCTTGTTTCTGCCCATGCCACCTGGGTTCCCTGCCTTGTCCCCATGGCACCTTCTCTTCCTGGCCTTTTTTTAATTCATTAATTTAAATTTCACTCTTCTCTCTATCTTGGCAAAATTGTGCTGTCATCTAACAAATTGTCCGATTACTTGTGTTCTAGACTTGAGCCCCTGAGGACAGGGTGCATCTTGTTGTCTTCACGTTCCAGTCGGTGACACATGATGAGGAGGTACTTAGCAAACTTGGGGACATTTGGAGTTCTTGAAAAAACATGTCTTGAAGTTCACCTGCCTTGGTGGCCTGGCGAGCCAATTTTGCAGAAGATCCTGTCACAGCTTTTCTCTTGCTGTGCTCTGTGAAGCCATCTCTGATTTTGCTGCTGCTGAGAGACAAACCCCTTCTAACAGACTTACCAGCATGAAGAGGATTCATCTACTTAATATTGCTGCCAAATTAATACTGCATCTGGAAGCCTTGAGAAAGGCCCAGTTAAGAGAATCTTACTGCATAATTTATGAAAGACTGAGTCATAAAATAAGCATTTCTGATGGCCTGCTTGCCCAAGGTAGGGACAGTAATGTGGCCATTACTCACCTACAGGCAGTGGTGCCTGTGCGCCAGAAGGCCTCTGGCTCGTATCCTCTTCAGTGGATTCCTGATGCTCTCTCTAGCCTCTCTTTCCAAAATTGGCTCTCTTCCTGCTTGGGGACTGGAGCTTGGAAGTTTAGTGCTATGTGAAGTGATTTTATGAAAACTGAGTGTGTCAGTGTTTCTTTCTGTCCCTTCCTCCCTCCCTCTTTTTTTCAGCACCGGAGATGGAACGTATCAGGGAAGCTCTACCGCTGAGCTATACCCCCTCATCCTTTCTATTTTTAGTTTTGAGACAGGGTCTCACTAAGTAGCCCTGGCTGGCCTTGAATTTGGGATCTTCCTACCTCATCCTCCCGGGTAGCTGGGATTATAGGTGTGTGCCACCGTGCCCCGCTGAGTGTTGGTATTTCTAAACAGTGGAAGTCTTAAAAAACACCCCAACAGATTCAGAGCCAACTCAGGCCTAGGCACCATGAAAGGAGCAGCAGGTACCAAGGAAAATAAGGCAGGCCTCCATTGCAGTTGACTGCTTATGTGCTAGTGTGAAGGCAGGCCTGTGAGGAGGATCTGGAGCAGAGGTGGTCTTCAGAGCTGGTGCAGGAGGGCTGCATGGGCATTTCAGGTGTCGGGTGCAGCTTGCCAGTCAGGAACACTCGCGGGTCCTGGTGTGTGGCTGGGGGCAGGCCGGCGTGGTGGGAGGTTTCTTTATGAGAGTCCTTGATTGCCAGCCCCAAGAGTTGGCCCTTATTGCTCATCACATGGACTTCCTTTCTCTACCTAGCTGCTTCCCATTTGGTCCATGAGCCTCAGTGTGGGCAGGGCCCTTTCTCCATACATGACCATGTGGTCACTGCAGGTTCACTCACGACTCTCTCATCCTTAAGTGCTGGAAGTAAGGATGTGGTAGGCTGCGGGGGTGCTGTGGCCCTGCTGTGGGCCTTGGGCAGCTCTGTGCATCACCTCTACAGGCCCTCGTTGGGAGGTGCAGCCTGTCTGGGTCTGTTCTCATGGCAGAGGGCAGAAGCAAGGCACTGGTGGAGCCACTCTGTGCCTCTCAAAGATTGCCATATCCATTCACATCCCTCTGGCCAGCTGATGGCCCTTGACCAAGACCAGCATCACTGGACAGGAGTGCATAATCCCTTTGTAGTGAAGTGCATCCTCAGGAACAAGTATCTTGCTTACCACCCAGCATAGGACTGTAATCAGGAAGTGGTGATTTTTTAAAAGTTCATTCTGGTGGAGTAGAAAAGGTAGAGTTTTCCGGAAAGGTGAGCCAGGCAGGAAGTGCCGAGGGCCTAGCTATGGTGGAGTGGCCTGGTGGAAAGGCTTTGAGGGATCTCTCAATAGGGCGGAGTCAGCAGGACTTGGCAGCTGTGATGTGGCAGAGCTCCAGGGTCTGTAGTGAGCCCATGCTGTTGGGTTTGGCATCAGGGTAGTTGGCAGTGACCTCCTCTTGAGAAGAGGCCATGAAGGAGGAACAGGTTGGGCAGGCCCAAGGCTTTCGTGATGCCATGATGGCCGGTGGGAAGGAGCAGTGAGGACTTATAGAGCTCCCCTCACACTTGATGGGAGGCAGGGCCCTGGTGTTGAGGTTCTGTGTGTTTCCAGCATTGCTCCAGGGACTCATCTGGTTAATGGCAGCTGTCCAGAAAGAATTCTTTTGCCACTATGTTGCTTAATAGTTGAGAGAATTAAGGCTTGGGGAGGTCAGGGAACTTGCCCAAGGTCATCTGGCAAATGAACTGTGCCTGCAATTAAACTTCTGGGCCTGGAGATCAGAGCATGTGCCTCCCCCTGTGTGTGGTATTCCTTCTCTTTTAAGACCACTCCTAGTGTCCTTTGGCTCAAGATTGTATCTACTATATAATGAAATTTTGTTTTATGCAGCTTTTCAAGAGAGTTCACACCCATGGTCTGATTGAAAAAGTAATTAGTATTCATATTAGAGCTTACCAAACAATTCCCTGGTATTTGAGCACCAGCAGAGGAACAAAGCAGTGCTGTCTGTGATCTTTGATTTACAGCTCCCTGTGCCCAACGGGCTCTGGGCAGAAGGCTATAAATAAAATTAAAATAAATGGAAACAATGCACCTATAAATTGTGTTGCAGGAACCTCCAATTGCCTTTTAGAGGAAATCCCCAATAAAATGCTGTTTGGCAATCCATTTGAAAGAGCAGGGGCAGTAGATCATTGTGGCAGAGTCAGCAAAGTGAAGGACAAGCTGCCATGCTGGAATATTGTAAACAGGGAAATTAGCTGATTCCACCGAGCATGCTGTCTGGTGTTAGCTGTGTTGGAAGGTCTTTTCTCGTCATCTGTTACTATTATGGTGTCTTTTCTGTGGGATAAAGATTATCAGTTAAAGCTGCATGAGTTTTGGGGAGACAAATCGGTATTTGTCATTCCCTTGGCTTCATGTTGTGGAAGATGGTAAAGGCCCAGAGGAAGCTGGGTGATGGCAGGATGTTCAGTCTGAAGTAAATCATGCCACTGAGGGGCGGCCTGTGCACCATGGGCAGGACTGGAGACCAGTTAGCCCCCAGGGCAGATCCAGAGCAGGAGGTTTGGCCTCTTATAGAGGAGTAACTTTGTATTAGGAATCTTGTGGTGTTCCTCTTAATTTTTATGATCTGTGTAAGAAGTTAAGTTCTCCTTAAAAGTATATTGTTCATTTTAATAAAAAGGTTGTCTTAAGATTCTCTCTTCTTACTTTGCTGAATAGAGTCTGACTTTTGCTGATTGCTAGATGTCTGGTATTAACAAGTTACTAATGTAATTTGAATCTCTTGTCTCATTGGTCAGATTGTCACAAGCAAGTACTCAAATGCTGCTTCCTTTCATTTGGTTCCCAGGGGACTCTGTGGGGCTTGAGGAAAAAGAAAGGAAGGGGCCAGAGAAGGGCAAATGGTGCCCGTCCTTAGCCAAGCCTTTGACAGGATGAGCCTGAGTGTAAGTGGAAGCTTGAGGAGAACAAGACATACAGGTGTTTTGAGAGCCAAACTGAGGAGTCCCAGGGGCTTGGACAGTCGGTCAAGGAAGAGGGAAGGCTAGGATTCTCCTGACTAGGAAGCCCAGCCTCAACTAAGGCTGTGATTTGAAACTGTCAGGTTAATAGGAAGTTAATCTCCCTTTATTGTATGTCTTACTTTTCTATACATAACGAGTAGGCAGTCATTCCATCTGCTGTGTAAAAACACTTGCATGACTTTTTCACACAGATGACCGTACTTGTGGGAAGCTTAAGTTGCTGAGGCTGAAGGCACAGCTTAGGTGCTTGAATGGTAGGTGGTGGACTCACAAACAGACCAACTCTGGGAGGGCATGAAGATGAGTCAGGGCAACTGCTGGGCTACCTTTGACCACTCCAGGGCCTTTCAAGGTTGGCAACTAGAAATCAGTATGCAACACCAGCTACTTACATACAGGTACCGTGTTCTCTCACTGAGTCCCACAGCTTGTTCCTAGACTGGATCCTTGCTACCTTGTCTGGAGTGCTTTGTGCTATCTGTTCTTATCCCCAAGAACTTCATGACTGCGCGGGTGATAGAACTCAAACCAGTAACTGGGAAAGGCTGGTGTTTGAAGGAGGGAGGAACACTTCTAATTGGAGTGATCAGGAGGATTTTTCAAGAAGGTAGCATCTGGGCAGAGTTTGGGTTTGCATAGGCAGAGGTCGAGGGAGTAATATTTCAGAAGAAGACGTGAGGTAAAGGTGTGAGGTGTTGGCAGAGTTGTGAATGGTCTAGTGTCTCTGGAGGGTGGGGTTATAGTGAAGGAGCATTTGCATGTTGGCTTATTGATACCTGAGTGCTAACCAGACTGAGGTGCTTGTTTCATGACATCTGTGAGTCAGGGTGCAAGGACCTTTCACCAGAGAGGAATTGGGTTTTCATCCCATTTTGTCTGTCTGCCAGGTTCCTTAGTGTTTTCTTTTTGTAGCGTTTTATTACTTAAATTGTATTTAGATCCTCTACAGCTACAGCCGCAACCTCTGATGTAGGCTCAACCCTGGCCAAAAGGAGCAGGTGCAAGGCAGAAGTCCCAATTAAGAAGAATGAACACAGACTGCTGGGCTGAGCAAAATCTGGGAGAGGCCCAGAGGTATCACAAAATACCAGCATAACTGATTTTGACAAACCCCCACAGATAAGAATCTCTTTGTGGGAGTCCAATAGAGAGTTCTCAGCATCTTGTTGGACCAAAATATTCAAGAGTGGGCATGTTGAAGGGGTTGAGAACAGTTTTACTTTCATTATGATACCCTTCCTCCAAGGCAGCACAACTTAACGTCAAGAGAGAATGCCCTTGGTCTTCAATTTCTGACACAAGCGAAGGTGTTAACATGGTGAACACCCAGCTTCCGCAGTCATGCAGGATGCTGTTGGGAAGCTTACTGTTCTGACCCATGCAGAACAATGAGGGAATCAGCCTGGTGGCAGTTAGGAGTAGGGAAAAGGGGCAGGAGCTCACAGTTATTGGGGATACAGAACTCGGTAAAGAACTGCAGTTTCTACTAACTGCCTCATGGACTTCGCCAAGAGGCCTGCTCATGAACCTGATAGGATGCATCACTTATCTATGCCCCCGACGAGCCCACACATACCTCCAGCCAACCACTGAAGCCAGGATCCTGTGTGCTCACCCCCAGCCCCTCATTAACAGCATTTCAGCCTCTGCAGACTACAAGAGCATACAGATAGCTAGCTTGACTCTGCTGGGCTGGGAAAATGAGCTCAACCCTGAACACTGTGAGCACTAGGGAAAATAAATGGGAGCCTCTCAGAATCTGAGTTTGCTTTGCAGGATTAATATAATGCATACAATCCTCAGACTTAACCTCCAAGAGGAAACAGGATGAATGAAGTGGGTACATCTGTTGAAAAGATTGGAGATACCCCAAGAATCCCTAACCAGACTAACTGGTGAAGTTCTTTCTCTCATGAAGCCAGTCAGTGAAGACTAGGGATTGGCTGGGTGTGGTGGTGCATGCCTGTAATCCTAGCAACTTGGGAGGCTGAGGCAGGAGGATCACAAGTTCAAAACCAGCCTCATCAACTTAGTGAGGCCCCTAGAAACTCAGTGAGAACCTGTCTCTAAATAAAATACATAAAAGGGCTGGGGATGTGGCTCAGTGGTTAAGTGCTTCTGAGTTGAAATTCTTGGTACCAAAAAAAAAAAAAAAAAGAAAAGACTGGGGTTGGTGACTATTGTTTCAGAGGCATACATAGCAATGTAAGACCTCAAGGGAAATGAATAAACAAAACAAAAAATGCAGATATTACATTACTAAAGGAGCACAGCCAATCTCAATGAAATTGAGACCTACAAGTTTCCTGACGAAGAACTCAAAGTCATTGTTTTATGGAAGCTGAGTGACCTGTAAGAGTTCACAGGCAATCAAGCCCAGAAAACAATATATGAATAAAATGAACATAATGAAATTCTGGAGCTGAAAAATGCAGTGACTGAAATAAAACATACAATTGAGAGCTTCAACAGCTGATTAGTAACAGCTGATTACTTATGAGAAGAAAGAATCTATCAACCTTAATACAAGTCATTTGAAGTTATCCAATTAGAGGGAAAAAGAATGATAACCCAGTGAAGAAAGCACATTGAGTTCATGGGACCCGTTAAGTGTGTTTCAGAAGGAGAAGAGACAGTGGCAGAAAACTTATTTAAAGAAATATTCACTGGAATCTTTCAGAATCTGTGGTGAGAGGTAGTTATCCACATTCAAGAAGCCCATTGGACCTCAAATAAGTTAGCCAAAGAAGTTTACATTAAGATACATTATAATTAAACAAAAAAGTGAAAGCCAGAGGATTTTGAAAGCAACATAAAAGTGGCTTGTTACATATAAGAGGACTTTATAAGCCTTACCAGCAGATTTCTCAATGGAAACCTTGTTTGCCTGGAGTGGGTGGGATGATATATTCAAAATACTGAAAGCAAAAACAAAACAAAACAAAACAAAATACCCTTACTAACCAAGAATATTATACCCTGGCAAAGCGGCTCTTCCAAGATGAAAGTGATAAAGACTTCCCAAGACAAAAGCAAAGAGAGCTCATCACCACTAGACCTGCTTTAAAAGAAATGTTACAGGGGCTAGAATTGTGGCAGAGCACTTGCCTGGCATGAGTGAAGCAGTGGGTTCAGTTCTCTGCACCACATATAATAAAATAAAGGTCCGTTGACAATGTAAAAAAAGTATATATATAAAAGAAGTGCTAAAGGAAATTCTTTAACTTGAAATGAAGGGTTGCTAATTGATAACATGGAAAACACATGAAAGTATAACTCTTTGGTAAAAGTAAGCATATAGTCTTATTCATAAAACTTGAACATAGTGAATATGGTGATGTGTATCACTTTTAAATCTAGTATAAAAACTAGAAGACAAAATAAAATAACTATGCCTATGTTGATTTGTTAATGGATACATGAAAGGATGTAAATTGTGATATCAATTATAATATTTTTGTGGGTATGAGAAGTAGAAGTATAAAGTGTGTATACAGTTAAGGTTAAGTTGTGCTGCAGTTCAGATCTTGACTATCACCCAGAAGGTCGTATGGTAAAGTCTGAGTCCTGAGCCCCTGGCACCTGTTGGAAGGTGGGAATTCTTTAAGAGGTGGGGCCTGGTGGGAGATCTTTAGGTCATCGAGGGTGTGCCCTGAAGGGGACTGTGGGATCCTAGCCCCTTTCACATGTTCTCTTCTTCTCCCTGGCCGTGAGATATGCAGTTGTGCTCTGCCACACGCTGCTGCCATGATGTGTTGCCTTGCTGTAGGCCTCAAAGCAGAGGGGCCAATTAATTGTGGACTGGAACCTCCAAAATTGTGAGCCAAGATAGACTTTTTTGTAAGTTTTTTCAGGTAGTTATTCATGGTGGTGGCCTACTAACACAAGTTCTTATCGTCTTAAAGAAGATTATTAGATTTTATATAAGCCTCATAGTAACTACAAGAAAAAAAAACCTTTAATTAATGCCAAAAGATAAAAAGAAAGGAATCAAAGGGTACTACTACGAAAAAAAAAAAAAAAAATCACAACAAAAGACAGCAAGAGAGGAACAAAGGGACTAAGGAGATACAAAGCAGTTTGAAAACAATAATGTCAACAGTAAGTTCCTACCTGTCAACAGTTACTTTAAGAGTAAATGACTTAAACTTGCCAATCAAGAAACACAGTGACTGGATGAAAAAAAAAAAAGCCCACAATAAACTGTTTGTAAGGGCTCACGTTATTTAGCTTTAAGGATATACGTGAGCTGAAAGTGAAGGGATGGGAAAAGTATTCCACATAAATGGTAACAGGAGAGAGCAGGGGTGTCCATCCTTATGTAGAGAAAATAGACTTTACAGCAGAAACTGTCACAAGAGACAAGGTCATTATGTACTGATAAAGGAATCAAACCACCTCGGAGATACGACAATTGTAAATTTACACCTAGCATCATGGTACTTAAATGTATAAAGCAAATACTAACAGAACTTAAGGGGGAAATATACTAAAATACAGAAATAATAAAGGACTTTAATATTCCATTTCAATAATGATTAGATAATCAACAAAAAACAAGGAGACTGTGAACTTGGAAAGTACGCAGACCAAATGGACCTACCAGGCACATATAGGCCATTTCATCCTCAGTGGAGTACACGTTCTTCTCAAACGCACATGGCACTTTCTCCAGGATAGATCATACATGTTGAACCACAAAACTGTCGAGAAGTGAAATCAAGTATCTTTCCTGACCAGTGTTATAAAAGTGGAATTAATAATAGGAGGAAAACTTACAAATATGGGAAAATTAAATAACATTCTTGTCTTGAACAACCATTGAGTTAACGAAGATGACTTCTTATTTAAATGAAAATTAAAATGTTTCTTGAGACAAATGAAAATGGAAATACAAATTATCAACACTTAAATGATGCAGCCAAAGCAGTTTTAAGAGGCAGTTTATAGTCGTATTATGTCCATATTAAAAAAAAAAAAAAGATCTCAAACAACCTAATTTTATTCTTCAAGGAACTAGAAGAAGAAAGATGAACTGTGTTAATCTGTTTTTGTCTTTGTGGCCAAAATACATGACAAGAACAACTGAGATGAGGAAAGTTTTATTTTGGCTGACTGTCTCAGAGAATTCACTCTGTGGTTGACTGACTTCATTGCTGTGGGCCTGAGGTGAGACAGAACATCATTGCGGAAGTGCATGGCAGAGGAAAGCTGCTAAGCTCATGGCTGCTGAGCAGGAAGGAGAGAAGGAGGTGGGCACTGGAGAGGGAGAAAGTTAACCTTTCCAGGGCATGCCCCAGTGACCTCCTCCAACCAGATCCCACCTCCCTAGTAGTCCATTTAGCTATTGTAGATTAATTCATCAAATAGATTAATCCCCTGATGAGGTCAGAGCCCTCATTATCCAATCATTACCTAAAAGCCCCACCTTTGACCTTGCTATACTGGGGACCATGCTTTCAGAATGAGACTTTGAGGGTGTTCCAGATCCAAAACAACATAACTTAACTCAAAGAACAGGAATAAATGAAATAGAGGCTTGAAAAACAGCAGAAACAATTAAATGAAGAGTTCGTTTATTAATGAAGATAAAATTAATAGAGTATTAGCTAAGAAAAATAGAAAGTATAAATAAATTTAATGTGGGCCGTAAACAATGTAGTAAGATCCTGTCTCAGAATAAAAAATAAAAAGGGCTAGGGGACTAGGATTGTAGCTCAGTAGTAGAGCTCTTGCCTAGCATGTGTGAGGTGCTGGGTTTGATTCTTAGTGCCATAAATAAATAAATAAATAAATAAATAAATAAATAAATAAATAAATAGTGTACATCTAAAAACTAAAACTAAAAATAAATAAATAAATAAATAAAGGGTGGGGAAACATATAGCTTACCAAAACTGAATCATGAAGAAATGGAAAAACTGAACTAACCAACTTCTCTCCTTTTGTTTGGGAAGGAGATTGAATAAATAAATCCAATACCTCCCAACAAAAAAGAAAGAGCCCAGGAAGCTTCACTGGTGTTTTTACCAAATGTTTATCTTAGCTCCTCAAATTCTTCCAAAAATTGAAGTGGAGGGAACATCTCCACACTCCTATTACAAAGAAATACTACACCTGCTTAAAAACAAACAAACAAACAAACAAAAATAAAACAATAGTCAAAGATACTGTAAGAAAAGAAAGTTACAGACCAACATTGCTTATGGACTTGGATATATAAATCTTCAACAGGCTACTAACAGACTGAACTCAGTAGCACAGGCAGCAGAGGTAGGAGGGACTGGGACCCCAATGTCACTAGGGATCTGGGCACAACTCTAGTGACCTAACTTCCTTAGGCCCACCTCTTAAAGGTTCCACCTCGTCCCAGTAGCGCCAACCAGTGGGGACCAAGCCTTCAACACACAAATCTTGGGAAACATTCAAGATCCAAATGATAACAAGAGTCTACCAAAAATTCATTAGGAATAATAAAAAAAAATTCAGCAAAGTGAAGATAAAAAGCCCAGCATGCAAAACACATTTGTAGTTCTATACACTAAAATACCACACTACCTAAAGTGATCTAGCGATTCAGTGGAATCCCTAATGAAGTTCCAATGACATTTTTTTTGCAGAAATAAAATCTTAAAAATCATATGGAGCCACAAAAGACCCTGAATGACCAAAGTAGTTTTTGGGCAAGAAGAATAAAGCTGGAGGTATCACAGTTCTTTACTTCAAAATATATTATGAAACTGCTGTGATCAAAACAATATAGCACTGGCATTAAAACAGACATATGGGCCTAGAGAATAGAGAGCTCAGAGATAAATCTATACATTTATGATCAACCGATCTTTGACAGGGGTGCCAAATAACACACAATAGGGAATATTTCACACCGAATACAAATTCAATTTAGAATGGATTATAGATGTAAGTATAAGACTAGAACTGTAAAACTGCTGGAAGAAAACATGAAAAAAGCTTCTTGACATTGATTTGGGCAGTGGTTTTATGGTTATGACCCACAGGTACAAACAAAAGCAAAAAAAGATTGAATGGCATCAAAATAAAAAACTATGGATATCATCCACAAAATGAAAAGACAACCTACAGAATGAGTGAAAATATTTGCAAACTGTACATTGTATGAAGGGTTAATATTTAAAATATATGAAGAACTCAACTCAGTAGTAAAAAAAGAAAAAAATCAGAACCCAACAGTCTAAATAATCCAGTTAAAAAGTGGGCAAAGGACCTGTAGACATTTGTTCAAAGCAGACATACAAAGGGCAATATGTATTTGGAAAGGTGTTTAACATCACTAATTGGTACTGTTTAGATGAGGTGTTCCCCAAAAGCTCAATGCAAGGAAGTTCAAAGGTGAAAAGACTGGTTATGAGAGCCTTTAAACCAACCCCCACATCAGTCCCTTGACAGGGGTTAACTGGGTGGTGACTGTGGGCAGATGGGTGAGCTGGAGGATCTGAGTCCTTGTGGGTGTGCCTTTGGGGTGTATGTTTTGTTCCTGGTGAGGGGAGCTCTCTCTGCTTCATGGTACCATGTTCTCGGCTGCTTTCCTCCACCACTCTCTTCCTCCATGATGTTCTGCCTCACCTCGGGTCCTGAAGATTGGAGCTGGCTGTCTATGGATTGAGACCTCTGAAACTGTGAGTCCCGGAATAAGCTTTGCCTCCTTCAGTTGTTCTTGCCAGGTCTTTTGGTCACAGCAATGAAAAAGCTGACTAAAATACTGATCATCAGAGGAGTGCAAAAAAAACCACAGTGAGATATCATCTGACAGAATGACTTTTACCAAAAAGACAAAAGATAACAGTACCGGGGAAGCTGTAGAGAAAAAGGAACTTCTGTACTTTTGGTAGGAATTTCAGTTGACACAGCCACTGGGAGAAATAGTATGGAGGTTCCTACTCCCAGTAAATCAGGAGGCCAAGGCAGGAGGATTGCAAGTTCAAGGCCAGCCTCAGCAATTTGGCGGGACCCTCAGTGATTTAGTAAGACCCTGTTTGAAAAAAAAAAAAAAAAAAAAAAAAAAAAGTAATAAAAGGACTGGGGATATGGCTCAGTGGTAAAGTGCCCCTGGGTTTAATCCTCAGTACAAAGAAGCAAAACAAAGACAAAATCAAATTGAAAATAGAGCTACCATTTGGTCTAGTAATCCCACCACTGGGTGTATATCCAAAGAACATGAAAGGCGCACCCCTAGGAGGACTGTGTCCATGGAACAGCCTGAGTGGCTCTTGGCAGATGAGTGGAGGAAAGGGACACACTTGATGGGATCGCTGTAGTCTGAATGTCCCCAGCATTCACGCACTGAACCTCATGTCATGAAGGCAGGACTTCTGGGATGCAGCGATGAAGACGGAGCCCTCACTGGTGGAATTGGGGCCTTACAAAAAGGCTTGAGAGAGCAGGTTCTCTCCCTTCTGTTCTTCCATGTGGGAGCACATGCTATTTGTCCCATTTGAAGTATTTCACAATAAAATGCTAAAAATAAGTCACAAATTTTCAATCCCACCAAGTGATCAAGGACAAGGAACCGTCCTCTGCCTTCCGCTAGTGAGGCTGTGGCAAGAGGGCCATCTTTAGACACTGAACCTGCTGGGACCTCAGTCTCAAGTCTTGGACTTCCATAATCTAGAACTTTGAGGGAAAAAAAATGTGTGCAGATATTACAAGTGCACATGTTTTCCTTGTGACTGTTAAACTTTTCCCTGATTTAATGCATGTACCACCAACTTTGCATTTCCAGGGAAAGGCATGGACGACCAGCCCAGATATGAACTCAAGCTCCCTGTTCTGATCACTTGGTGATATGAACTACTAGGCAAAAATCCAAGCAGGTGGACGGGTCACTGGATTTAGGCCTCTGTGGGATCCAAGACTTGTGATTTACTTTTAGTATTTTATTGAATGCTAGTTTTGAAATATTTCATACTGAGAAAGAACTTGAGAAACTTGTCAGTGACCAGCCACTTAAGCTCCTGTACAGAGTAAGTTATATCTCTGCCCATCTGTCCATCTCTAACCAACTGTCAGTTTTTTTTTCCTTGACTGCATTTCAGAATTACAGATATCAATTCATCACTAAGTACCTAGGTGTGCCTGTCATTAACTAGATTTGATTGTTTTGGGGAGGTAAAATTTACTCTGTGAAATGTACAGATATCCAACACAAAACGCAGTTTTACTGGTTTCACAGACCTCTGAGCTTGCTGCACAAACTCCTGCCAAGCTGTGGAGATGGGCCGCACTGCAGGAAGTTCTCAGCTGCCCCTTTGCAGTGCACAGACTGTACAGCCATAACCTGTGGGTAGGCCAGGTGTGTGGAGGAGGGTAGGGTGCTTCTGCAGGTTTGGGCATTGCGAGGTTGATGACGGTGCTGGGCACAGCACACGTCAGCTCTCACATTGTGGCTGTGGTTGTCATTGTGCGTGCTTTTATAAGAACAGCGACGGCCTTGTAGAAAAGAACAGCCAGAAGCAGAGTGCGACCTTCCCAGGTGCTCTCTGGGGTCCAGGTGCTGAGAGGTGGAGAGACCCCAGGCTTTGTTGCAGAACCGCTTCCCATGTTGCTCTCTGTTGGCATGAGTCACTAAGGTGCCCCATTGTGATCTCTGCACAGAGGAGTACAGTGTCCCTGGTATGCTTAGGGTTAAGTCAGCTGGGGTTAGTGGGGGCAGGAATCACTTACTCTATGCTTGACTCTTAGGACTTCTGGGACATTTGTCATCTTTCTGAGAGTAAATGGGCAGTGGAGAGAGGCACACGGGGATGCATGGCATCCTCCGGGGTACCGAGGGCAGGCTGCTTTGTTAATGAAGGTGAGGTGTGTGTCATTTGCAGCCGCTGCACCTGTGAGAACAGCACCGTGGTGGGCGGCACCAGCCGCATCGCCTGTGTTCTCAGGTAATCAGTAAGGACAGCTGCCTTCTGTTTATCATGCCATTCACATGTTGTTGGGGCCAGGAAACATTTGGGCTGGTGTCAGCAAATCTCAGGCCAGATGTCTGTGGGGTTGTTTGGTCTGATGTGGTCTCACACACTCTCCTTTTTGGTTGTCTCTTGCAAAGGACTGCAGGCATGGACTGGGCTGAGCTGGATGGCCACCTCACCAATGTGGACCTGTGGGGAAGGTGTGGTGGACACTGGGGTCTGGACTCCCTGGTCCAAGCAGCTTCCTCCTTCAGTCACTCTTCGTCTTCTGAACAGGAGTGCTGCTGAGAAGCATCCCTGCACGGGCCTCTCTGCCCTGTACGCTTAACGGCAGGCAAGCAGCCAGCCACCAAGCAGTCAGCAGCTTGCTGCTTCCCCCACCTCACTCCCCGAGTTGAAGAAGTTCATAAACTCAGTGGTGGCTATGGTGTCTCTCCGTGAAGTATCTGCTGCCTGTGCGAGGAGCTCCGCTGTGCCAGCACAGGGCTGGCCCTGGCTGGTGTTTGTGTGGGGTCGGTGGTTGTCCCCATGCCTGCTCACAGCAGAGCCTGGGCACCTCTCCTGGGCCTCGTGGCACTCGATGGCCTGGGCATGGTATAGCTGCATCCAGTCTGAGAAGTGCTGTAAGCTTGTGCCCCTTGAGTGGCTCCTGAGGGGAGGGTGACAGGAGCACACAGGGTTGGAGGTGCTCGTCTGCCTCCTGTCCTGGTGAGCCTGGCCTAGCTGGTCTTGAAGGTCCCTTCCCGCATCCAGGTCTTTAGCTCTGGAGTTCTGGGCCTGAGGCCTAGAGCTCCTCCTGTTGTCTGACAGGCGCTGTCTCCAGGGTTCCAGTTCTTGATTCCTCCACCATCTGCAGGTGGTTACCTGTGTCAGGAGTCATTTTGCTGAAATGAGAAACGTCCTTAATTTGTTGATTAGTGGAGAAAAGAACCTAACAATGAGATAGCGAGGTTTTTAATTAATTGCTTCCGGGTAAATACTCAATTTTCTCTCATTTTAGCCGATTAGATTTCATCTTTCTCTGTGCTTCAGACTTAAGGACATCTGTGCCCATGCACATGGTTGTACCTGACATTATTTTCAGTCTGTACATGTATTCTGAATAAGCCTTTTGTTCCATTGAGAAGATTAAGGGCAGTATTTGGTTGGAAAAATTTTAATGAAGCACCTAACAGAGCTATTATTCATTTTTGAAACAAGTTGCACTGGTTACCATAGTGATATTAAACCTTTTATTAAATATTTTTCCTTTCAGTCTTTGGTAAGTTTTTGTGAAATACTGATGGGGGAGCTGCAGATCCATGGACTGGCATCTGGAAAGAATTTTCTAGCTCTGTTGAGTTAAATCATTCAAGGAATTTATGTTATAGGAACATAAAGCTTATAAATCTAGTTTATCATATCTATCATTTAATTGTTCATGCAAGCCAGCTCTTCATGTAGCGATTTACAGTAATCTCAGTGAAATAACAGTTTTGTGTCACAAAATGAATAATGCATGCGAAGAAATTGTTGAGCTCCTTAAAATCATTATGCTCAAAATATTAGGCTCTTTTATTTGAAAGTGATAGAATGATGATCATGTAGTAGTTGCAGGCTGGGGACCTCGGAGGCGGCGCTCTTGTTTGCGTTGGCTGCCCGCTCTTGGGAGGGAAGTGGCGGCTCCACGTCTCGGGGAGGACCTTGTCCCCCGCCGCAGTTTTCTGCAGGCAGCAGCCTGCCAGAGCCATCACCGCCAGGGGCCGTGCAAGGGCTGGGGTGTTGGGTTTGGGGAGCATCTGTGTTGAGAGGCTGAAATGCTTTTAGACATCCGTCTGCCTGGGATGAGAAGCGGATATCCTGCCACCAGTGCTGTTGGCAGGCAAAACCGTGGCGATGGCCACAGTGAGTCTGGAGGCTGGTGTGCCGAGGCTCCCTTTCCTTCCCATTGCTCTGCGCTCTCAGCAGCACAGGTGTGCCATGATGTGGTCCTCGTTGTTTTTAAACGTTGAGCTTAGTGGGCAGGAGCTGTTGGGATGGTTCTGCCGCCAGCTGTGCGACGAGCAGAACTTGCCCGCGGGTTGGTACGCGTGTTGGTGAGCCTTGGGGTGTTGACCATGGCTTACTTGATTGAGTGCTGGGTCTTTGCATGGCCACTGGCAGGAAATGTGGAGGTTCCAGAAGACAGTCCAGGGGCCACAGGGTTCCAGGTGTGAGTGGGAGCAGCTCCTCACCCAGAGGAGGCCTGCTTCTTAGGAGAGTTTTCCAGAATGGGAGTGCATTAGTCGTGGTCTGATCTGTGCCACCTTTACCTTTGCTAATGCTTTAAAAACTGGCTGTGAAGAATTTCACACACACACACACACATACACACACACAGCCGGAGAACAGTGCAGTGAACCCAGGACATGCGTCCCTGGGATTCACAGTGATCAGGATGCACCATGGTCATTTCATCCGCCCCTTTTTCTTTTCCTTTTCCTTTGTTGGATTATTTCAAAGTAAATCCCAGACATCATGTCATTTTCACCTTTCTGTACTTCAGGATGCATTCCAAACCTCCCCCAGCCCCCCAGCACCTGCCGTCTTCAGATCACGGGCTGGCGAGGGGCCTGAGGCAGGTGTTGTCCACAGTGCAGTAGTGTGTGCAGGCTGCACAGGGCTGGACCTTGGTGTGCGGCCTTCCTGGAGCCGTGGTTAGTATGCTCTTGGGCTAATGGGACTCACTGAGGACTCCGCACTCAAGAAAGCTCTTCCCATGGGATCCCTTTCTCAGTTTTAGAGACCCTGGGTGGGTGGCCTGAACTGGAGGCATTTGCACGTTCTCGGGATTTCCTTTGCTGCTTTGGTTGACACATGCAAGGGGCACTGGAGAGGAGATGACAGTGTTGTTTGCTTGTTGGGCTCTAGAGATGAGCACATCTGGTGGGTCCCAAGTACCGAGGCTGACTTGGTTCATCTTGTCACTTTCCCCATCGCACTTTTTGCTCCCTTGTCCTCGTCCCACACCTGCCCTAGGTGCACCTGGAATGTGTGTGCTTTGAGTTTTTTCTCTCAGTCTTAGGTCATGCTTCCATGTTTGCTGATTGTGTCCAAGATCTGTCTTTTCCTGGCTTGAAGGCAGAGCACCCTTGAGTCCAAGAGGAAGATGGGGTTTGAAAGGAGAAAATTCCAGATTGGTGTTTTTATTAAAAAATAGGTAGAGGGCCAGTCTGATGGCATCTACAGACACAGTCAAATATTGTAAGGGATGGGGGCTGGGTGGTGAGACAGAGGGGAGAAAAAGGGAGAGAGTGTGTGTGTGGGGTCCCTACAGTCAGCACCCAAGGGGAGGGCCCAAGTGCTTCCTGAGTAGCAGGCATTCCTTCTGGGCGACAGTGCCATCCAAAAGACGAGCAGCTGTTTGGGAAGCGAATTAAATCTGAGTTACCTGAAGAATGGCGTTGCAGTAGGTTTTCCTCATTAAGAGCAGTGTGGAGCCATTTCATCTGTATTCAGCTCTGCTGTGATTTTCACCCCACAGAGCAGTGGAGGGGTTCAGAAGATCTGAAGAGCTCCAGTGGAACCTTGAGTCTGCCTTTGGTCCTGCAAGTGTAAACCTCATGCCAGAAGCTTCCATTGGGGGCCTGGAGAATGGGGCGGGAGGGCTGGCTGGAGAAGGGCTGCGGGCAGAGCAGCTGGAGTGGGTTCTAGGCCGATGACGAACCGCTGTGAGTTTTTACAGCAGGTTGTGTGTGAATTTTAAGCGATGGCTCATCAAGGCAGCTGCGGCAGAGTAGGCAGCAGGGTTCTCTGAGCTGAGGGGGACTCAGGGCAGCAGGGTTCTGCCCACCGGCCCACAGCCTCTCTGTCAGCATCTCGGACAAACCCAGCTGGCTCTCTGTTACAGATATTTATCGCCTTTCTCAGGAAAGAGGCTTTGGGTCGGTGTTGCTGAAGCTGTGTGGCGATGTTTATGCTGTTACTGTGTATTACTTTTTATTGCATACTATTTCTGTTGCAAATAGTAATAAATACGGTTACAGTTCTGACTGCATCATGACATGCTGCGCTGAGAGGTCCCGTGTTCACACGGGTTGCAGGGCTGAGCAATTCGTATTCTTCTGTGTATGTCAGCCTGCAGTGAGGCCACAGTGTCGCTCCTTCCAGACTGCCAGACTCTCATTGGTGGCTCCAGCTCCTGTAATACTGCGTTGTCAGGGGGACCTTGTGGGACGCTGGACAGTTTTTCCAGCCTGACCTTGCCCCTCCGTCATTCTCGCTCTCAGCCTTCTTGTTTGCTGGACACCTTCCCGACCCTCCCCTGTGGGTGGTCTGGGTGGGTCTTCTCACAGGTGTCTCTGAGGACCGAATGCTGTGGTTTATGGAGAGCTGTGGGTAGAGGACCTGGTTATGGCTCTGAAGCTCTGGTGCCCACGTGGGAGTGGGAGAGGTGCAGCTGCTGGGAAACAGGGACAGTCTCAGAACAGTGCGCTCTCAGGACTAGACCCAAGGAAAATGCAAAGGCGTGTCCTCACAAACACTCCCATGTGGATGTTCACAGCCTCCTCGTTCATGACAGCTAAGAAATGGAAATAGCGCACATGCATATTGACAGATGGAGAAATAGAATGTGGCTGTTTTAGGAGCTGTTTCGCTGCTGTGACTGAAAGATCTGACCAGCACAATTGTAGAGGAGGAAAGTTTATTTGAGGGCTCACGGTTTCAGAGGTCTCAGTCCATAGAAGGCCGGCTCCATTGCTCAGAGCTCGAGGTGAGGCAGGACATCATGGCGGAGAGAGTGGCAGAGGGAAGCAGCTGGCGTGGTGGTCAGGGAGCAGAGAGACTCCCCGCTCCAGGTACAAACATATACCCCATAACCACGCCCAGTGACCCACCTCCTCCAGCCACACCCCACCTGCCTCCAGTCACCCCTCGGTTAATCCCCTCAGGGAGAAATCGATGAGACTAAGGCTATGACCCAATCATTTCTCCTCTGAAACTTCTTGCATTGTCTCACACGTGAGCTTTTAGGGGATACCTTGCATCCAAACCTTAACAGTGGTCTGCCCACCTGGCGGAATATCGTTTGACCCTAAAAAGGAATAAAGTGCTGCCAAATGAGACGAGCAGTCTTATGACACCACATGTAGTGTCACTCCTGTTCATACAAAGTGCACCGAGTAGGCAAATCTGTGGCAACCCAAAGTAGATGAGGTGTTGCTGTGGCAGGGGAGGCCAGGGAGGTGGCAGCTCAGAGGTGCTTGGTTTCTGCTGGGTGACGGTGCCTTCTGGAGGCAGACAGTGGTGCTTGCACAGCTCTGCGAGCGTAGCAGTGCCATTGGAGTGCACTCTTTAGGCTTCATGGCATAAGAGTTTTGCCTCCATGAAAGAGTTCAATACATGTCTTCTGGCACTTTCTGTAGGCATCTGGAAGGATTAAGTAGAGGCTTTGCCCTCAGAGAGGTTCCCATCCCCTGGGCCAAGCAGGCAGTGGCTTCAGGCCTTCTCCCCGGATGATGGGGTGGGGTGCGTGTCTCTTGAGCCACCGTGCAGGTCCCAGAGCAGCTCCCATTGTGCCACTCACTTGGAAAGACCTGCTCCAGCACGAGAGGCTGTGCTGGCTGAACCTGAGTGCTGGTGGCCTCGGGGTCTAGGACAGTGATACAAGTCCACGGCTTGTCTTCAGCCGGGAAGAATTAGAAGTGGGTTTCTGACATCTTGGTGCCTCCCGAGCTCTTCATGGATGGTGGGAACGGAGGGAGGGACTAGGTGGTGGGGGTTCAGGACTCGGCACGAAGCAGTGGCTGGGTTTAGGCCTCCCGGTTGCTCACTCTTCAGCTCCTCCTGTCTGAATGTGAAGCTGGTAAAAATGTTTGACCATAAGGGGCGGTGTCAGTGAGCTGGTGGGCTCTTCTCAGAGCCCCTTACTTTGTGCATTGGACATTCTCTGGAGACAAGCGTCTCTTCTTTGGATGAATAGTTCTACAGTGTGTTGTGGCACCCCTACAGATAAGGGGTGGTGTGGGTCACCTGGCCTCTCCTTCACCCTCAAAGGTGTCATTCAGTTCTGCAGCTCTGAGGTTGTCCAGGAGCCCACTGTGCTTCCCTTGTGCACTGAATGCGCTTGGCTGTTTTCCTGGGATGCTGCGGGAGTCGAGAGCTCTGCTGTCTGTCTCGCTTGTCCTACGCAAAGCAAGGAGTATGGAGACAAGGGTGCCGGATGCTCTGGATTCTCCATGCCCTCTCATGGCCCTCCTGAGAATGTCAGGGGTCGTTCTGCAGACAGGGAGGTGCCAGTGCCTGTACCCATGTCTGGCCCTTTTTTAATGGTGCTGAGCCTTACTCGTCGTTTCGAAGCTTGGCAGAAGGTCCTGAGACTTCTGGAGTCCTCTTTGTGTACTTGGGATGCTTACATTTATCTGAGTCTCAGTCGTGGAAGGCAGATCTGCTGCTGGAGACGACCTCCTGGTTAAAGGCAGGGTGGGGCTTGCGCTCTGGCCCTGGCTCTGCTAGGCCCCTGCCTGTCCCCAGGCTGTTCACTTGGCTTCTTTGAGTTCCTCGAAGGTGTTGCTGATGCCAGATGCCCACCGGATCTCATGCGTACCCTTTCTCCCTGCGCTGTGCTTGCACCCCTGTTCGCACCCCTTTGTCCTTGCTCTCTCTTGCTGGCCATTCCGTGAGCTCTCCTGAGGAGAACTGTGCTCTGCCTGCCTGCCCTGGAGCTCTGTGTCACTGTGCATTCTGGTGCTAGTGGACTGACTCCTGCTGGACTGGGAGGTGGCTCATTTACCTGGCACCCCCAGAGCTGCGCTGGTTTGGATTGTCCTTTGCAGGGATCTGGTGTCTGTTGCCGCCTTCTGGTGGTAATGCTTCGAAGGGCCCTTAAAGACCAACATTGTAGCAGGCACAGGTCTGAAGATGGGTGGAGGCTTACAAGGGTTGCCCTGGCCCTGCCCTAGCCTGACTCCCTGCCCTTCCTTGTGCTGGTCTCTCTCCACCCTGTGAGTCTTTCCTGCCCCTTCTGTACTCCCTCCAGCCCTCTTCACATTTCTAACCTGCCTGTGGTGGGGTGGGGACCTTATAAAGGCACCTCTGGTGTCAGAGAACAATCCACAAATGTCAAAAGCAGGTGAGGGCAAGACGAGTGTGCTGTTCCTTATAGTGGGAGGGTGGGCTCCAGAAGTGGGGACCACTGGGAAGGTGCTCCTGTGTGTGGAGCTGGTGATTCCAGCCTCAGGCCCTGCCTGCGCTCCGCCTGTGAGGTGGGCTGCAGCCTGTCAGACTTTTCCTCCAGCCAGGAAGAGAGGATCCCCTGAGAGTTTTAGGGTTTCACCTGCAGCTGCCTTGAAGGATGGATCGAGACACATAGTGCTCTGTGCCATTTCCCACACATCTGGGTTTTGCTCCTCCCTTTGCAGAAACAGGTATTTTGGAGGCCCCCAAAGGCATTGCATTTGCCCAGCTGTACTTAGGAGCTGAGCGGAAGCCAAGCAGTTAGTTGAGCCTCTTGTTTTATAGATGAGGAAACTGTTGTTCAAGAGGGTCACTGATTCAGCAGACTTGCTGAGCACTCCCTAGAGACGGCCTTGGGCCAGGCCGGGGAGACCTAGCAGTGAATGCACGGGTGCCCAGGGCATCCCAACTCAGCTTGGGTAGGAAGGCTGTTCTAGAAGATGTGCTGTTCCTTTTCGGCCAATGGGTGACTTTTCTCAGCTGCTCTGTGTGCCCTCAAGGCACTCTGTATCAGCACATCTCGAAAGGTGTCCCCTGGACTCAGTGACCTCCCGGTGTGCCCTGTGACTGGACCATTCTCTTCCACCTTCACATCCATGTTTGCCAAAGTGACTTTCTCATCTTCTCTTTAAAAATATGCTCTCCTTTGCTTTTTGAGTCCTCTGTATTCCACACTCCTGAGCTCATCCCCCAGTCCAAATATCTTCTGGAGGGCCCCTCTGCCTTGTCTTCCAGCTCTTCATCTGAACACATCGAGTATGCTGGAAGGACCGCGGACTTTAGCTGGAGTCGGGCTGCTCAGTCTCTTTCCTTTGTGTATAAGGCAGATGGGAGCTGCCCTTCAGGGCGACAGACCCCCTGCAGAAACCAGCCCTGTGCCCAGTCTGCTCTGTGGCATTGGTAGGTGCCCACGGACCTTCCTCCTGTTCATCCTCTCCTGTTTATCTCCTCCTGCGCTGAACCACCTGCCTCCCGACTTCCTGTTTGAATCGTAGATGTCAGCTGTCTCTTACTTGGATAAAACTTGAGGGTCATTGTCAAATTTTTCCTCTTTGTCTCCATGTCTAGTTGCTGTGGAAGCTTCTCTGTTCTGGTCTTTTCTCAGTGCCCCTGTGTTGGTCCCTGTGATCTTTCCTTCTGCCTGTGGCCTGTCCTCGATCATACCTGTACCATTTTTGCTCAGACCTGGAAGCAGCTTTCCAGCCAGTTTCCTTTTTCCCTATGATGCCTTCCCTGTCCCAGCAGAAGGCAGGTCACCTTGAAACACGGCTTTCTCCTCTGTTTTGAAAACTCCATGGCTTCCAGAACAGAGCACAGACTCCTGCTCACCGTCCGTCTATCTGGCTGTGAGAACCTGCAGATCCCTGCATGTTAACTTCGCCCAGGTACTTGGGATAGTAACCATTCAAGCATGTGCTGAAACAGATATCGCGCGTGCAGCACAGCAGACAGCCTGCTCTGGCGTCATTAGCGACAGCAGCAGGAGTTTGTGCTCTGTCCTTTCTGGACTGTGTCTTTCTGCCCATTTCTTGTGGTCTCAGTGCCACCCAGAAGCCCTCTCATCCTCACGCTATCTAGAGTGCCTCAGTGGTGCCTCGAACACGGCCCGAGCACAGGACGGTGGCGACAGTGCCGGCGTGCCCCTGTCGTGCTGACCTGAGCGTTGTTTTGCCCCACAGTGCTGCTTGGAGGCGCATGCCGCCTGGCCCCTGCCTTCTGTGCTGCAGGTGTGAATGGCCACCTTCTCAGAGCCCTTGTTTCAGCCTCTCACAGGCAGGCACAGCATCTGAGTCTCGCTCACCTTTTTTGTATTCTGAGTAGCAAACATTCCTCAGCACCTGTGAGACGGTGGAAATGCAGGGAATTAGGCTTCACGGTGGATCAGAGTCCGCGTCCTTGTGGAGCTTGTGCTCAGGCACAGGTGGTCTGGCGACAGGTGCAGCCAGTGTTGGTACATGTGGAAGTGTGCAGAAGGCATAGGGTCCCCCCAGAGAAGAGAGGGAGCTGTTGCTCCAGTGTGGGGTGAGAGTGGTTTGGTGCAGCCCAGGGGCCATGGTGGGGTCAGCCATGTGCTGAGGACAGAGGGGGCTCTAGGCGAGAGCATTCTGGGCTGCATCGTAAAGAGGTCCTGACCATGTATGGGTTGTGGGCCAGCAGGTGGGGGTCAGGGAGGTTCTGTGGCATCCCAGGGCCTTGCATTGCCAGCTGAGCTTTGCTCAGTGTCTTACCTATGAAGCATGCAGGGGCTGTGGGACTGTGTGCTTTGCCTTTGGAACAGCACCTCAGACTTGCCAACATTAATTGAGCTGATTGTGCACAAGACTTTCTGGCCACTCTGTTGCCAGCTCCCAGTCGTGTGTGGCATCTAGGGATGTGCTTGTTGGCCCCTGGAGCCAGAGAACCCCTCGGCAGTGCTGAGGATAGCCTCTACCTTCTGCACTTACTCAGGGCCCTGGTCTTACTTACTCAAGTCCCTCCTGGGGACTTGTTCTCCAGGTGGGGGGAATCTGGAGCAGGGCAGAGGCAGGAGTTCTAGTGGAAGGGGTGGTGATGGCTCAAGGGTCCTAGCTCCTAGGAGAGTCCTGGCAGCTGAGTGTGCGTGCTTGCCACAGCCACTCTCTCCTCACCCCTGCCTCTTAGGGACTGGAGTGCCCTGCTTCCAGATGCTGTTAGTGGACTGCTGACCTCGGGGTGCACTGAATCCTGGGTGTGCATGCCTGCTCTCACACTCTCTGCCCCCCAACTGACAAGTACGTAAACATGGAATATTTTAATGTTGGAATTGCTGAGGTTCGGTACCTATCTTCAGTGGTTCCTATTGGAAAGCAAAAATGTCAGCCTGTAGCTTCTAATTTGTTTGAAGGGATTTAGATTTTTAACATAAAGTAGCAGTAGTCTTTCCTTTAATTAAATGCCATGCAACATTGGCTGTGGGATCGATGTATTGAAGGGAAAACTGGTGTAATTAGGCCTTGTGAAGTGACTGGCAGGCGGTCAGGACTCCCCGGGTGGCATGGGAGCTAGCTTCAGGAGGTGCAGACTAGTTGCACTCTGCTTTTCTTAGCTGTAGACTTTGAAAGACCAAAGTTTTTCTTTAAACGTTTTGGGTCTCTAAAATACTCCTTTTCCTTTAAACACTTAGATTTCCTGTTTGTAGCTGTTTTAATTTAGAATCTTCAAGCTAGGGCGCAGCGCCATTGTTGAGGAAGGACACAGGTAGACACGTGAAATGTAACAGATGCCTGTGAGAAGGGCGCGTCTTCTGTTTCTGAGCGGGCACTAGAGACCTGCACAAGGCCTTCAGCTGTGTACATCAGGAGTTCTTTTGTTCTTTTATTTTGGGTACCAGAGATTGAACTCAGGGCACACCCCAAGCCCTATTTTATCTTTTATTTAGAGACAGTTCTCACTGAGTTGCTTAGTGCACTTTTGCTGAGACTGGCTTTGAACTCAAAGTTCTTCTGTCTCAGCCCTGAGCTGAGTAATTTTTAAAAAAAAATTACATTGACAGGAGGGGTCTACGATGATGACGCCAAATAATGTATAAATATCATGAGAAATTCGGGGCTCAGAATGTGGAGTGTTGTTTTCCTTTGGGCCCTGGGTGTAAAATAAAGTTTGGAGTTCTCCTCTCCACCAGCCTGCTTCCTGCGACAGAGCAACACATCCACTTACAGGAGGCCTTTGGGAGGCTTGTGGTTAGCGTAGCGTGGACCAGGAGGTCGCTGGGAGGCCCCATGCTCTGCACCATCTTTCCACCTTGGGGCCAGTGCTGTCCTGGGTCAGCGCTCTCCTTCCCTGTGCAGGACTGCCTGCCCACCTCGGATCTGATGCACAGGCTAATGCCAGAGCCTGTCATTGTTGCCATCCCTCCCACCAAGGGCTTCCATTTCCAGCCCCTTCCTGAGAAGGCGGATGGGCTGTAAATTCATTCTAAACTTTCCTTTTCCTGACTGGGGATGTAGCTCAGTGGTTGAGTGTGTGCTCAGCATGTGCAAAGCTGTAGGTTCGATCCCCAGCTGAGAATTCCATATCCAAGACTTCTAGAAGCATTTAAAAAATTTGTTTTTAGTGGTAGATGGACACAATTCTTTATTTTATTTATTTATTTTTATGTGGTGCTGAGGATGGAACCCAGGGCCTTTCTGTGTGCCAGGCTAGTGCTCTAGCACTGAGCCACAAGCCCAGCCCTAGAAACATCTTTACTGAGATACAGTCCACGTGCTATACAGTCCCCCAGGTAAGGCATACAACTCAGCGGTCTTTAGTGTGTTTGCAGAGGCAGGCGGTGAACATTTTTATCACCTCGGAGAGAAACTGTACTTCAGCAGTCCTCCCTGCCCCCAGCCCTGCCCCCAGCCCGGGGCAGCCACCGTGCTGCTTTCTGTCTCCGCGGATTTGCTCGTGGACCTTTCTTGTGGGTGGAAATCATGTTATCGGTGGCTGTCATCATGTTATCACCACCTGGCTGTGTTTCTGAGGCTTGACCTCGTGTGGCAAATATGCTTTTCTTCTTGTTCAAATAATGTTCCATTGCACTGTAGTTTGGGTCCCCCAAAGGTCATGTGTCAAAGGCTTGGTCCCCATTGGCACTGCCGGAGGCAGTGGAAGCTTTCTGAGCCGGAGCTCGTGGGAGGTGTCCTGGCCACTGGGAGTGTGCCCTCACAGGGGATGGCAGGACCGGCTTCCTCCCGGGAGCTGAGTGGTTTTGCTCCATGGTTCTGTCATGGTGTGCTGTCCCCCACAGGCCCCAAACAATAGGTCCAAACAGTGAAGGACTGAAACCTCTGCAATTATGAACCTGAATAGACCTTTTCTCTCTGTAAGCTGATTATCTCAGGAAGTTAACATACACTGTGTAGAAGACATGTATTTACCCATTCATTGGTTGACGGGTGTTTGGGCGTTTTTGCTTCTTGGCAGTTCTGAGTGACACTGCTGTGAATGCTCATGTCCGAGGTGTTGATAGATGTGTGTGCCTTTCTGTGTGCCCGGGGAGGGGGATTGTGGGTCACATGGCAGCTCTGTTAAACCTTTTAAGGAGCTGCCAGACTTCCGGTGACGACATCAGTTTTCCTTCTCACTAGTTGTGTACAGGGCTTCAGTTTTCCTACGTTGTAGAACTGTACCATCTGTATGTAAAGTGGCGCCTCTTTGTGGGTGCGGTTTCCTTGGTGGCTAATGGCTTTGAGCATCTTTCCCATGCATGTTCTGAATGTCTTCCTTGAAGTATTGCCCGTCCATATTCTCCGCCTGTTGTCAATCGGGTCTTCTTTCTTATTGATATCCACAGCTCTTTTGTGGGGCATGGTGCTGGGGTCAAAGCCAGGGCCTTGCGCGTGCTAAGTGGGTTCTCTTCTGCTGAGCCACTGCTTGCCCTGAGACTCTTGACTCTTACCACTGCCAGTTTTTCTGGTTGGCTGTTGTGGGGACCAGGCTGGAGTTGCTGTTTCATTTCCTGTGCCACTGCTCGCCTTCTCCTCAGCTGCCATTGTGTGTGTCTCAGGTAGAGCAGAGCTGGGCATGAGCACCGAGTCACACACTTACTGTGAGGTAGCCAGGGGCAGGTATGCCTGGAGGCATTCCAGACGCTTCCCCTCTGACCACTGGAGGCGAAGTCGCTGGTGCAGAAGAGAGGGTGTGCAGGGGCGAGGTTCTGAGCTGTGGCGGTGGAGGAGCACCATTCCAGGCTTCTTAGGAGGGGCCTGGAACTTTGCATGTGGAAGGGTTAAGGAGAAGCTTTCCCTGCACTGCTGCAAAGCAGCTTCTGTTTTGACACAATTCATTTTCCCTGCTATGAATGAGTTGGGTATCTTCACTGAGCAAGTTAAAAGAAAATAAAAGAGAACTCTACTTGTGGTACATGGAACTATTAAAACCAACAAAAACAAGTAAGAGGATTTCCTGGCACACCTGCGCAGTAGGCGGTATGCGCAGCACAGGCGGGCGTGTTCCCAGGCACCTGTCTGTGTCTGGCCCACACTGCACCCTCCTGCAGGAGACAGCAGCTCTGGCCTCTGGTTCATCACAGCACCTCAGCCAGGGATACTTGCTAAGGCCTTTCTTAAACTCTGTCACTTCCTAATGTACATTTCTTCCTACTTGTTACCAAGAAGTTGCCTGAAGGAACAAAAAGACTTAGGTAAAAGAAAAAGTTAAAGAGTGAGAAGTTGTTTTGAAAACTGTTATTATGTTAATCATAGCAATTAAGACCCATCAAGCTTGGAGTACCCTGACTGTTGAGAGAAGCTGCCCAGTGATGGGTATGTGGCGGCCTCTTGCCCAGTCTTCAGCAGAACAGAGGCCAGCTGCTTCTGAGCTGGAGACTGCACAGTTGTCTCCCTTGCTGCAGTCTGGCCTCCAGGGTCTGTGGAAGGAAACACCTTCCAAAAGGATGATTTAACCACCTCACGTGGTGGAGGAGAAACAGCTTCCCTCCACTTACTCTGTGGAGGTGAAACCTGGCTGAGATTCCCAGGGCTGGAGAGGTGAGAGCAGGTACTTTTCTTGGGCTCTGACATCCAACCTTTCGTGTCCACAGATTGGTAAGGGACCAGAGACCATATGTGAATGATAGAAAGCATCTACGGATCAGGGGTCTCTATTTCCTGTTTTCCCCTGAAAAAGAAAAGCAACTCTCTAGAAAATTAGTTACTCTGTTTTGAAAGCCTGAAGGTGATGAATTTGTGGTGATCTGCTTTTAGGTACGACTGTCATTGCTTTGGTGGCCCTTGGGGGTGCTGGTGGTATTCCAGAGCACTGCTGTGGGCAGTCCCAAGCCTATGGATGCTTCTGCAGTTCCAGGACAGGCCCATGTCCACAGAGGCTTGCCTTTGTGCACTGAGCGTGAGTGACTAGCAGTGCCAGGCCCAGGTGCAGGGGCTGCCTGATGTGGGCCCCTTGTGTTCTTGTCATTTCTGGTTGCTCTGAGCCTCACAGCTAGAGGGGTCTCTGCTTAGCAAATATGGCAGACCTCTGTCCAAATACTGCTGCTTTTTTCCTACTGAAATCAACATCACGTGGACCTGGCCCAGAAGCAGAAGTGTCGCTGGCTTTTTGCGGTACCAAATCCGCGGATATTTGTTACTGCCCTCAGCAACAATTGCACGGGTATTTATCAGAGGTGGACTGGAAACTGAGCTACTTTTATCTCTGGGCTACTTCCTTACTTGCTTGCTTGCTTATTTAGAAGAAGAGAGGCTTCTTTGAGAGGAAGAGAGACTGCTTATCAAGAAGAGAAACTTTGAGAGAAGGACAGTCTTTGCTTAGAGCTTAGAGGAAGAGAGACTTGCTACGCCTTACTTAAGGTCTGCTGCTTCTTACTGGTGCGTCCTGCTGCTTCTTACTGGTGCGTCCTGCATCCTGTGAACTAAAGGTGCTGTCTACCTAAGGTGCTTTAGTGATGTGTCCCGCGTACTGTGATCTGTCTATCTGTGATCTGCAACCTAGAGGTGTGTTCTCAGTTCTCCGCTCTGCGATCTGCCTTCCGCCGCTGCCCCATTCGCTGCTTCTCTTTCTGCTTGCCGCTTCTTTCTGCTAGCTGCTGCCTCTTCTTCCTTTCTGCTAGTGGCTTCTCGCTGCTTCTTTCTGCTAGTTGCTGCTCCTACTGTCTTTTCTTTCTGCTAGCTGCTGCTCTTTTTGTCTTTTCTTTCTGCTAGCTGCTGCTCTTTTTGTCTTTTCTTTCTGCTAGCTGCTGCTCTTTTCTTCTGCCTACTGCCCACGTATATACCCTTCAGGAGGTGGAGGGCGGGGCCACTCCAGTTGAGATCAGGCGGGGAGCCAGCTGCCCAATCACGAGCAGGTGCGATTAGGAGTGCTCAAGAACACATGTGCATACATTGTGTGCGTGGACGATAAATCACCTGAGTGTGCTTATGTCAATTAACCTCCTCGCTGCTGATGTGATCAGGCGCCTTCTGGCGCTGTCCGCATGACACAGCCCCCAACAAGAAGTAGCTCATATTTCTGTGTGCTGTGTCCTGCATGCAGTGCCCTTGGCCCCTTGCCATGTACTGTGCTTGATTATTTCGGGGTCACATTTTAATTTCTATCAAGGTAGTCCCTGTGCCTGGCCTGCAGAACGAGGTAGTAATGTGAGGCTGGTGGAGGAAGTGGTAGGCCTTAGCCTGCCCTCCCTTGGGTGTGTGAGTGCTGTGCTTCCAGAGCAGAGCTTCATCACCTGTGGATTGACTTTCTACTCTGGCAGAAGGGTATGTACGCTTTCCTCTTCCTTCTGCACCTGCTCCGCATTACCATGCCATGTTCTTGGAGAAATTGGGATTCACCGTGCTGTTGTGACGGTAACTCTGGTGGGGAACGGAGCCACCAACACTTGTCCTTCTTCTGCCTCAGTGGTTGACCCGGACTATCGCTAGTGAGGTGGGGGATGCTGCATGTGGGGGAGCATGCCCCCACCTGGGAGTGCTGCTCCTGCCATGGGCCCCACACAGCCCTTTCCTGGGGTTCTTTGCCAGCCCCTGGCAGGCAGGGAGGCTTTGCCTTCTGTGCTCCACTGTGTTGTCTCCCACTCTGGCCTGTGCTTTCCATCTTTCAGACCTCTCCTGCCTCATGCCCATGTCCCCATTGGTAACATGTCTCCTTTACTGTCCTGCTGATGGGTTTGGGTGGGGAGTGGACCTTCAGTAGCAGTGCGTGGGAACCTTCCCTGATGTCCCTTCTTCAGTGGAGAGCCTGGATCTCTCCTGGGACTCCCGTGCCTGGCCCTCCTTTTCACGACACTGATGCTCGCTGCCCACACTGGTTAGATTTCCTACTAGTTGTTATGAGCGTGGGTCCCTGGGTCCCTCGGGGGATGGCCCTGGCCATTGGTCAGTCAGTGTGTGCGACTCGATGAGCCTGTGTGGATGGAGCTGCTGGTGGGCAGATCATGTGCTTGTGTGCTGGGTGCCCCCCACCTCTGCACCGCTCGCCTGTGCTCCTTGTGTCTCCCAAGCATTCTGCACGCGTTCCAGAAGTCAGAGTCAAACCCAGGTAAGGAGGGAGGAGTGGTAGGAAGAAACAGCTTAAAGTATGGGCTGATTTTTGTGTTATTCTTGGCTTTCCAGGAGAAAGGTGCTTGTAATTGTGAGTTCTTTATATACACCATTTTGTGGCAGATTTCTGGTTCAGTCTCAGGTGTAGTCTTTTACGTCCAACTAGAACAAATGAGTCCTAGTCGCTGTCTGGTCTGGTTCAGAGTGTGCGGAGTGGTTGTGTCTGTCAGTGCGACCGAACGCGCTCTCGGGTTTGTGGAGTGCGCGCGTGGTGCGGTTCACAGATGCTGTTCTTTGAGACTGTCTGTGCCTCTGATGAGGCGGTGGTCACAGCTCAGAGAGTGGAGGGCTGAGCACGGCCAGGCTGGGCTGCCACCAAGGCTTTTGAACTCTGCACCGAGCTACCCTTCTGCTGCTTCTGGCAGAGCATCCCCTCTGGTGATGACCCAAGTGAGGGTCCTGTTGAGAAACAAAGCTCTCCTGGTGAAAGCAAGCAAGGAGTTGTGGTTTTGGTGTGTTTTCATAAAAATGCTTCAAAGTTTTATTTTTCAGAGAGCAACTGTACTGTTGTAGAGAGTAGAAATAATGTATCTCTTTCATTTTCTACACATTTCCCTTTTGTGCTTTTCGAGCTCTAGTGATTGTACTGGCTGACTGCAGATGCAGGACAGTAAGGTGATAGGAAGGCTGTCCTGCTTGGGTGCTGTTATCACAGGACAGTGCAGATGGGTGATTGGTGAAGGAGAGAGGGTGGCGTGCAGGCTGAGAGGCGCAGGGCTTGCGTGCCAGCATGTGTGAGGGTTCCTGCTGTGCCCTCCCTCGCAGGGCGCATGGGAGGTGAAGGGCGAGAGGAGGCAGGCTGTGTCCTCCCACGACGGAGCCAGGCGAGGGCAAGCCTGGGCAGGGGAGTGCCTTTCCAGGGGCTCTGATCCTCTCAGAGGACCGCAGGCCTGTGGGCTCCCACACACCGCCTGGCCCACCTCCCGCCTGCTGCGTTAGGATTGAGTCCCAGCACCTGAGTTTCTGGAGAAACACTCAGACCACAGTGAAAGCCAGATGGAGCTTTAGACCCTAAGACCCAGGGGTTGGAATAAAGGACAGAAAGCCGTGTGCGTGTGAACACTAATGTGGGGAAACTAACTTGCCCACAATTCATCAGGAGGAGTAGGCGGCAAGACTGAGAGCTGCACGGAGACCAAGAGGGCAGCTTCATAAAAGGGCCAGTTCATTAAGTGAATGGACAAGTCCCAAATGTGCATCTCATACAGCTTTGCGACACACAGTAAGCATTCACAGACGAGAAAAGACAAGTTCATGATCACAGAGCTCTTAACACCCCTCCCGGAGCAATTGATAGAGTGGATAAATTAAAGACGTGAAGATCTGAATAGCACTGTCAACTGCCTGGTCCTGGCTGATTTATAGATTGCTGTATCAATGTTCATTCCTTTCAGGATACATGACACAGTTATCAAGTGAGTGGACCACGTGCTGGGTCCAAACAAGTCGTAGTGGAGACCAGAGGGTTGAAGAAGCTCTGAAGTCATCTGATGAAATGCTTTAAAGTAGAAATCAGTAATGTAATATGACCAAAAATCTTCAAATATTTGGAAATGTATCTGTGTACTTCTGTGACTATGGATCAGAGAAATCATAAGCAAAATTAGAAAATGTTTTGAACCCAGTGGTAATGACAGTTCACATTGAAATTGTGTGATACAGGTAAAATAGTACTGGGGGAGGATTTATAGCTTTAAATGCCTGTATTAGAAAAGTGAAAAGGTTTCAAACCAGTGATGAAAGCTCTATCTTAGGGAACTAATAGGAGAACCACAGCCAGGTTCTGGGATGCAGCTGGGCAGTAGAACCTGGCCTCGTGTATCAAGCCCTGGGTTCAGTCCTCAATCACACACACACACACACACATGAGCCAGAACCCAATAGGAGAAAGGAAGCCATCTCATGAGGGTAAAAGCAAACTGAGCGTGACTGAACAAGACAGGACTCTTGGAAGCTTAACGTTGGTATTTTGAAATGGCCAGAAGAAAATGTCCTGGGAGAGGTGCTGTCACTACAAGTCCTGCAGACAGTAAACAGAGAGCAAGGGGCATTGTGTGCAAGTGTATGCCCATATGGTCCAGAGTGTTCCTTGAAAGATGCCACCTAATAAAACCAATTCAAGAGGAAACAGAAAACGGTAGTGTCCCTCTGTTGGTTTAAAACATTAATTTGCAGTAAAAAAGCTGTCATACAAGGAAAGCATCGGGGCCAGATGGCTTTCTGTGCTCGTGAGCTCTAGCCGACTTTTTAAATTGGTGCGTTCTAATTGTCCACAGCAGCGGGCTTTGTTGGTACACAGGCACATGTGCACGGAGCATGATTTCCCTTACAGAAGGAGCAGAGCTGGTTCTGCAAGAACTCTGGGGGCCGGGGAGGAGAGGAGTCAGTGCTCCTTCTCATTTGTTAAGGTTTCACGACCCCGATACCAAAACCTTGTGGATATGATGAGGGAAGGGAGCCAGGAGCCAGCAACTGTGAATGGACGAGGACTTCTTTCAAAATGTCAGGTAATGGATTTTTCATTTGAAGCCATGGACGATCCACTGGCCAAAGAGTAGCTCTCCTGTTCTAGATGGAAACTGGACCAAGCACCTGAAATAAGCATTCTGAGGCATGGTCCAACAGGCAGTGCAGACTGACCTGAGAGAAGGGCAGTGGACTCTGGGTTGCTGTGCAGGGAGGGGAACCTAAATGAACTGGCACCTTCCTGAGGTGAGAAATTGGGAATGGGGGTTTGAGAGGCTGAGACGTTGGAGCAGAGTCGTGTGGAGGAGGGACTCACACAGGGGAGAGCTGGGTGCCTGCAGAGGGGCCAAGGGCTGATCTGCTGAGCAGCGTGGCAGTCCACAAGCTGTGGAAGCCACCCAAATGCACACAGTGGACAGTTCCCAGAGCTGCAGAGACTGAATGCTGGAGAGCACCGTGGAAGCTGTGACCGCCTGCCCGTGCCCTGCAGCACTCCCCTGGCGGGCGCCAGCATGTTGGCTGGTGAAGGGGAAGCATCGCAGGCCCCATCCGTGTGTAGAGGAGGTAAAGGTGACACTCGGCACATCTAACATTCAAAATGGAACAGGAAAGCATGCCCACAGAAGGAGAAGGATCAGTCCTCACAGTAAAACTGAACGTCTCAGTGAGGGGTGTGTAGAAGATCTCAGCCCGCACTCCACAAAAGCTGTAGAACTTGCCAAAAATGCATGAGACTCTCTTCAGTGCTTGTTAGTCATCACAGAATCGCTCGTTAAAACCAGTGTGATACGATTTAACACTTTCTAAAGTGGCTGCAATGAAACAGACCGTGCTAGGTTTTGACCAAGTTACGGAGCAGTTGAAACTTTGGGACATTGCCGGTGGGTAGTGTGAGATGGAACAGCCTCTCCAAAGAACCTTCCTATGGCTCCTCTCCTCTTCCTGAAAGGTGCAAAGGTGAATGTAGATCTGCCTCGTGACCCAGTAGCTGTACCGCTTCATGTTTGCCTGAGAGAAACGGAAGCGGTCCCATAGGCAGGAGCTGACCGGTGGTGATGGGCACCAGAGGTGGTTAGCTCAGCCTAGGGTCAGGGTTACTAGAAAGGGAGTGAGGAATGTTCCAGTTGGCAGGGCGACTTCAGAATTTCTATTGTATATAGATTATACTTCAATTCAAAATACCAGCGTCTCCCCCAGCCAGCCAGCCAGCCTCCAGCCACCAGCCACCAGCCACCAGCCACAACCCACCTGCCTCCCAAGGAGCAGAGGGAACACTTGGGCTTCCTGTCTGGCTCTTACTACTGAGCAGCTGCGAGGCAGCTCACCAGGACAGAGAGCAGCAGAAGCATGGACCTGGTCTTCAGGAGCTCCTGCTCTGCTTCAGATGAGCCAGTGCTCAGGCCTTAGTCTGCTAGGCCTGAGGCTGGGCCCAGAATGCTGGGGCCTGAGAACCTGGAGAGGAGGGGTAGATGCTGCAGGAAGTTCACAGTTTATTGAGACATCAGAGGGTGCCTGGTTTGGGGCACTCTTCTGGTCTTGACTCTCTTCCCTGACCCTCCCCTAGGCGGGTAGTGCCACAGAAACTGTCAGTGCTTCTGCACACTTTTCTTAGTCATTCCTCTTTTGCTTTGTAATTTGATAAATTTATTCCATATCCACACTAGAAATAACCTTTCTTTTCTACAGCAATACTGTATTCCAGGCTTTGGATATAGCAGGGCTTTCAATTACATCCTGTTAGTGCTACTTCTAATGTCAACACGTCATTGCTCAAGTGACATCCTTGGGCACAGACCTTGCATAGTCTTAGAATTATCCCTGTAGAATGGGTTTCTTGAAGTGAAGGAGCTGCTCAAAGATTAAGATCTGATCAATAAAACTGGCATACCAGTATGGCTACTATTGCCTGTGAGAGCTGTCTACCCAGGGTGTTGACAGCGGTGTGTATTTCATATGCAGTTTTATCCAGCTGATTCTTGGCAGATTTCTTGTTTTAATTTGTAGTTCTTTGGTCACCATCAAGGATAATGTTCTTCTTTTTTGTGTGCTCTTCAGTCATTTCCAATTCCTCTCCTTTCTGTAGGTGGCTTGTTCTCTTACTTTTACACTTTGCTTTTGCTCTTTGTATATTAGTGATGTTTAACTTTTTATATGCTGCACGGATTTTCCAAACATATCATTTGTTGTTTTAACATTGTACTCTCTTTTGCAGTACAGTCACTTTTGAATTTTTATATTCTTAGTTTGTTAATCTCTTCATAGTTTGTGAGATTTGTGTTTTGCTTAGAAATACTCTTCCTGTCTGGTGGCGGCAAGATATTTTACATTTTCTTCTAGTGTTTTTAATCTTCCTTTACAGACATGCATCTCCGCCACATGCCTATCTAGGGTTTTACCCTGTTTCCCTGCATAACCATGGCCATTCATTAACGTGTATCCGCAGGTTTTTCACACATCCTAGCTTGCGACATAGATAGTTTAGTAATTTGTGATTTTAGATAGTACTGGCACTTTCTTTTTAAGAAGCTTCACTTAATGGTTGCACCCCCCCTTGTTTTTCTTTTGCAAAAAGACTTGGCATAAAATCTCCAGCAATTATGCAATTATGTATAAAATACAGTAATCATTTAGAAATTAGTTTTTGTGTGTTAAAATTTGTGATCCAATATCCTTCTGAAAACAGATCCATCTTGATGGAAGACCGTTGATCCGTTGCCCCCTGACTTGGCAGGCCTTGAATGGCATCCTGGTTCTTGTGCACGTGTCTCTGTGGTTTTGAACATTGTTGCGGTCTCATTGGCTTCTCCCAGAGTCCTGTAGTTCTAGTTGCTGTAGCCCTGTCATAGAGTCCCCTATCTGCTACTGCAAGGCTGCTGCTCTTGTTGCTCTTTTGGGAAACTTTATTGGTTGTTTTCATGACCCTGTTCTTCCTGGTGAACTTGGGATACGTTTGTCAAATTTCAGAACACATGCAGCGGGTCCCATAGGAGTGTTAAGTGGCTTGGCCCGGACGGTTGGTCGTTCTGATTCCTAGCCTTAGAGCCGACTGCCTGCACAGTTTCCCGTGCGTCTTCTCGCCTTTTGCTCCTGAATGGCTTGGTCCCCGTCTTCCTTGTATTGCTGCCCTCCCCTTTCGTTGGGAGACCACTGTGGAGCATAGGTCTTGTCTCGTTGCCATTTCCACACAAGAGACCTCCTGACCGTCCTGACCGTGTGAAATGCCCACATACCATCTCCAGGCACACTCTGCCCTTTCTTTGAGCAGTCGTGTGGTTCTGGGCTCAGCTTGCTCCATCCATGCTTAGGAAGGTGAGCCCTAAGCATGGACTGCCCAGCACAGGGCCTCCCAGGCCACTGGCCCAGTCAGGTGTCGCCTGGTGCCCCGCTGGCCCATGGTGAGTGAGCTGCAAATGCTCCGTCTCTCTGAGCCTGGTGATGTCCTCACATGTGTGACTGTGTGTGAGGCCTGTTGGTTTCTCCACAGGGTCCTGCACTGTTCTGTCAAGCTCAAGCCCATGACACTTCCATTTCTCTTGTTCCCACAGAGGAAAGCTGTCAGCTTGGGAAAGTTCTTGTATCGAGCACCTTCTGAACTCAGACCTCTGAGTCTTGGCTTCTCTCGGTTCTGCCTCTCTCTTAATTGGCCTTGTCTTCAGGTTGGTTGGGTCCTAACTGGTTGTAGCATTCCTGGGCCTTAGTCTGAGCCCAGCAGCTTTCAGAGGAAAGAGGAGAGGTTTCCTCCAGAGACTTGTGAAAGGCCAGCGGGAGCTTCCTTGGAAGCCCCGGGTGCTTATACCTTCTGCCCAGAGTTTGGATAGGGCACCAGGCCATTGTGGAATCAGCCCCTGCTGACGGTGACTTGGTTCTATAGTGGGTGCCAATCAAGTGCACCTTTGGAGCAGGGTGGGCGGGCTCAACTTCTGGGCTGCTGGGGGAGTTGTGGTCACTGCACAGCTGTGAGTCACAGGTATCTGGCTGGACATGTGACTTTCCCCATCAGCCTTCTTCAGCTCCAGGGGAAGTGGCAAGACTTCTCATGTTGAACCACCCTTCGTTCTTAGAGTAAATCCTGTTCATGTGTATTATTCTTTGGATAGCCTGCTGTGTTTTGATCTGTTAAGATTTTTATTTTGATCTTTTTGTCTGTATTCACAAGTAAGGTTTGTCTGTGTTACAAGTCTTCTCAAGAATGGGAGTTAAAACAGTTGAAAGACACTGGTGTTGAAGGTGACTTAGTTCCTGTGTGCCCTTGGTTAAGTTACTTAACCTCTCTGAGACTACTACAGTGGTGCACAGCCCTAGGTTACTTAGGCTGCTCTAGGATTGAATAAGATTGTATATGTGATATCTCTCTTTAAACCTTCAGCCAAGTTAGACAAGTTAGAACTTTGTTTCATGCTGTATATTCAAGATTCTTACTTCTTAGGAATTGCTTCTAATGAGGAGACAGATTCGGAGGACATTAGTAAGTGAGTTCTCTGTGCTTTCCTCCTGACCCAGTCAGACAAACAGGCCGTGCAGGAGGGGAGCGCTGGGGCATGACAGGGAAACACAGTTACTGGTGTTCAGATGTTAGGTCCCTGCTTTTCCTGAGGTCCTTAGGGAATGGGGAAGATTTGGTATTTTTTGAGATTGCTGTGAAATGCAGGTTATTGCTGGTACCCATTTATTCTGAACTTACTTTACTTAGACTTAGTAATTGGAAAAAGATAAAGTGTCAGGACTTTGTATTTTGTTGATTATATTGCCGAAATCTTCTCTAATCAGTTCTTTTATTCCTAGTGTTAATCACTAGCTCTGCGCTATTAGAAGAACTTGATGGAATATTCCTAAGTTAAATGGAGGAAATAATTGCATTGGATTCTGGACTCAGACAGGTGTTAATCCCCTGCTCATTGACCTGTGCTCTGGCTGTTTAGGGCATGTGAATGGGACATCACGGGAACACAGAACTGGTCTGTCTGTTGTCCTCACCCATGGCCTTGTGTGCCCTGTCCTGGCTGAGGCCCTGTCTCTGGCCAGCCCTTTCTGCTCCTGACTCTTCCCTGCTGTGGGTGTCCTAGAAGCGCCTCTGGTGCAGGTCATTCTGCCCCGGGGCTTTTCTGTCCTGGCTCTGTGCGGTGTAGCTACGCCCTGAGTTAATGCTGTGTGAAAACAAGCTTATTTCCAAGAAGCTTCCCAGAAGCTGCTGTGTGTAGGTGCCTAAAGAGTGAGAGGTGAGGTGTGAGAGGGCGGAGAGAGGAGAGGAGAGCCCTCTCGGGAGGTCAGGGTGGGTCGGGGTGGGGCCAGGGGAGGGGGAGAGCGAGGGGAGGTAGGAGGCTGGTGCACAGGCCTTCGGCAGCGGCAGGAGGATGGGCCCGTCCTATCTCAGGACAGCTCTGGGGACACTTGGATGTGATTTGCAAACATGTCCTCTCCAAGATGTGGTTGCACACAGGTGGTGTGTGGCTGTGCCCAGGTGCAGTGGGGACAGCCACTGCTGGCATGTTGAGGACGGCTGTCCCCTGAGCTCTTCTCTCAGGGCTGCTCCTGCTCCAGTTCGGGCTCCCTGCCCCGCGCACACTGGTGGGGTAGTTAAGCACTGGGGCGGTTTGTGACCCTTTGTAAACCCTGTTTTTCCTTGTTCCTTTTTTTTCCTTGTGTGTGTCAACAGAGGAATTGCGGAAGCTGAGCTGGTCCGGAATCCCTAAGCCAGTTCGTCCAATTACGTGGAAACTTCTCTCAGTAAGTGTCTGCCACCCATCTGCTCAGCCGCGGGGCCTCCGCCGCGGGCACGCTATCTGCCGGCCAAGGCGTGGCCCTCACGTGTCCACATACCACCTGCTGTGTTACTGTGGCACAGGGGTTTGCACTGTCCAGTCCTTGCTTAATCTGCAGGTTAAGATGACCAGGCTGGCAGGACTTGAGGAGGGAGTGGCAGTCGCTTGCGTGGCCACTTGCCTTTCCTGAGTTTTATCACACAAAAATCGTGATCGTCTGCTCCACTATACAATGTATAGCGCAGATTGTTCTGCTCTGAGAAGTGGAGACCGAGTGGGTTTCCCCAAGGGTTTTCTTTTCTTATAAGCATTAGTAATGTTGTTAGCCAGGAAATAAAGCAGAGGCAACATGTGAGGAGGAATTTATGTTCTGGGATAGGCGCCCGAGCCGAGGCCCTTCCGGAACAATCCATGGACTGCCTGGTATCCTCTGGCTTAATGCAGGAAGTGCATGTGGCCCTGCCCAGAGCTTCAGAACGGTTTCCAGACAGCTTCCTTGTGTTTTCCTTTTTTATTGTTTTTGGAGACAAGTCAATAGGGAACTGTAAGTGTCTACTCTAAATTGGGTCTGACTTGCAGTGTTTAAAAGACTCTTTCTTGCTAATGAGTCTTAATAAATTTGCAACTTAGTACCTCGTAATCCTAAATGCAGATGCAATTCTGAACGGTGAATATTTATTGATTAAATATTCACTTGCAATTAAAATTAGACCTGCTGTGATTGCTTATATTTTTGTTTTGTGTTTTTTATTTTAAGCATTTATATCCAGTTTTCCAAATACCTTCCACAAGAGGTTATAAGCTCTTCAGATTAGTTTGTGGCAAGTTCTGATGAAAAAACCTTGAAGATCTTTATTGCAGCTTTGTATTTATCAAGGATGTGCTGTGGTGGGAGGAGTCTCATGTGAGTTATTGTGTACTGTTGTTGTCCTTTAGCTCTGTGCAGGTCATGGTTTGATTCCATGATACTTTGAACTGAGCACTGGGCATCGGTGGGCAGAGGAGCAGCAATAGAAGATGACAGTGGTCTCACCCTGTCAGTGGGCTTGGGAGGGCAGCAGATGTGGGGTTGTACATGGAAATCCTGGCAGTGTAGACCAAAGAAAACCTGGGCTTTCTCAAGCACAGCTGCTTACCTGTCACTGATTTGGACACAGTGAAGAAGAGATACTGGGCTTCTGCTAGGAGAAGGTCATAGTGCATCCTTGTGGTGGGATAGATCCAGCAACCTGGGATGACATACTTGTAGGACGTGTGGGACTCAGTGAGAGCCACAAGGAAGGGGCCCAGTGGTGGGGGCAGTGTGAGTGCTCAGGGCCAGCTTCATGGGCAAGCAGACTTAACAGGGCAGGCTTTGAGGCCATTGCAGATGCGCAGGAATGGGCACAAGGGAAAGAGATGGACAGGGTAGTTCTCAGGCCTCTTTTGTAGCTGAGAAAAACGTGTGTGTCAGGTTGGAAAGGGGGCACCAAGAAGAGGGGGTAGTTCTGGAGGAGCATAGACTCTTGAGAATGCTAGGGAGGGCTTCTGGGGCAGAGTGTGCTTATGTGGCATCTCAGAAGGGTTGCCAGTGTTGCTTGGATGAGCGAGATAGGGAGCTCACGAGACTCAGGGGTGCGGTTGGGTGGACAGGCAGGAGAAGGCGGAGGCAAGCTGCCTAGTCCAGGTGCCAGCAGGAGGTGAGGCGATGGGAGCCGCGGTTAGAGGGACCTGGAGGAGGCCAGGTGCATCGTTGTCCCTCAGATCCTGCATGTTGCCTGGGTTTCATCCTGAAGATCTGAGCCGGGAGCCATGAGGCTGTTTCTGGAAGGATGAAGCCTTAGAATACCCTTTGGTTGGTTTTTCCAGTCATTTGATGGACATTTGTTGAGGTCTCTGTGTTCAGGAGTGGTGTTTGGTGCTGGGGAATAGCAGGAGGGAAAAAAATCAAGTTTTGGTCGCCCTGGGGCCTGCAGAAGAGAGAGGGAGTGCCGCCATTTTGATCCTCGGCGCCCGAGGTCTTCCTGCACGGAAGGGCACCCCTTCCTACAGGACCTTTTCCTGTGCCTATAGATACTGCTTGTCCTGCATCTGCCCCTTTATTCCTTTATTGAGTGCTCACTGCATGCCAGAGCAGACACACATGGGCTCCTACAGAAACAGAACACATCCCCTGGGGCCCGAGCAGGTGATGCCTTCACCACGTAGTTTGGTCCAGTGTGTGGCAAGGAGAGCCACGCTAGCTGCAAGGGGAGTCTGCTCCCCCCTGCATCTTAGGAGGGGTTAGAGTTGGGACAGGGGCCACTGGAAAGGGCCGGGAAGGGAGCTGAGTGGCTGAAGGCCTCAGGTGTGGTCCTAGAAGATGGAACAAGAGGCCTAGTGTGTTGGGTCTTCTGGAGGAACGAGTGCGTCCTGTGCCTCTGCCAAGAGTGACCTCCCAGGCCCAGTCTGTTGTCCAGGGCTCCGGTGCTCTGGAAGGGAGTGTACCCTGAGGCTGAGGGGTGCTGGTCAGCTGTGGCAGTGGGCAGGTGGAGATGATCAGAACTGTCGAGGGGTTGACCATGATCCTGCTCTGAATTTCTCATAGGCACAGTTAGAATAAGGGGGGCATACCAACAGTGTTGGTTAGTCACTCCCAATTCTGCAAGTGACTCTCACATGTCTGCCTTTGTTAGGCCCTTGCAAATCTGGGGTCACAAGGATATTTTGGAGAATGCTGGAGGGAGAACCCAGCCAACAGTTCAAGACTGTAGAGGTCTAGAGAACGGGTCTCCCCAGGCAAGCTGCCTTTTGGTCATTCTCTGAATCCCAAGGGTTCAGCCTGGGTTCCTTTGTGACAGCCCTGGGAGCTATCACAGACCCTGGTGTGTGGGCCATGAAGCAAGATGGAATCTGTGTTAGGTCTAAGTGTCAGGTGTGCACCAACTCCTGTGTGTTGTGAGCTAGGTGTCCGTGGCATGCTTGCCCCAGAGTGGGCAAGAGGCAGGGCTGGGAGGACTTGGCAGGTTCTTGACCTGTGGTTCCTCCAGTCTCTTTGCATGTTAGTGTTACCTGGAAACCCAGGAAACACTGATACCTAGGTTCCCAGACTCTCTCATGTCCAGGGTTGGAGACCATTGTTCCAGGACACTCTTGATTCCAGGAGGACAGGACCAGAGCGTGAGCTGGCTGGGGAGCTGGGCACAGTCGTGTGGCCCCACTGAGGGCAGTATTCACTAGGTCTGTGATGCCTGGCTGAGGGGCAGCTGAGTGGTGGAGGGGGTTTTGGGGGAGCAGGGATAAGTGAGTGAGACTGGCTGGGAGCCCTGGGCAGGTTGCCTAGGTGGTTCAAAGAGTGGGCGGGGTGGCAGTAGTCCACCCCAGGCACTCAGTCCTGCCAGGACCTGGAGCTGAAGGGGCACTTGGAACCAAGAAGAAGGCACCATGTGTCCACTGAAGAAAGCAGGTGACCAAAACTGTATTGGATTATGAACCCCCTTCCAGGCCTGACAGGTGGGTGACCTTTTCCCAGCAGGCCCGGGCTTGGTCTTCACACTGTCCTGGCATTTCTGGAGAAGTGGTACTTTACTGAGTGAGTGGAAATGCGGCTTCAGAGAGAACACATGGCTCTTGTCACTTTTGAAGAAGTAACAGGTGTGCTCTGTCTGGAGTGTGCCGCTGAGTCACCAGTCATGCTGTTTAATGTTTAAATCCCACGCAAGCAGCGTAGTACCTTTTCAAACATTAGTGCTGTCGAGTATCATACTTTTTCTCTTTTTAAATATGTTTCAGAAACATCCAACAGAAAATGAGTTAAGCATCTAACCTTTAAGCTAGGAGTGTAGTGGTCGCACAGGACAAGTGCAGCTTGCAGCTCAGGCCATCTCATCTCTCTGCACGTCCAGGCAGGCGTGCACACGGACACGGTGGGCGGGGCCAGTTAGGATCTGCGTGGGTGCGTGCATTGTTTTACATTTATGATTAGTGTTTTTATAGCACACTAATACAGCAATTAAGTTTTCTGTAGTTCTGTCATTTAAAATTCATTGCATACTTGAATATATTTCATTTGCATAATTTCTAGTCTGGCTTAATTATGGAAAGGCTCAACTTGCTCATGTATGTTCCCTTCAGGAATGGAACTGTTGGAGAGTATGCGGTTTTGTTGCCTGTGTTCTGATGATAATGTACTTGCCTTTCAGAATCTGTGTTTCCAAAGTCAAGTTAAAAGTTGGGGCATAGGAAGCATTTCTCAGAGCGTCTGCTCACATCCACTGTGGCTGGCCACCTGGTGGCCTGTGACCTGCCTCACAGGTGGCCCTGGCTGGGCACATGGACTGGGCTCTGGCCCGTTCACTTGGCCTCCTGGGCTGAGAGGAGCGGGCACGGCGTTCTACCTGAGAAGGACTGAAGGAGCCCCTCCGCTCACCACGCGCGCGTGGTTCCGGACAGAGTGCAGGTGTCTTAATGGACTGTGATTCTCTGGAGAGGCTGCAGACGTGCAACACCTGAGGAGAAGGCGGTTGTGGATGGAGCCGAGGCCAGGATGGCTATCCCCGGGCTGTCTGTGACCGACAAAGGAGCATCTGCCGCCAGCCCTGCCAGGGCCCCACCCTCAGCCTTTTGGGCCCTCCTGTGGGCGGCTGTGTTGGGCAGGCCGTGGCAGTACCCAGGGACTGTGCTCGCCCAGGCCTGTGGGGACCCCAGGTGGGCGGTGCTCGGCAGCCTCTGTCACCAGCACCTGATGTGCCCCACTGCTTACCAGGTGCTGCTGTCATGGCGCTGCTGTGACGTCTACTCGCTGGCCTTCCTTCTGTTGGCAAAGAGCTGCCCCGTGATGGCTCGCCCCTCCTGTGGTGAGGTGTGGACCACGGCCTGCCCCACTGCTCAGCTGAGCACCGTGGGAGCTGGAGCTGGCCTGCTGTGCTGGTCGCCACACCCTGCTGCAGTGCTCCTTGGGAAGAGTGCGTCAGGAGCCTCGTAGGCTTCAATGGCCCTTGGAGTGCCCGCTGGCTGGCACAGGAGTGCTCTCAGGAGACAGCATGGACTGGCACGGACACGGGCGACTGAAATAGTGGGTGCTTCCAGCCTGGCCCGTGTCAGGGTGGGTGGCTGCGGGTTACTGTCCTAGAGTGGGGTGGTGACCTTTTCTAAGGGTCTAGCTGCTTCAGCCTGGTCACAAGACCTGTCTACAGCTTGCATCGCTGTCACTGAGGCATATGACCACCACGCACAGTCTCCCAACAGACAGAAGCAGTGGGCTGTGGTGGCCGGCCCTGTTGAGGGACAGTAAATAGTGAATGGCTGTGCAATGCCACCCTGATTTTAAAGTGAACTCTGTGAGCAGGGAATATTGGATAAAGGAAATGTTCCTGCCGTGGACATGTAAAGGACTAATGGTAAAGATTAATAAGTTGGGCACCGTCCGCATGAGGAACTTTTCTTCATCAGAAGATGTCACCAATAGGGCGAAAAGGCACGCCACAGGGAGTGGAGAGGACGCTTCACACAGGTCCCGTCTGCCAGCTGGGACCAGGGCCTAGAGAACCAGAAGAAGTGGAGACCCAGCCGGAAGGGTGGATGCCTTCCGTGGGTGGTCATTCGCATGTGCTTGGGTGTGCTTTTGTAACTGTGCTGTTGGTCCTGCACAAGCCAGCCACGCCAGTCCTCTACCTGCTAACAGAGACGGCGGCAGACTGGCACAGCGGCCATCGTGGGAACCTGGACGGCCCCAGTGCTGGCAAGGCTGTGAAGCAGTGAGAATCTCACCCGCATCCGAGGGGAGTGAGAGCTTCCAGAGGTGGGCAGACCTCATGGTTCGCTGCCAGCTGTGCCCCAACAAAGCGCGAGTCCTGTGCCGTGAAAGGGCGTGAGCCTGTGTGAAGCCAGAGCCGAGAGTGCCGACTGGTGTCACCATGGGCTTGGACACAGGTGGTGGCAGAGCAGTGCTGAAGCGCACTGCTGTTCCGTCACAGCGTACACCAGGGTTCCCATCATGGCTGAGTAGCAGCAGCCAGGCAGACACAGAGCGTCCGCTTGCGTGAAGAGGAGACAAGGGGCAGCGAGTGGGAGGCTCTGAGGATGCTGACGGGGGTGGGGTGGGTGGCCTGGCTTGTGCCTCAGGTATCTGGCAGATGCCTTCCGTGGGTGGCCATCCGCATGTGCTCGGTGTGCTTTTGTAACTGTGCTCTTAGTCCTGAGGCACACAGTGGCGTTCTGGCCAATGGTGGACTGTCGAGGACAGTGCTCCTGTGAACGCGTGCTGCCGGGTGCCATGGTAGCACGTTGGTTTGTGCAGGCGCATGCCTTGATGTTTGCACAGGGGCAAATCACCTAGCGGTGTACTTTCCACGATATGTGTATTTGAACAAACCCTTATGTGTAGAGTACCTCTACTAAGTGACACACGTCTGTACTTTAATAGAAAGAAGTTTGGTGTGATCCAGCTGTTGTTAAAACAAATATGTGTGAGTATGTAATTCATGATACAGAAAACAGGCCTAAGGAACTAAAAGGAATGTGAGCTTACAAGACCCTAGAGATGTGGCTGGATTCTAGCTCTGGCCTTATCATCAAAGCCTGGCAGCTTTGAGCTGTTGTCCTTCAGGTCAGCTTATTTTGGTGGACTCACAGCTCATAGTTCGTTCTCATGGTCAAGGGAGGCTGCCGCAGCTCTAGACTGTGCACATTGACTCTGACTCAAGGTAGCAGTAAATTTATGGGATTAGGTATTATACCTGCTTTAGGTCACCTCTCTACCCCTCCCTGAGCATCTCAGTGTGGCAGTGGATTGGTGAAGCCAGACCTATCTTGATGGAGTAGGTTCCCACCCAAACGTGCAGGTGGTGAACAGGGGAAGGTGGTTCCTAGAGCTTCTTCAGGCTGTTTGAATAAAGCCTGAGGAGACATTCAGCAGGTAGCGCAGAGCTATCTGTGCAGAGCTGATGCGCTCTGGATGTTTCTCTGGAAGTCACGCAGCGAAGGCTGGTGTGCTGCCTTGGGGCTGGGCAGCCTGGCCCAGGCTCTGCAGATGCCTTGTCCTAGTGCTGAGGGTCTCTGAGAGAGCAGCCCCACATGGAACCCAGTCACAGTGTGCGAAGAAGAGCAGGTGACCCAAGGCCAAGCATGAAAAGAAAGAGCATGAGGAACATAAGTACAAGAAAAGCATCTTTAGCTCGACTTCATGGAAATGGAAAGCCTGTGCTCTTTGAGACGTGGAAAGACAGCCACAGACGGGATGTTCTCACAGCACGTGTACTTGAAGAGTGACTTGCGTATAGAACACACCTGGAACTGGCGGAACTCAGCAGGAAGGCAGACATGGGCTCAGCAGGTGAGCTGAAGTTCCCAGGAAGAGCTGCCTTGGCGGTGTTAAGGTCATTCACCGTGAATCATCGCCAAGGAGATGAAGTTAGAACTGCACCCAGCAGCCTGGCTGATGCTCAACTCTCACCACCAAGCACGGCAGGAAAAGGCACTCTTGGGATTTTCTTGCATCACTGTCAGAAGCTTCAATGGTGTGACTTCTTTGGAAAAAGACCTGGCAGCTTCTCAGAAAACCAAACATGCACCTACATTATGACTCAGCTCCTGCACTCCTAGGTGTTCAGCCATCAGAAGTCAATGCATGTGGTCCAGGACGCCTGTCCTGACTTTACTCCCAGCAGCCCCCACTGGGAACAGCTGAAGGCTTGTCAGCTGGCAGTTGTCCTAGCACGCTGGCACAGCCACAGAGCAGAGCACTGCTCAGCACGGAAAAGGAAGACGCTGCTGCACCAGGCAGCCCAGGCCAGTTTCAGAGGAAAGCAGGTGCGAGACCCAGGTCCTCGGGAGTCCCAGCGCAGGCCCAGCCTGCTCTCTGAGAGGTGGTGCTTCCCAGGGCCTGGGCCCTGAGGTGGAGTCACAGAGCTGTATTTAAGTGTACACATTTTAATTCATAAGTTGTACATCAGTAATGTTAAAACAAAATGTAGAAAAAAGGCCACAGAGAACATCAGACACTGGGCAGTCTGGTCCTGGAGTCTGGGCTCTGGTGACCACCATGATGGCATGGCATATGCTGATTTTGAGATCAGCCCACTTTAAGTATCTCAGCTGCAGTTGCTGAGAGCCCAGGAGTCTGGAAGGCAGTTTCACACAGTCAAGGTGTGTGCTCAGGTGTGGCGTGACAGGGGCGCGAGACTGCGCAGCCTCCGAGTCCCCAGTGGTTTCTGAGGCGTTTGGAGAAGGGCTCCTGGGCTCCTCCACTCCTGCTTTAGGAGAGCTCAGTCCTGCCTGATGTGGAGCTGCACTGGCTCTGGCAGTGAGTCAGGTGCTGTGGCCCTGGACGGTGGCCCGGCTGGGGCATGGGGAGGCCCTGCCTTCTTCTGTTCCTGCAGCTCTTTACACACCCGCATCCCTTTGCATCCCGTTTCAGAGCGCCAGGCCATTTGAGATGTGAGTCTTTTACTCACACTTATATATTTGTCTTTCCCTCCCCCAGGGTTACCTTCCTGCCAATGTGGACCGAAGACCAGCCACTCTCCAGAGAAAACAGAAAGAATATTTTGCTTTCATCGAGCACTATTACGATTCCAGGAACGATGAAGCCCACCAGGACACATACAGACAGGTGGGAGTCCCTTTCCCTTTCCATGTGTCCCTCGAAGCACTTGGATTTGGTGATGTTCTGTATGAGGAAATATTTTGTTTGCTTTCTAATAAGCAAATGCCTCTTGAAAACAATAATGGCCAGTTTCCTCCAATGGCAAGTCTTGCTTGCTTCAGCTCTGGCTACAGAAGTAAAAAGGCTGTTTCTTTCTTTCTTTCTTTCTTTTAGTTGCTGCACTGGAGATTGAAACCACAGCCTTTGCATGCTGGGCAAGTGGTCTACTTTGGAGCCACACCTGTGCTCTTTTAAAAAGGGTGTTTTTAATTGGAGTTTTAAAATAGAGGCTGAGGTCCGGGTAGTGGTGCCCCATGCTCTGCCCTAGGTTGGTGCTGGGCGTTTTGTGTCTCAGTGAGCTGCAGCCTGGGAGGTCAAGACTGCTCCCGAAGGGCCAATAGTGGGCCCTGAGCCTGGTGGTGCCATAACAGGGACCCCACTGGGAGGGATGGAGCAGTGCCTGTGGTACAGTCAGGGTGAGATGGAGGCAGATGAGAAGTATATTAATCAGCTTCATTGCGGGGGATGGGGGTGCACAGTCCACAGCCAAAAGTGTCGCCAGTTTATCATTTTGCTATTTAGTTTGATAAAAAATGGGTGTGATTACGTTTTTGTATGCAGTCAGCGCACGGATGATGTGCATCATGGGAAGATACTTAAAATTGATTTATAATTCATACACATCTAGAATCTGCTGTTAGAATAGCTCTTTGAGGACTTTATCATTCTCTTTTTGTAAAATGTGGAAGTTCAGAGCAGCAGTCCTCAGTTGGTTCCATCATCTGAGCCTGTAGTCAAACCCTGGTCTTTCCTGAGGTGTGTCTGGTGCGAGACCACTCCTGTCTGGCACAGCTGGGTCCTGTCTCCTTTGCCACAGGTGCAGTACCCACGTCCCTTCTCAGTGTGGTATGGATCGTCAGGAGTCTGCAGATGGGCCTGTCCTCATCGTAGTCAGGGCATCTTCACATGAACAGGATGGTGGAGGCCGGGAGGGGCAGTGGCTGAAGAGTGAGGCCCAGGAGGCTGAGCCGGGAGCCACTATCAGCCCTTCCTGTCCACCGATGCCGCCTGTTCACACTGGGGACCCTTGGCCACTTGGGGCTCCTACCTAGTTACTCTTGAGTTGCTGACTGAATACAGATCGTGTTAGATTTGGGTAGGAGAATCCTGGTTTATTTTTCAGCTTCCCTGGTTTCAGGAAATGGATAAATTTGGCATTGTTTTGATCATGTTTTCAATGTATTTTATTCAAGAAAAGAATTATGAGGGATGCCGGTAGCGTGTCCCTGCAGAGTTTACCAGGCTGGTTTCTGTTATGAACCGTGGGAAGGAATGTTAATTACAGATAGGTCACACACATCTTTGCTTATTTACTGTGTTAGATAGTAAAAGACCCCTTATTATTTTGAATTCCCAAACTATTTCCACGTGACTTTGAAGGAGAACAGCACCCTGTGTGGTGTGGTGGGTCCTCCTGTCTGCCCTATCGCCTGGAGCCCAGTGACTCTTAGAGCTGCAGCCTCTGCCTCCTCACTGATTCTGGGAGTGCTGTGGCCTGCTCTCCCACTCGAGTGGGGCAGCAGGAAGTGGTGGCCTGGCACGCCCCCCAGGTCTGTTAGTGTGTGTCAGGGCTGCCTGGCGCTGGTCCGAGTGAATAGTCCAGCTGTGTCCCTCTCTCTCCCTTGCCTGCTGTGTAGCCCCCAGTGCTCACCCAGCCTGTACATGTGGGGAACGGGTTGGGGATGGACCCCATCCAGCCTGCTTTGTGGGGTTCCCTCCTCTAGTGCGGGCAGGGTGTGGGGTCTGATGTGTGCCTTGTTGCTAATGGCTGTGCAGACATTAGGGCCTTGCTGGCCTTGGGTGTGCAGAGGCAGGTTGGCCCGGGTTCCTGTCCTGTAGGAGCCTGTGGAGCTCCTTCCAGGGATGACCACAGGATTGCCATAGCCCAGAGTAATGCACTGAGGAGGGCCCTCAGGCTACCCTGGCCAAAGGCCTAGTGTCCCTTGTCCCTGCCCACACCTGGGCCCTGTGTGTGGCCAGCTGCTCCTCTGTGTGGAATGTCCCTTCCTGGTGCTAGCTGCCTACACGTCTCTTCCTCTGTGTCCCTGATGCACGGCCTGTCAATTCCATCTTGACCTTGGCCAGTGACACTCTGAGGTTGTAGAGGAAGCCTGGATGAGGCAGAACCCAGAGCCTGGGTGGTGGTTGCAGGGCACAGGTGGAGTGAGTGATGGCCAGGCCCAGTAGGGCCTGGGCAAGGATGGCTGGGATGAAACTCAGCAGTGGGATCCCTCCAAGAAGGGCACGCCTTCCCTCTTTCACCCTGGAGAGACAGGCGTGCGACAGCGGTGGTCTGATGTGGGGTGTGGGAGCTAGCCTGTTATACCCTTATGCTGAGCCTTCCTCTCTGGGGCCTTCTTGAACCTGTAGCGTCCTCCTCTTCAGTGTTGGGTAGTGTTGCTTGCGACTGATCAGATGGTGACCAGGCAGGAATCTGCCAACACTGGCAGAGGCTTTCAAATGCTTCCCTTTAAAATGTCCTAGATTCCCCAAGGACTTTGTGAAGTGTAGTGAAATGTGGCCTGTGTTCCAGGAAGGCATTGTCACAGCTGAAGTCCTGCACACTATTGATGTACTTGAATCGCTCTCTGTGTCAGAGGCTGAAAATCATGTTTACTAATTGCTATGGATTACGTTACTAAAGAGCCGAGGCCTGCGCTGTTCCTGCTCACGCAGCAACTGCTGCAGGTTGGGCAGGTGTCAGGCAAGTCCATCATCTGGGACTGGGTACACCGCAGTCAGTTGGAGCAGGCTTTGTGCTCTCTCCTCCACAGGGGGCCTCAGCAACTCTGGGCTAGCCCCTTGTAGAGGGCAGATGAAGAGGCCAAGTGCCTGGGTGACTGAGGCACTGCATCTTTAGTCATGATGTAATGCTGGTGGGGATGCCCATTGTCCTCCAAAGTAAGCTTGTCTTTCTCATTCACCTCCAGATCCACATAGACAGAATCCCTCGGATGAGCCCTGAAGCCCTGATCCTGCAGCCCAAGGTGAGACAGAGGTAAAGAAGAACCCTGCTGGGGTGTTTCTCTGCACTGCCAGTGACTGATGCTCACTGTGCTGGCAGGACAGTGGGTACACTTAGGGGCTTCATTCCAGAAGCGCGTGTGGGCAGCCAGTTTCTGGGGATTTGGACTGGTGGGGACACAGTTGTTGATAGGAATGGCTGATTCTTCCTAAAATGTTTTTCTTGTGTAATAGTGATACTACAAAGGATATACGTAACACGTATGTGTGTGTGGAGTATGAACTGCCCATCCACTCCTGAATCTAGGAACAGAGCCTGCTGTTGCTGACCTGCCGTGTTTTGTGACCTTGGCCCTGACCGTGATGCTGGACTGCTTGCGTCTCTGTGCTCAAGCCCTCTCCTGGCCTGGTGTTTGTACTCCTCTTAGGAGCAACATGAAGGAAGCAGCGTGTTACGGAGTGTGGCGTCTTTGGTGGTATCCTCTGTGCAGGCCCTGGCTCTGCAGCTTGCTCCCCTCTGCGTGTTTTGTAGGTATGCGGCCCCCTGTCCTTCCTAGTTGTATCATGTCTGCTGTCTGAACATCCCACACTTTCCTTAGCCTTCCTCCTGTTGATGGACACGGTGGTATCTACAGTTGTTTCCTTTTAGAACCGTGTGTGGCATTTGGTGTCCGTTGTGCAGGTGCGTACAGGCAAGAGTTTCTCTCAGGTCTTCTGGAGTGCAGTTGTGAGGTTGGGGGTGTGTTGGTTACACTTTGAAGACAATGTCAGCATGCTTCCCAGGGGCATGGAGGGTGGTCTGCCAGCCAGACGGTTAGAGTGTTGCAGTTCCTGGAATTCTAGGCCCTTGATGACTTTGTGTATTTTTGATACCAGGGATTGAGTCCAGGGGTGCTTAACCACTGAGCCACATTTCCAGCCTGTTTTTGTTTTGTTTTTTAAATTTATTATTTTTCAGTTTGAGATAGGGTCTCGCTAAGTTAGCTGAGGCCGGCTTTGAACTTGGAATCCTGCTCAGCCTCCCAAGCTCTTGGGTTTACAGCGTGTGTGCCCTGGTGCCCGGCTTCCTTGAAGACTCTTTTTTTCTTTTTACAGACTGCAGTTTGATTAATTGTACACAAATGGGGTACATCGTTTCGTGTCCACGGTTGTGCCCTTGACAACTCTGGATGTGGCCTGGCCTCTCAGTCTGCTTCTCAGTTTGTGCTAGATGATCTTATCCTGCTCCTGGTTTCATTTCTCTGTTGCTAATGGTGCCCCTGGTGTCTTCCATCCTGGAAAGCTTGTTCTGTCTTTGCCTGCTTTTCTTTTGGGTTATTGCCTGATTTGTCCTTGGCAGTTGATCTTCGTGTGTCTGGACGCTGCATTGCCGTGTTTCGTTGCAGGCACCTTCCTCTGTTCTTGACCAGTCTCGCTTTGTTCTTGAGGACAGTTGATGATGGAAGTTCTTTCTTTACTGTGGTTGAACTTGTCCTGATACGCTTTGCTGAAGAAACATTGTCCTGCACGTATGTCATAAGATGTTATTCGCATTTTTTCCATCTAAGAGTTTGGCTTTGCATGTGTCCGTGTTTAATTGATCTGTAGTTTGACGCTGTGTGTATGCGACCAGTCAGTCCCCAGCACCAGGCGGGGACTCCAGCTTGTCTCTTTGTTTACAGCTGTGCTTTTTGTCATTGCCACATTCATGTAGGTCTCTTCTGTGGTCTGTTTTGTCCCAGTACCCAGCTTGTTTTCTCTCTGCGTACTGCACCCCATTGGATTGAAGTAGGACACATGAGGCTGGACACCTGGGGAATTTTTAGGAAGCATGTTTATTGGCTACAGGTTGCTGGTCCAGATTGTGGCTTGTGCCTAAAACATTCTCTGGACAGAGATTTTGGGAATTTTTTTGAACTTTATATCCAGTGGGAGGAAGGGGGGGTGGGCTTGGAGTTCATATGACAATGCTTTCTGCTCCATCCTGTAGACCAGACACAGGTTTCACAGTTTTACCACAGGGATGATATCTTTTTGTACAGCAAGCTTGCAGACTTTACTGTATCACACCTTTTGTGTGTAAACTTGGCATTTACAAGAAAGAGGAAGCCTCAAACCATAGTGCCTTCTACAGACATCCTGCTGATCTGCCAAGAGGAGGAGCTGAAGGGTCTTTTTGGGTGGGAGTATGTGGTCTGCTTCAGGATAACTCAGCGTTGTGACTCTTTCCTTTGTGGGACACACACCCCTTCTTCCTCTCTTTGGCATTGATGGGGCAGCTCCTCTTGTTCTCCACTTAAGCCTCAGAGTCAGGTTGCCAAGATTGTCCGTGTTTAAGGTCCGTTTGATTTATGATTGGAATTGCATGGATTCTCTGGATTCGTTTGGAAGTGTTGGCATCTTTATGAAATTAATTTTTCCCTTTTATGAGCATGTTAGTTTTCTATCTTTTAGGCCATTTTAATGCCTTTCAGTGCAGTTTAAAATTTTTCTCAATAGTCTTGTATGAGTTTATTAGATTTATTCCAAATAATCATATTTTTTGCTGCTAAAGTAAGTGGTATTTCTTTAAAAGAGATTTGTTATTGTTTGAAATATTTTGTTTTGCATCTCGACTTCCTTGGTAAATACACTTTTTAATTTTGACAACTTGTCTGTGAGGTGTGTCTATTAAAGAAAATTCTAGGATTGTCAGGGCACAAGAGCAGCATCCGCTGGGAGCAGCTGAGTTGCCCTTTTGCCTTAGAGTGCTCCTGGAGTCTGGAGAATGGATTGTGACCGCCTTTCTGCTTAGTTTTTTTTAATGAAGTAGACATTTGGTTTGTTTGTATCTGCGCATCCCTTGCAGGCCTCCTTCTCTCGGTGTGCATCCAGTCTCACTGCCCCTTGGTGTCCGTTGGGTCTCTTGTCCATGACTCCTGAGATCTTGGCCTGTGGGTTTGGAAGGCCTTCCCTGGCAGTGGGTCTCGCCCTGCTCCTATGCCCGCCCCGGAGGTGTGGATGCTCCCTAGGTTTGTGCTCAGCAGGGTTGCTGCGCTGTGCAGGGCCACATAGCCTAGAGGCAGGTGGGCCAAGGGTGCCTGCTGATGTGCTGGCTGCGTAACTTGAGCATGGCCTAGCGTGGGGAGATTGGCTGATGAGCAAGAGGCTTTAGGAAAAGCATTGAAATGCTAGTCTTGTGTCAGCAGTAGGCAGAGTGGAATCGTGATTTCTGGCATGGTAGTGGTCAGGTTTACATGATCTGCAGATGACAGCAAATCCATAGCAACAGTGGCTTCACAAGACAGGTTTATTGCTGTCTCCGGTACTGTCTCTTCATCGGCGATGTGGTTGCTCCTCTCTGCTTGGCTTTAACCTCAGGTCCAAGTTGGCTGCCTAGTGCTCTTTGTTACATTTTGCTCTGTTGACAGGGAATTACAGTAAGATGGAGGTGGGGAAGGGCATCTGCCTCCCTTTGCAAATATCACCCCTGGGACTTCTGCTCAATATCCTTGCTGACTTCTCTTAGTGACATAGTGGTCCTTAGCTGTATAGGATCCAGGAAAAGGCAACTTTGGTTCTAGTTGTCAGTGTGCGCTTGGGTTTGGGCTCTACCTAGTCAGGGAGAATTTCTGCCGCAGGCATTCCTCCTGGTCCATCTGTCCATTTGTGTATTCGCTCTGTAGATGATGGCTGTCATTTTCTCCCCCTCCTCTATTCTTTACCTCTCCTTCCTCCTCTCCCCTCCACTTCCCCTTCCTCCCTCCTCTCCTTCCTCCTGTTAGCTTTAGTGAAGTTTGATTTACACACAGTAAAACTTGCCTGTTGCTGGTAACAGCAAAATGTATGGACACCTGTGTGAGGAGTGTAACAACCGCCCAGTCCACACACTGTAGACTTTTTCTAACTCAGCATGGTGTTTTTGAGGTCCATGTGGTGTGTGTGCATCAGGAGTTCATTTCTTTTTGTTTTATTCCAGTGCAGGCATCCATTTACCAGTTGGTGGTACTGGGGTTTGTTCCAATTTTTGTTCATTACAAAATCAATCTACCCTAACCCTTCCTTACGAATCTCAGAGAGTATGTCTGTTTCCTGTCCTCCACACCCCCACCCCTGGTAAGTACTAGGCAGTGGACTTGCTGGGTCTCATGGCTGGGCATGTTCAGCTCTGTGAGAAACTGCTGTGCTGCCTCCTGCTCGGTCGTGCCCTTTGTGGTCCCACCTGCACATCCTGCCAGTGCTTGGTACCGTCGACCTCTGCAGTTTCCTGTGGGTGTGCTGTGGTGTCTCCCAGGGTATCATTTGCACTTCTCTGTGGACTGATGATGTCCAGGACCTGGTTGTGTTCTTGCTTACCATGCATAGATCTTTTGTGGTGAACTGGCTTTTCCATTTTTGCTCACTTACTGCTTTTAAAAACTGACATGCTGGTTCCAGGTCTCAGCTCAGGCCTTCTGAATCAGACTCTTGGGCAGAGCCTGGAAATCTCTGCTTTAAGAAGTGCAGGGAGACAGAAGCTGCAGACCTTGAGTGTGTGTAATTGCTGACTGGGGGCTCTCGCAGTGAGTGAGAAGTGACCAGAGCGGGTGCCGGGAGTCATTGCCCAGCTTTCCCAGGCAGAGTGATGGCCTCTGTCAGGCGGTCCCTGCTGCTTGCTCCTCCCAGGAGGTAGGGGAGGACAGGGCGCTCCAGGTTTCCTTCTCTCCATCTGTGCTGGGGCTGCACTGGGAGGCTGTGCTGTAGACGCCATTCAGCTGGAGGCATGGGTGTGTTGCAGCCCCCCTCCTGGCCTCCTGGGACCCCAGTTGAAGCCTCGGCTCCTGGCTGCCTCCAGCCTCTGCTCTTCTCTTTCTGAGCTCTGACCAAGCAAGGCTTTGTTCTGCCTTTAGTGCCTCAAGCAATTAGTGACGCAGAGTAGGTGCAACCGATGCCTGCTGGAGGAAGGAGGGCTGGTTCTTCTTCCTCTTCCCTTGGTCTCTACCTGAGGACGGCCTCACTCAGAGACGCTGCCCCTGCCAGCCTGCCACTCCTGCCTCACTCCTGCCCTGTGGCACAGTGCTCATCATGGCACTAGTGCGCTTCCTTGCTCAGCCAGTGTCTCCTCCTCCCTGTGTGTGGCTCCAGTTTGCAGGCCTGGGGTCCCCCCTTGTGTGTCCAAGGTGCATGGGGAGCACCTTGAGGGGACTCGGGAGATTTTGAGAAGATGAGTGAGTAATCTTGTCAACCTGTATTGTTACTTGAAAGTAGGATTCATTCCTTTTTGGCCAGCGTGTAGTTTGCATTCCCTGTCCAGTGTTGAACAAACTGTCTTCGACACTGATGGTGACCTGTGACACTATAGCTGCTGTGGTTGTCACGTGAGTTCGTTAGAAGAACCACATTAAGACATAGCAGCTGGGCCTTTGCGGTTGATAAGTTGATCATCTATCCATGAGTTTTCCTCCCTGTTTATCCTGTCCTCTGCCCTCTGGCTCTCTGTTTCTTAGCGCCATTTTACAAACTACAAAAGTAAAGTGCCCTTCAGTCAGGCACTGGGCAGTGCTGTCTCATTGCGTTTGCGCAGACACAGAGGATAATCAGCATAAGGTCTGTTTGCAGGCAGACCTTTGAAGTGGTGTGGGGCGATGTCCGGCTGTGAAGGAGCGAATGGCCGTTTTCTAGGTTGCAGACTTGGATGGACTCCTTTCTCTAGCTGGGAACTTTTTTTTTCCTTTAAGTTTTAGTTGTAGATGGACACAATACCTTTATTTTGTTTATTTAGTGTTTTTTTGGTTTTTTTTTTAAATGTGGTGCTGGGGATCGAACCCAGTGCCTCACCCATGCTAGGCTGATTTTTTTTCCATGGAGTTGGCCCTGCTGCATGGATCCTGGTCCCCGTGTGCCAAGATGAGGGGTCTTGGGCTGGTTCTGTTGACCGAGGACCCAGGGCTGAGTCCATGTGTGTTTTCTGTGTTTGCAGGAGCTGCTCTCCAGCCCCTGTGTGGCAAACTCTCCTGACCTTACCCACTACCTGTCCCTGCCATGGCTGCTGAAGGTCCCTCTGGACCTGACAGCGTCCACGTTCCCTACTCCAATTCCTTGCTGGGCAGGGGAGTTGCTTACTTTTGAGTCTCTTGCCCCAGTCCCGAGCTCTGTGAGGGTAGGACTCTCGTCTGGGGCTTCCCCACCTGAGTGCTGGGTGTTGGATGAGCCCATGAGTGTGGGCGACCTTCGCTGAGGGCTTGGGTCCCTTGTCGCCCGCCAGCTCTCTAGAAGCCAGAGCTGATCTGTTCTCCTCACCAGCATCTCCCTGGTACCCACTGTGGTGCCTGATAGGTGCCCTCGCATGGTCCTTCCCTCGTGGGGGTCCTGTCGGTATGTGGGGCTGAGCTGCCACCGAGAGCCCCACAGCTGGGAAGCGGGGGCTGAAAGTGTTCCGCTGGGTCCGACTTGTGATGTCCGGTCACTGGCATGATCACCTTGTTTCTTCTTCAGAAGTGAGGATGTGTTTGTGAGAGCCCAGGAATTGGAACTTGACTTGTAATTGATGCATTGCACTCTTCTGGACCTATTTTGGGGGTTTGATTGACAAATCTTCCCCTCCTTCTCCCTCTGATCTTATGGTGAGAAGCATCAGAGCAGAGACCTGTGTGCCATGCACCTCCAATTCTAAGGAACATTCCCAGAGCCCTTGCAGAACCTGTGCCTCCACCTTGGGAGGTGGAGTGCTGGTGATGTCCAGGTCCCATCTTTGCTGCTCAAGGGCTTCTCCAGACCCCACAGTCGCCTCTTCTTGACCTGTGAGTGCTCTCATGTGAGTGTCCTTCTGGGGCTCGTCCCAGGAGTGGAGCTGTGGGTGCCAGAGGTGCTGTGTTGTGCGGGGCCCGGCCGTGCCCTTGCATGCACTGGTGCCCACGCTTGAGATCGCCAGTTGCCCTGTTGGGGACTAGGGAGCAGGACATGGTGTCTTGTTGCCTGATTGCTGATGCCATCAGGGTTTAGAGGCTTCTTAGTTCTTGCTGTCCCCAGTCTGTGCAGAGCTTCTGCCAGTGCCACTGTGGTGTCTGTTTGCTTGTCCTAGCATGTCTGAGTGGAAGTCCACCTTTGTATCTGTCCGTGCCTGTGTCTGTAGGTGTAGGAACGTGTCTGCTTCACGTTGGTGGGTTCTCCACTCTCAGTGAAGCTCTTCACTCACAACTACGCCTTCCTGTGTTGTAGCACGTCCTGCCTTCCCATCCTTTCACAGAGGTCTTCTTATGTTTCTTCTCAGAGTCTTGATTCTGCCTTTGACCTTTAGTGTAGCATGGACTTCTCATGGTCTTTGGCAGCACAGTCCACAGGGTGCTGTTGTTGTCCCCAGGCTCTCACACTGTGGCCTTCCGGGCACTCACGCCAGTGCAGGTGCTCCCTCCACTCCTGTCCCACCTTTGCCTAGGCTTGGTGATGTGGCCTTGGGTCTGCTGGGACTGTCCCTGGTTCTTGTGTCTCTGCCCTTCCTTTGCTTTCATATGTTAAAATCAGCTTGTTAGATTTCCAGAAGTCTCGGAAATTAGGGTGAATCTATTGATCCATTTGCAGAGAATGATGTTTTGCTTTCACATTATTTAGTTCTGCTGTTTTATTTATTTATTTTAAATTTTTTTTGTGGTGCTGGGAATTGAACCCAGGGACTTGTGCATGCGAGGCAGGCACTCTACCAACTGAGCTACATTCCCATCCCTGCCGTTTTATTTTTAAACAAATATTCCATCTTAAATGTATTGTACAACTCAAAACTCATAGATGTATTTTTAAGAAAGTGTCCTTTAAAATTTCAGTTTGTCTTTTTTGTTGGCAATACATATAAGTGCAGCTGATGTTTGTAAGTTAACTTGTATTTGGAAGACTTGCAAACCTCTTTGGTCAGTCTCACAATTTGTGTAGATTTGAGATTTCTAAGAAATTAGTCATTGGCATTTGTGACGACAGTGTCGGTCTTTCTTCCTATCTGTGTGCCTCGATTGCATTGCTGCCTCAGGCGTTGACTGCAGGTTGGCCTAGTGGGGAAGCAGCGTCTGGCTGTGGTGAGAGGCAGCCTTGGACTTGCTCCCTGGCTGCTGTTGTTGCACTTGAGGTGCTGGGGAAGGGTGCTGTGAGGTCTTGCCGGGTCCCCTTTTCCCCCATCATCTGAAATAATATGCTTTTGCTCCTTCAATTTGTTCTGTGATGAGTTTTATTAGTAAAATTTCCTAGTCTTGAACCACGTAAAGTAAGTCAGAATCGGTCATGAAGGATCGATCTGTTGTTCTGCGCATTAAGGGATCAAGTTTGAAAATGCCTAATGAGCTGTAACTGCCAGAAAGGGGAGTCAGATTTCTCTTTAATTTGGAACATGCTTTCTGACCATTTGCCAATTCTTTGGTTATACCCTGGCAGGTCATCAGCTCTGTTAATATTTGTTCTCATGATGGTGACACCCTAATGTTTTCTTTGAGAGTATTGTTTCCCTTCAGTGCTTAATCATGAACACAATGGAAGCTCTGTGTTTCCCTACCTGCCAGAAGCCTGCTGTGAGCCCCAGGTGTGGATGTGGTTGGGCATCTCTGATGAGGTGGATGCTGAGCATCCTTGCCCCAGGTGGGGTCTGGGCCTGTTTGGGGAGTTCTGTGCTCCGTGCTTGAGCAGGCGGTAGGAGGGGTGTGGGCCTTCTGTGCTCCCTCTGAAGGGTGGCTGCCTTGGAGTCCACATTCTAGATTCCTTGCAGAGTTTTGCTTTGGTTTCATTCATTAAGTGTTATAATTCATGATTCATGTCACAAAATCTTGAGTTATAAATAATGGCTTCTTTCTGAACCTGCAGTGCTGTTGGAGTTGAAAGAAGTATAAATCCCACAGGGCTTCTCAGTTTAACCGTATTTGTTGCTTCTCTCACAGAATTATCTCCATGGTACTTTATATGCTGTGAAGTGGTATTACTGATTCATATGTTAGAGTCAGGAAGTTTTCAAATTTCTGAAATCATGTTTTTTGGTGAGTGATCATGAGCACAGTGGCATTTTCAATTTCAGTTAATTTCACCCTTTTAGTCTGCAGCGCATCTAAGCTCCCTCATGTGCCCAGAACGACTGGTGTTCAGTCAGCTGCCAAGGCCTGTGGAGGGTGTTTGATAAATGTACAAAATGAAGACAGAAAGTGCCCTGGTCGGGGCCCCTCTCGAGCCCCTCCAGGGCCTTCCATGGAAAATGCCGTTGTGATGTTCAGGAAGAACCTTTTCCTTTTCGAATCAGGGGCCCCTCTGCTCAGGCATCTGCAGTGAGCAGGCAGGGCTGGGACGGGACTGCCTTGTGCACCTGGCTTCCTCAGTCCTTGGTGGTGCCGAGAGGCTGCAGCAGCAGCTAGTTTGATTCTTGTTGTTGAGTGTAGATTGATTTGCAGAAGAGATTTTGGGAAGAGTTTAAGGTTTTACTGCTTTTAATGAATTCCCACTCTGACAAAGAATTGAGTATCAAGAATGTGAACAGAACTTGAATAGCTAATGCTCCCCAGCGAGAGTTCATTGTTAGAGCCATGCCAGACCAGTCTGCCTCGCTGAGCACATTCGCAGATGGAGGGCCTCTTTCCTGTACTGTCCTTTGGCAGGTAAGGCACTGCTTCCCCAATGGCTCCTTCACTTAACTGTGGACTAATGTGCTGTGACAGATCTCCCTTCCCTCTCTGCTCTTAGTAAACTGACCCTGCTTCCACTGATGGCCGCATGCAGGGGAGAACAGTGTTTCTCTTTTCCTGCTCACGCTGCCAGTAAAATACCTGCTTTTTTAAAATTAGAAAAAAGATTATTATTATTATTTTTTTTTTTACAGCCTATAGAATTCAAATTTAATTTTTTGAGAAACTTTTTACTTAATTTGTAAAATCCAGGGTAAAGAAATGTAAGCATACAAATGGGACAATAGATCAATATAGAATCAATATAGATGTAAGTATGTATTTAAATTTAAAGATAAATAAAATGAGAATTGAGTAGCCCAATTCTTGATTTAAAGAGAGAGAGAGAGAGAGAGAGAGGAGAGAGAGAGGAGAAGAGAGAGAAGAACAAGTCACTGCCAGCACAGAAGCCAGGGCTTACATGTGCCAGCAGACTGATCCAGTGCCAGAGAAGACTGGCATTTATAAAGAACTTAAAGTACTTTACAACCAATATACAAAGAACCTAATCAATAAATGGGTTAAGGAAATGGGCAGACACTTCACAGAAGAATATACAGGTGATCAACAAATACATGAAAAAGTGCTCATCATCCCTAGTAATTACAGAAATGCAAATCAAAACCACCCTAGGATTTCACCTAATTCCAATTAGAATGGCCATTATCAGGAACACAAGCAATAATAAGTGTTGGCATGGATGTGGGGGAAAAGGTACACTCATATATTGCTGGTGGAGTTGCAAATTGGTGCAGCCACTCTGGAAGGCAGTAAGGAGATTCCTCAGAAAGCTTGGAATGGAACCACCATTTGACCCAGCTATCCCACTCCTCAGTTTATACCCAAAGGACTTAAAATCAGCATAGTACAGTGATGCAGCCACATCAATGTTCATAGCAGCTCAATTCACAATAGCTAGATTGTGGAACCAACCTGGATGCCCTTCAGTTGACAAATGGATAAAGAAACTGTGGTATATATACACAATGGAATATTACTCAGCCGTAAAGAAGAGTAAAATTATGGCATTTGCTGGTAAATGGATGAAGTTGGAAAATGTCATGCTAAGTGAAATAGGCCAATCCCAAAAACCAAAGGCTGGATGTTTTCTCTGATAAGTGCATGACAATATATAATGAGGGGGGAGTGATGGGGGAAGAGAAGAACGAAGGAACTTTGGATGGTGTAGAGGAAAAAGTGGTGGGAGGGGGTGGGGATGGAAAGATAGTAGAATGAGACAGTATGACCTATGTTCATGTATGATTCCATGAGTGGGGTGAACCTACACTGTGTACAACCATAGAAATGAAAAGTCGTACCCCATTTGTGTACAATGGATAAGAAAAAAATTTTATTTGTTCTAATTAGTTGTACATGACAGTAGAATGCATTTATACATTTTAATAGATCATACATAGAGTGTACTTCCTCATTTTTCAGGTTATTCATGTTGCAGGATCACATCAGTCATGCAGTCATACATGTACACGAGGTAATAATGTCTGTTTCACTCTACTATGCTTCCTTCCCCATTCCCCTTCCCCCCCTGTCACTCCCTCTACCTAATATAAAGTAACTCTATTCTTCCCTGTTCACACCCCCCATTGTGAATTAGTTTCCACATATCAGAGAAGCATTTGGTCTTTGTTTTTTTGGGTTTGACTTATTTCACTTAGCATGATATTCTCGAACTCCATCCATTTACCAGCAAATGCCAGAATTTCATTCTTCTTTAAAGCTGAGTAATATTCCATAATATATATGTACCACATGTTCTCTATCCATTCATCTGTTGAAGGGCTTCTAGGTTGGTTCCATAGTTTAGTTATTGTAAATTTGAGCTGCTGTAAACATTGATGTGGCTGTGTCACTGTAGTATGTTGATTTTAAGTCCTTTGGGTATAAACCGAGGAGCAAGGTAACGGTCAAATGGTGGTTGCATTCCAACCGTTCTTAGGAATCTCCGTACCCTTTCTATAATGGTTGCACCATTTTGCATTCCCACCAGCAATGTATGAGTGTACCTTTCCCCCCATATCCTCACCACCATGTAATGTTGCTTGTATTCTTGATAATTGCCATTCTGATTGGAGTGAGATGAAATCTGAGTCATTTTGACTTGAATTTTTCTAATTGCTAGAGTTGTTGAACATTTTTTCATGTGTTTATTGATTGATTGTATATCTTCTTCTGTGAAGCATCTGTTCAGTTCCTTAGCCCATTTATTGAATGGGTTATTTGTTTTTTCGGTGTTTTTTGAGTTCTTTATATATTCTAGAGATTAATGCTTTATCAGAGGTGCATGTGGTAGATTTTCTCCCAATCTGTAGGCTCTCTCTTCACATTATTGATTGTTTCTTTTGCTGAGAAGAAGCTCTTTAGTTTGAGTCCATCCCATTTATTGATTCTTGATATAACTTCTTGTGCTTTAGGGGTCTAGTTAAGGAAGTCAGGTCCTAGGCTGACATAATAAAGATTTGGGTCTACTTTTTCTTCTAGTAGTTGCAGAGTCTCTATTCTGGTGCCTAAGTCTTTGATCCACAGTGAGTTGAGTTTCATGCAGGGAGAGAGATAAGAATTCAACTTCATTTTGTTACATGTGGCTTTCCAGTTTTCCCAGCACCATTTGTTGAATAAGCTGTCTTTTCTCCATTGAATGTTTTTAGCACCTTTGTCTAGTATGAGATACCTGTATTTGTGGGTTTGTCTCTATGTCTTCCATTCTGTACCATTGGTCTGCATGTCTGTTTTGGTGCCAATTCCAGGCTATTTTTATTATTATAGCTCTGTAGTACAGTTTGAGGTCTGGTATTGTGATGACTCCTGCTTCACTTACCTTGCTAAGGATTGCTTTGGCTATTCTGGGTCTCTTATTTTTTCCAAATGAATTTTATGATTGCTTTTTCTAGTTCTATGAAGAACATCACTGGAATTTTAATAGGAATTGCATTGAATTTGTATAATGCCTTTGGTATTATGGCCATTTTGACAATATTAATTCTGCCTATCCAGGAGCATGGGAGGTCTTTCCATCTTCTAAGGTCTTCTTCAGTTTCTTTTTTAGTATTCCGTAGTTTTCATTGTAGAGGTCTTTCACTTCTTTTGTTAGATTGATTCCCAAGTATTTATTTTTTTTGAGGCAGTTGTGAATGGGGTAGTGTTTTCATTTCTCTCAGTGGATTCATTACTGATGTATACGAATGCATTTGATTTATGGGTATCGATTTTATATCCTTCTACTTTGTTGAATTCATTTATTAGTTCTAGAAGTTTTGTGGAATTTTTTGGATCTTCCAAATAGAATCATATCATTGGCAATTATGATGGCAGTTTGAGTTCTTCTTTACCTATTTTTATAGCTTTAATTTCTTTTCTCTGTCTTATTGCTCTGACTAGAGTTTCAAGGACAGTGTTGAATAAAGGTGGTGAAAGAGGGCATCCCTGTCTTGTTCTAGTTTTTAGAGGGAATGCTTTTAATTTTTCTCCATTTAGAATGATGTTCACCGTGGGCTTAGCATAGTTAGCTTTTGCAATGTTAAGGTATGTTCCTACTATTTCTAGTTTTTCTAGCGTTTAGAACATGAAGGGGTGCTGTATTTTGTCAAATGCTTTTTCTGTGTCTATTGAGATGATCATATGATTCTTGTTTTTAAGTCTATTGATATGATGAATTATGTTTATTGATTCCCATATGTTGAACCAACCCTGCATCACTGGAATGAACCCCACTTGATTGTGGTGCACAATCTTTTTAATATGTTTTTGTATGTGAGTTTCCAGAATTTTATCGAGAATTTTTGCATCTATGTTCATCAGGGATATTGGTCTGAAGTTTTCTTTGCTCACTGTGTCTTTGTCTGGTTTTGGTATCAGGGTGATATTAGCCTCACAGAATGAGTTGGAAGAATTCCTTCCTTTTCTATTTCATGGAACAATTTGAGAACTATTGGTTTTAATTCTTCTTTGAAGGTCTTATAGAACTTGGCTGAGAATCTATCTGGTCTCGGGCTTTTCTTAATTGGTAGACTTTTAGTGGTGTTTTCTATTTCATTAGTTGAAATTGTTCTGTTTAAATCGTGTATGACCTCCTGATTCAGTTTAGGTAGGTCATATGTCTTTAGAAATTTGTCATGTCTTCAATATTTTCTATTTTATTAGTGAATAAATTTTCAAAATAGTTTCTAATTATCTTTTATATTTCAGTTGTATCCATTGTAGTATTTCCTTTTTCATCACGTTTTTACTAATTTGGGTCTTCTCTTTGTTGATGTGGCTAGGGGTTTATCAATTTTAATGATTTTTTTTCAAAGAACCAACTTTTTGTTTGTCATTTTTTTCAATTGTTTCAATTTCATTGATTTCAGCTCTGATTTTAATTATTTCCTGTCTTCTGTTTTTGGTGTTGATTTGTTCTTCTTTTCCTGGGGTTTTGAGAAGTAATGTTAGGTCATTTATTTATTGATTTTTTATTCTTTTAATAAATGAGCTCAACGCAATGAACTTTCCTCTTAGTACTGCCTTCATGGTGTCCCAGAGAGTTTGGTATGTTGTATCGGTATTCACATTTACCTCTAAGTATTTTTTCATTTCATCCTGATTGCTTCTGCTATTCATTTGTCATTCAGTAGTATATTATTTAGTTTCCATGTGTTAGAGTAGCTTCTACTTTTAATTTTATCATTGATTTCTAATTTCAGTCCATTATGATCTAATAGAGTGAAGGGTATTATCTCCATTATTTTGTATTTACTAAGAGTTGCTTTGTGGCATAAGATATGGTCTGTTTTGAAAAGGATCCATGTGCTGCTGAGAAAAAAGTGATTTGCTTGTTGAGAGATGAAATATTCTATATATGTCTGTTAAGTATTGATTGTATCATTTAGTTCTGTAGTTTCTTTATTTAGTTTTTGTTTAGAAGATCTGTCCTGTAGTGAGAAAGCTGTATTAAAGTCACCCAGTATTACTGTGCTGTGGTCTGTTTGATTCTTGAAATTGAGAAGGGGCTCTGCGTCTGGCTGGCATCTCAAAATGGACGTGGCCACGTGCAACCAGACCTGGAGCCTCCCCGCCAGCGGCCCTCTGGCACTGGTGGAAGCGGTAAGTAGCCGAGTCGGGGGCGGCAGGCAGGGCGTCAGCAGCAGCCGCAGAGGGCGGTGGCTTTGGCCGCAGGGGGGATGCGGCAGTGCAGTGCGTGGGTCTCAGCTGTGGCTGCAGCTGCACAGCACCCAGGGAGGAGACCTCCAGGGACCTCAGGGAGCCGGTGCTGTGAGTGGCAGCAGCAGCTGCAGCAGCAGCGTAGATGGCAGCCGGGCGTCCAAGGCAGCGTTGAGGGCAGCAGACCTCAGTGCGGGGGGGTGGGGATGGTGGCTCTCAGTATCAGCAGCAGCAGCACCTGGAGAGGAGACCTCCAGCACCTGCGGCAGTGGTGTCAGGAGCAGGTGTGTCCCAGGAGACAACCTATGGCTGTGGTAGTGGTGTCCGCGGCAGCAACACCCAGGGAAAGACCTCTGGGGCAGCTGCACCCGGCTCCTCAGAGAAGACCTTGGGTGGCATCTGGTCTGTGGCACTGTGTGGACAGCAGCAGCACGGGGAAAAACACCTCTGGGTGTCTGCGGCAGTGGCCTCCAGTACCTGCATTTTTGACATGTGAAGTTTGTGGTGACTGTGACCCCTTACTCCCAGTGCCAGTGGACACTGGTAGGCAAGTGGGTGACACCGAAGACCCAGATGTGGTCTGTCTTCAACAGTGCACACAGCTCAAGTGTGTTGCAGAGAAACATGCACAAATCCAGGGAGATCATATAAAGTTATAATGAAATTCTCTTGCTGACTGCATTCTAGCTGTTCAGAGAATTGCAGAAGACAGCTAGGGCAGGGTCTTGGGAGGACACTTGAACTTGAAAGGGTGTCACACCAAGTTGAGGTGCCTGCTTTCACAACTCTGTGAACCCTCATGTTTCCTTGCCTGGTTACTGAGGGCTGCTGTCCACAGCCTATAAGAAGAGTGGTCTTTGTTTCCCTGGTGCTCTGGTGTCCTGAACCCCTCTTGTGATCCTGCCCCACAGGTTGTACAGGTCGTAGTCTGGTGAGTGCCTGGAGGTGACTGCTAGGGGAAGCACTGTGGTAGGATACCCCAGCCTAGTGGAGGGACTTGCCTCAGTAAAGACTCTGCAGGCAGGAGCAGGGTGGCTTTCCAGCTGGGGGACCAGCTATCGGTAGGTAGTGGAAAAGCTCTGGACCAGGCACTTTCTTGGTCATTGAGTTGGCCAGCAGGTCTTTGTGCCCCTGGGCCAGCCAAGGGGAACAGGGCCTGTGCCCTGTGCTGTCCCTTTTTGGGATCCCGTCTTGGGAGCCTGGGGAGACCCGGAGGGCTGTGCCATTGACCGAAGCTGCCGGTGGCTCCTGGAGCCTTCCTGAGCTGGCCCAAGCAGAGCCATTCTCCTGGCTGGACCAGCACCTCCAGAGGGCCTCTGTGGAGGATCGAGGCCCTTCCTCCTGGCAGTGCTTCAGGTGGCGCCGTCTCCGTGGCAGTGGCGGCGCCGGCTGCATTTAGATTGTGCTGTGGCCAGTGTGCAGGCTGCAACAGGGAGCGCCTGCTCAGGACGCGTGCGAAGGTCCTGCACACGAGAGGACGTGCCCTCTGGGAGTGCCCCTTTCAAGTATCACCTTGGTTTCTTTGAAGATGATCATTGGAAAAAAGTGATAGGAAACTGGTCATTTATAATTTTTTAAAACCAGTCTGAGAACAGAAGCTTAAAAATGACTCCGTGTTCCTTGAAAAATAACTCTGTGTGAGGCGAAGTTAGAAGTTTCTGACACACGTCCCTCTGTTGGGGGTGGGGCCTCTTTCTTGTGATGGCTTTCAGTGCTGAAGAGCGGGGAGAACTTGTCAGGGTGAAAGCCACATGTCGAGGTGGCCACAGGATGACCTCCAGGCCGAGGCGTGCCTTCTTGCTTTGCATGGTGGCGGTGAGATGAGAAACACCACCAAAGTCTTGGAAGGCCTCGTTCTGCAACTGGCCGGGTGTCACATGTGTGCGCGTGCTCATGTCCCACAGCTTAGGGTGCTGTGGGGCCTGAGCTGAGGGGTGCTTCCAGGCATCACGTGAGGGTGGAGGTTGGTACAGGGCCTCCCAAGGCTGCATCTTTTGGGGTGCAGCCAGGGGTTTACCTGAACCTTGAAGCCTGGTGACTGCTTCTTGGCGCCTTCCTGGTTTCTGGCAGGCTGGGAACTGTCAGGGTCCGCAGGCAGCCTCAGGTGGAGCTCTCGTGCCTTCCTGCAGCTAGTGGGATCTTTCTCCTCAGAGCCAGGCAGGCCAGTCTGATTTGCTGGCAGCGTTTTGTTAGCCTTCTCCCTGCCGTGTTGGGTAGCTCCTCCTCATTGGGCACTCTGGCTACACTTGGGGTGACTGGGACAACTTGCAGGCTGGCAGGGCAGAGGTTTGCCTTTTGGCCACAAGCTGGGGTCCATGTTGGCTGTGTTGAATGGGCGCCCTCATGACTTCTTTGTGTGTCCCCAACACAGCAGGCTGGGAGGAAGGACTGGAAGAAACTCAGGCAAGCTTCCCCCCACCTCCAGCACCCAAGAAAACAGAAACCATGAAGTTTCTCTTGCTTTTTAAATTATGACTGCTGATCTAGGGAAAAGGCAAACCAGGAAATGAGTGGCCCTAGGTGTCACCTGGAGAGCTGACAGTGTGTGCTCAGCATGAGTGTTAGGGACAGGGACTGAGTCTCAGTGGACAGTGGAAGTGATTTCAGGGCTGGTGAGGTTGGGCTGCTGAGATGACTGGTGTGTAGAGTGGTGACAGGTGGCTTGGAGAGAGCTTGTAGCTGGTGCCACCCTGAACACATCTTCCTCCTTGGCAAGATGGACTTGGTGCTGATGGTGGATGCAGAGTGCACGCTCTGCTGTTCACTGGAGGGTTCTGCCCCAGGCCATGGCTTGCAGTTGGAGATAGGGAAGGCCTTGCAGGGGAGAAAAGGGTTTTCCCCGCTGGAGCTGTCACTGTGGGAGGGCTGGGCACTCTGTGTTCAGCCCCTGGCTCCCCAGAAGCTCCAGCCCTTCCCGCAGCCCAGGTGGCACTTGTAGGTTCTTGAGGGTGCCTGCCGGAGGCTCCACTTCTCTCAGAATCACTCCCTCTGTCTTTGCAGCCTGTGTGCCTGTCCTCTCCGAAGTTTCTTCCCCTGCTCTCATCCTTCCCCCTCCCCCATTGTTTTATTTGTCTCACACGAGTGGGGGACCTGGAGGTCCCCACTAGCTGGCAGTAGGGAGCCAGTTTGGAGCACCCTCGATGGTGAATGCAGATGGGGAGAGCTGACGGGAATCCTGGCAAGCACCCCACGTTGTGTCCAGAGCTCGAGGACACAATGCAAGAGCTCAGATGCAGGGCGGTGGGGAGAGTGGCCCGTCTGCATCTGCATTCAGGCAGTGAAGGGCTCAGCCCTTGTGCCCACCAAGTGGGGCTGGGGACACAGCGGCCAACGAGGGAGGAGATGCCTCACAGGACCCTCGACACAGGTGAAGCTGTGGGTGGTACTGGGTGGGCAGAGGACAGGGCTGCTTTTGGGTAGGGTGGTACCTGAGGCTGTCTCTAAGGGTTTGAACTGAGATCTCATGCTGGGGGTCCTGAGGCAGGAACAGAGTGACTGGGAGGGAACCCTGTGGTGGCGATGAAACCGTAGGGTCAGGCAGCAGCAGCCCTGTGCCTGGAGTCAGATTCTGGGTTTGTGTTTTGTCTTCGGGGTCTTGAGAAGCCTCAGGCACCAGCTGGTGCCTGATGTGTCCCAGGTGTCAGTGCCCCTCAGACACTCAGGGGTGTGGGGCACAGGAGGGGCCGGCCCGAGACTGGGTCAGGTGGGGCGTGGATGTGTACAAAGGATTTGGAGTTGGTGTCCTGTGGAGGTTCTCCAGTGGTGACAGCTTCTGGGACCGACCTAGGAGTGTGGTCAGAGCACGCGCCTCTTTAGTGGCAGAGCCAGCGTTTACCCCAGTGTCACCTTCCTGGACCGCCCTCGTCCTGCTGTGTCTGCTGCTGCCCTTACATGCCTCTCTGTCTTAGACAATCTGCTTGGCTCCTTTTTCATGTTACTAGGGTTAAAGTCTTAAAAATGTGCTTTTCAGGTTGTCAGGAGTGATCAAGTAGAGTTAAATCTAAATAATTTGAACTGACTGATAGCTTTCCTTAGTTAATAAGAAATCGGAATTCTAAATTCTTCCCCAAAGAATGCAGACACACTCTTCCTGGGTGTATGCTGGCTCTGCGGGCACTGTGCTTCCAGAGGCTGGGTGAGCAGAGCCCTTTACAGGCCCCAGGAGGGGCGAGAGTGTTTTTGCCTGGTGGTTGCTGGTGTGCTCCGGTGCTGTCCACACACTGAGCTGGCCCAGCCCCCAGTGCCACCCACTCAGTGCCACTTCCTCTCCTCAGGTGCCGTGTAGGTGGGACCTGCTTGCCTGGGGTCCTGTGCCAGAGGAGTGGGGCTGATGGGGGCTGGTGCTTGGGAACTGAGTCCGGAGCCCCAGCCCACTCAGGTCCTTGCCCCCTGACCTTCTCAGCCCTCTGCTGGGTGGTAGGAGGTCTCTCTTAGTGACCTGTACTCTATACACACTCCCCTGTCTCCCTGCACGACTGCTCCTTCCTGGGCTGTGGCAGATGCAGATCAGGTGCACATTTTGCTCCCTCAGAGATCATGATTCTTGTGCCTCTTATTTTTTTTTAAAAGTTTCTTTAAAAAATTGTATTTATTATTTTTTATTTAATTTTAAAATTTGTTCTAATTAGTTATACATGACAGTAGAAGTGTGTCTCATCATCTTCACGTCTCATGACGTCCTGACGGGGGGCAGTGTACACGAGTCCTCTAAGGCCCTCTTTAGTCCAGTCACTGGGCTGCAGCTGGGGTTTGTTGCCAGGCTGTGTGACTTTGGCCTCCCTTCTCTGTCTCTCATTTTTCCTCTGTCTTAGCTATTTATTGCTGCATAAAGCATTTCTGCAAACCTGCTGACTTCAAGTAACATGTATTTATTCGTATTGTTTTCCTCAGTTTCTGTGGTTGGGGCGGCTAGGGGTGGGCATGGCTCTGCTGAGCCTCTGCCTCGAGCTCTCTCCAGTCAGGTTGGCGAGGGCCACAGCCTCATCGAGGATCTCCTGCCATGCCCCTGGTGGTCACTGGCAGATTGAGTTCCCTGAGGCAGCAGCCTCCTCAGTTTCTGATTGTATGTTAGCTGCCCTCAGCTCCTCGCCACGTGGGTCCTTCTGGGTGGCTGTGGACAGTACGCCAGCAAGGGAGGGTGCCTCCTGGCAGGGCAGATGGCAGGAGTCTCATGTGAGTTATTGTGTACTGTTGTTGTCCTTTAGCTCTGTGCAGGTCATGGTTTGATTCCATGATACTTTGAACTGAGCACTGGGCATCGGTGGGCAGAGGAGCAGCAATAGAAGATGACAGTGGTCTCACCCTGTCAGTGGGCTTGGGAGGGCAGCAGATGTGGGGTTGTACATGGAAATCCTGGCAGTGTAGACCAAAGAAAACCTGGGCTTTCTCAAGCACAGCTGCTTACCTGTCACTGATTTGGACACAGTGAAGAAGATACTGGGCTTCTGCTAGGAGAAGGTCATAGTGCATCCTTGTGGTGGATAGATCCAGCAACCTGGGATGACATACTTGTAGGACGTGTGGGACTCAGTGAGAGCCACAAGGAAGGGGCCCAGTGGTGGGGGCAGTGTGAGTGCTCAGGGCCAGCTTCATGGGCAAGCAGACTTAACAGGGCAGGCTTTGAGGCCATTGCAGATGCGCAGGAATGGGCACAAGGGAAAGAGATGGACAGGGTAGTTCTCAGGCCTCTTTTGTAGCTGAGAAAAACGTGTGTGTCAGGTTGGAAAGGGGGCACCAAGAAGAGGGGGTAGTTCTGGAGGAGCACAGACTCTTGAGAATGCTAGGGAGGGCTTCTGGGGCAGAGTGTGCTTATGTGGCATCTCAGAAGGGTTGCCAGTGTTGCTTGGATGAGCGAGATAGGGAGCTCACGAGACTCAGGGGTGCGGTTGGGTGGACAGGCAGGAGAAGGCGGAGGCAAGCTGCCTAGTCCAGGTGCCAGCAGGAGGTGAGGCGATGGGAGCCGCGGTTAGAGGGACCTGGAGGAGGCCAGGTGCATCGTTGTCCCTCAGATCCTGCATGTTGCCTGGGTTTCATCCTGAAGATCTGAGCCGGGAGCCATGAGGCTGTTTCTGGAAGGATGAAGCCTTAGAATACCCTTTGGTTGGTTTTTCCAGTCATTTGATGGACATTTGTTGAGGTCTCTGTGTTCAGGAGTGGTGTTTGGTGCTGGGGAATAGCAGGAGGGAAAAAAATCAAGTTTTGGTCGCCCTGGGGCCTGCAGAAGAGAGAGGGAGTGCCGCCATTTTGATCCTCGGCGCCCGAGGTCTTCCTGCACGGAAGGGCACCCCTTCCTACAGGACCTTTTCCTGTGCCTATAGATACTGCTTGTCCTGCATCTGCCCCTTTATTCCTTTATTGAGTGCTCACTGCATGCCAGAGCAGACACACATGGGCTCCTACAGAAACAGAACACATCCCCTGGGGCCCGAGCAGGTGATGCCTTCACCACGTAGTTTGGTCCAGTGTGTGGCAAGGAGAGCCACGCTAGCTGCAAGGGGAGTCTGCTCCCCCCTGCATCTTAGGAGGGGTTAGAGTTGGGACAGGGGCCACTGGAAAGGGCCGGGAAGGGAGCTGAGTGGCTGAAGGCCTCAGGTGTGGTCCTAGAAGATGGAACAAGAGGCCTAGTGTGTTGGGTCTTCTGGAGGAACGAGTGCGTCCTGTGCCTCTGCCAAGAGTGACCTCCCAGGCCCAGTCTGTTGTCCAGGGCTCCGGTGCTCTGGAAGTGTACCCTGAGGCTGAGGGGTGCTGGTCAGCTGTGGCAGTGGGCAGGTGGAGATGATCAGAACTGTCGAGGGGTTGACCATGATCCTGCTCTGAATTTCTCATAGGCACAGTTAGAATAAGGGGGGCATACCAACAGTGTTGGTTAGTCACTCCCAATTCTGCAAGTGACTCTCACATGTCTGCCTTTGTTAGGCCCTTGCAAATCTGGGGTCACAAGGATATTTTGGAGAATGCTGGAGGGAGAACCCAGCCAACAGTTCAAGACTGTAGAGGTCTAGAGAACGGGTCTCCCCAGGCAAGCTGCCTTTTGGTCATTCTCTGAATCCCAAGGGTTCAGCCTGGGTTCCTTTGTGACAGCCCTGGGAGCTATCACAGACCCTGGTGTGTGGGCCATGAAGCAAGATGGAATCTGTGTTAGGTCTAAGTGTCAGGTGTGCACCAACTCCTGTGTGTTGTGAGCTAGGTGTCCGTGGCATGCTTGCCCCAGAGTGGGCAAGAGGCAGGGCTGGGAGGACTTGGCAGGTTCTTGACCTGTGGTTCCTCCAGTCTCTTTGCATGTTAGTGTTACCTGGAAACCCAGGAAACACTGATACCTAGGTTCCCAGACTCTCTCATGTCCAGGGTTGGAGACCATTGTTCCAGGACACTCTTGATTCCAGGAGGACAGGACCAGAGCGTGAGCTGGCTGGGGAGCTGGGCACAGTCGTGTGGCCCCACTGAGGGCAGTATTCACTAGGTCTGTGATGCCTGGCTGAGGGGCAGCTGAGTGGTGGAGGGGGTTTTGGGGGAGCAGGGATAAGTGAGTGAGACTGGCTGGGAGCCCTGGGCAGGTTGCCTAGGTGGTTCAAAGAGTGGGCGGGGTGGCAGTAGTCCACCCCAGGCACTCAGTCCTGCCAGGACCTGGAGCTGAAGGGGCACTTGGAACCAAGAAGAAGGCACCATGTGTCCACTGAAGAAAGCAGGTGACCAAAACTGTATTGGATTATGAACCCCCTTCCAGGCCTGACAGGTGGGTGACCTTTTCCCAGCAGGCCCGGGCTTGGTCTTCACACTGTCCTGGCATTTCTGGAGAAGTGGTACTTTACTGAGTGAGTGGAAATGCGGCTTCAGAGAGAACACATGGCTCTTGTCACTTTTGAAGAAGTAACAGGTGTGCTCTGTCTGGAGTGTGCCGCTGAGTCACCAGTCATGCTGTTTAATGTTTAAATCCCACGCAAGCAGCGTAGTACCTTTTCAAACATTAGTGCTGTCGAGTATCATACTTTTTCTCTTTTTAAATATGTTTCAGAAACATCCAACAGAAAATGAGTTAAGCATCTAACCTTTAAGCTAGGAGTGTAGTGGTCGCACAGGACAAGTGCAGCTTGCAGCTCAGGCCATCTCATCTCTCTGCACGTCCAGGCAGGCGTGCACACGGACACGGTGGGCGGGGCCAGTTAGGATCTGCGTGGGTGCGTGCATTGTTTTACATTTATGATTAGTGTTTTTATAGCACACTAATACAGCAATTAAGTTTTCTGTAGTTCTGTCATTTAAAATTCATTGCATACTTGAATATATTTCATTTGCATAATTTCTAGTCTGGCTTAATTATGGAAAGGCTCAACTTGCTCATGTATGTTCCCTTCAGGAATGGAACTGTTGGAGAGTATGCGGTTTTGTTGCCTGTGTTCTGATGATAATGTACTTGCCTTTCAGAATCTGTGTTTCCAAAGTCAAGTTAAAAGTTGGGGCATAGGAAGCATTTCTCAGAGCGTCTGCTCACATCCACTGTGGCTGGCCACCTGGTGGCCTGTGACCTGCCTCACAGGTGGCCCTGGCTGGGCACATGGACTGGGCTCTGGCCCGTTCACTTGGCCTCCTGGGCTGAGAGGAGCGGGCACGGCGTTCTACCTGAGAAGGACTGAAGGAGCCCCTCCGCTCACCACGCGCGCGTGGTTCCGGACAGAGTGCAGGTGTCTTAATGGACTGTGATTCTCTGGAGAGGCTGCAGACGTGCAACACCTGAGGAGAAGGCGGTTGTGGATGGAGCCGAGGCCAGGATGGCTATCCCCGGGCTGTCTGTGACCGACAAAGGAGCATCTGCCGCCAGCCCTGCCAGGGCCCCACCCTCAGCCTTTTGGGCCCTCCTGTGGGCGGCTGTGTTGGGCAGGCCGTGGCAGTACCCAGGGACTGTGCTCGCCCAGGCCTGTGGGGACCCCAGGTGGGCGGTGCTCGGCAGCCTCTGTCACCAGCACCTGATGTGCCCCACTGCTTACCAGGTGCTGCTGTCATGGCGCTGCTGTGACGTCTACTCGCTGGCCTTCCTTCTGTTGGCAAAGAGCTGCCCCGTGATGGCTCGCCCCTCCTGTGGTGAGGTGTGGACCACGGCCTGCCCCACTGCTCAGCTGAGCACCGTGGGAGCTGGAGCTGGCCTGCTGTGCTGGTCGCCACACCCTGCTGCAGTGCTCCTTGGGAAGAGTGCGTCAGGAGCCTCGTAGGCTTCAATGGCCCTTGGAGTGCCCGCTGGCTGGCACAGGAGTGCTCTCAGGAGACAGCATGGACTGGCACGGACACGGGCGACTGAAATAGTGGGTGCTTCCAGCCTGGCCCGTGTCAGGGTGGGTGGCTGCGGGTTACTGTCCTAGAGTGGGGTGGTGACCTTTTCTAAGGGTCTAGCTGCTTCAGCCTGGTCACAAGACCTGTCTACAGCTTGCATCGCTGTCACTGAGGCATATGACCACCACGCACAGTCTCCCAACAGACAGAAGCAGTGGGCTGTGGTGGCCGGCCCTGTTGAGGGACAGTAAATAGTGAATGGCTGTGCAATGCCACCCTGATTTTAAAGTGAACTCTGTGAGCAGGGAATATTGGATAAAGGAAATGTTCCTGCCGTGGACATGTAAAGGACTAATGGTAAAGATTAATAAGTTGGGCACCGTCCGCATGAGGAACTTTTCTTCATCAGAAGATGTCACCAATAGGGCGAAAAGGCACGCCACAGGGAGTGGAGAGGACGCTTCACACAGGTCCCGTCTGCCAGCTGGGACCAGGGCCTAGAGAACCAGAAGAAGTGGAGACCCAGCCGGAAGGGTGGATGCCTTCCGTGGGTGGTCATTCGCATGTGCTTGGGTGTGCTTTTGTAACTGTGCTGTTGGTCCTGCACAAGCCAGCCACGCCAGTCCTCTACCTGCTAACAGAGACGGCGGCAGACTGGCACAGCGGCCATCGTGGGAACCTGGACGGCCCCAGTGCTGGCAAGGCTGTGGAGCAGTGAGAATCTCACCCGCATCCGAGGGGAGTGAGAGCTTCCAGAGGTGGGCAGACCTCATGGTTCGCTGCCAGCTGTGCCCCAACAAAGCGCGAGTCCTGTGCCGTGAAAGGGCGTGAGCCTGTGTGAAGCCAGAGCCGAGAGTGCCGACTGGTGTCACCATGGGCTTGGACACAGGTGGTGGCAGAGCAGTGCTGAAGCGCACTGCTGTTCCGTCACAGCGTACACCAGGGTTCCCATCATGGCTGAGTAGCAGCAGCCAGGCAGACACAGAGCGTCCGCTTGCGTGAAGAGGAGACAAGGGGCAGCGAGTGGGAGGCTCTGAGGATGCTGACGGGGGTGGGGTGGGTGGCCTGGCTTGTGCCTCAGGTATCTGGCAGATGCCTTCCGTGGGTGGCCATCCGCATGTGCTCGGTGTGCTTTTGTAACTGTGCTCTTAGTCCTGAGGCACACAGTGGCGTTCTGGCCAATGGTGGACTGTCGAGGACAGTGCTCCTGTGAACGCGTGCTGCCGGGTGCCATGGTAGCACGTTGGTTTGTGCAGGCGCATGCCTTGATGTTTGCACAGGGGCAAATCACCTAGCGGTGTACTTTCCACGATATGTGTATTTGAACAAACCCTTATGTGTAGAGTACCTCTACTAAGTGACACACGTCTGTACTTTAATAGAAAGAAGTTTGGTGTGATCCAGCTGTTGTTAAAACAAATATGTGTGAGTATGTAATTCATGATACAGAAAACAGGCCTAAGGAACTAAAAGGAATGTGAGCTTACAAGACCCTAGAGATGTGGCTGGATTCTAGCTCTGGCCTTATCATCAAAGCCTGGCAGCTTTGAGCTGTTGTCCTTCAGGTCAGCTTATTTTGGTGGACTCACAGCTCATAGTTCGTTCTCATGGTCAAGGGAGGCTGCCGCAGCTCTAGACTGTGCACATTGACTCTGACTCAAGGTAGCAGTAAATTTATGGGATTAGGTATTATACCTGCTTTAGGTCACCTCTCTACCCCTCCCTGAGCATCTCAGTGTGGCAGTGGATTGGTGAAGCCCAGACCTATCTTGATGGAGTAGGTTCCCACCCAAACGTGCAGGTGGTGAACAGGGGAAGGTGGTTCCTAGAGCTTCTTCAGGCTGTTTGAATAAAGCCTGAGGAGACATTCAGCAGGTAGCGCAGAGCTATCTGTGCAGAGCTGATGCGCTCTGGATGTTTCTCTGGAAGTCACGCAGCGAAGGCTGGTGTGCTGCCTTGGGGCTGGGCAGCCTGGCCCAGGCTCTGCAGATGCCTTGTCCTAGTGCTGAGGGTCTCTGAGAGAGCAGCCCCACATGGAACCCAGTCACAGTGTGCGAAGAAGAGCAGGTGACCCAAGGCCAAGCATGAAAAGAAAGAGCATGAGGAACATAAGTACAAGAAAAGCATCTTTAGCTCGACTTCATGGAAATGGAAAGCCTGTGCTCTTTGAGACGTGGAAAGACAGCCACAGACGGGATGTTCTCACAGCACGTGTACTTGAAGAGTGACTTGCGTATAGAACACACCTGGAACTGGCGGAACTCAGCAGGAAGGCAGACATGGGCTCAGCAGGTGAGCTGAAGTTCCCAGGAAGAGCTGCCTTGGCGGTGTTAAGGTCATTCACCGTGAATCATCGCCAAGGAGATGAAGTTAGAACTGCACCCAGCAGCCTGGCTGATGCTCAACTCTCACCACCAAGCACGGCAGGAAAAGCACTCTTGGGATTTTCTTGCATCACTGTCAGAAGCTTCAATGGTGTGACTTCTTTGGAAAAAGACCTGGCAGCTTCTCAGAAAACCAAACATGCACCTACATTATGACTCAGCTCCTGCACTCCTAGGTGTTCAGCCATCAGAAGTCAATGCATGTGGTCCAGGACGCCTGTCCTGACTTTACTCCCAGCAGCCCCCACTGGGAACAGCTGAAGGCTTGTCAGCTGGCAGTTGTCCTAGCACGCTGGCACAGCCACAGAGCAGAGCACTGCTCAGCACGGAAAAGGAAGACGCTGCTGCACCAGGCAGCCCAGGCCAGTTTCAGAGGAAAGCAGGTGCGAGACCCAGGTCCTCGGGAGTCCCAGCGCAGGCCCAGCCTGCTCTCTGAGAGGTGGTGCTTCCCAGGGCCTGGGCCCTGAGGTGGAGTCACAGAGCTGTATTTAAGTGTACACATTTTAATTCATAAGTTGTACATCAGTAATGTTAAAACAAAATGTAGAAAAAAGGCCACAGAGAACATCAGACACTGGGCAGTCTGGTCCTGGAGTCTGGGCTCTGGTGACCACCATGATGGCATGGCATATGCTGATTTTGAGATCAGCCCACTTTAAGTATCTCAGCTGCAGTTGCTGAGAGCCCAGGAGTCTGGAAGGCAGTTTCACACAGTCAAGGTGTGTGCTCAGGTGTGGCGTGACAGGGGCGAGACTGCGCAGCCTCCGAGTCCCCAGTGGTTTCTGAGGCGTTTGGAGAAGGGCTCCTGGGCTCCTCCACTCCTGCTTTAGGAGAGCTCAGTCCTGCCTGATGTGGAGCTGCACTGGCTCTGGCAGTGAGTCAGGTGCTGTGGCCCTGGACGGTGGCCCGGCTGGGGCATGGGGAGGCCCTGCCTTCTTCTGTTCCTGCAGCTCTTTACACACCCGCATCCCTTTGCATCCCGTTTCAGAGCGCCAGGCCATTTGAGATGTGAGTCTTTTACTCACACTTATATATTTGTCTTTCCCTCCCCCAGGGTTACCTTCCTGCCAATGTGGACCGAAGACCAGCCACTCTCCAGAGAAAACAGAAAGAATATTTTGCTTTCATCGAGCACTATTACGATTCCAGGAACGATGAAGCCCACCAGGACACATACAGACAGGTGGGAGTCCCTTTCCCTTTCCATGTGTCCCTCGAAGCACTTGGATTTGGTGATGTTCTGTATGAGGAAATATTTTGTTTGCTTTCTAATAAGCAAATGCCTCTTGAAAACAATAATGGCCAGTTTCCTCCAATGGCAAGTCTTGCTTGCTTCAGCTCTGGCTACAGAAGTAAAAAGGCTGTTTCTTTCTTTCTTTCTTTCTTTTAGTTGCTGCACTGGAGATTGAAACCACAGCCTTTGCATGCTGGGCAAGTGGTCTACTTTGGAGCCACACCTGTGCTCTTTTAAAAAGGGTGTGTTTTTAATTGGAGTTTTAAAATAGAGGCTGAGGTCCGGGTAGTGGGTGCCCCATGCTCTGCCCTAGGTTGGTGCTGGGCGTTTTGTGTCTCAGTGAGCTGCAGCCTGGGAGGTCAAGACTGCTCCCGAAGGGCCAATAGTGGGCCCTGAGCCTGGTGGTGCCATAACAGGGACCCCACTGGGAGGGGATGGAGCAGTGCCTGTGGTACAGTCAGGGTGAGATGGAGGCAGATGAGAAGTATATTAATCAGCTTCATTGCGGGGGATGGGGGTGCACAGTCCACAGCCAAAAGTGTCGCCAGTTTATCATTTTGCTATTTAGTTTGATAAAAAATGGGTGTGATTACGTTTTTGTATGCAGTCAGCGCACAGATGATGTGCATCATGGGAAGATACTTAAAATTGATTTATAATTCATACACATCTAGAATCTGCTGTTAGAATAGCTCTTTGAGGACTTTATCATTCTCTTTTTGTAAAATGTGGAAGTTCAGAGCAGCAGTCCTCAGTTGGTTCCATCATCTGAGCCTGTAGTCAAACCCTGGTCTTTCCTGAGGTGTGTCTGGTGCGAGACCACTCCTGTCTGGCACAGCTGGGTCCTGTCTCCTTTGCCACAGGTGCAGTACCCACGTCCCTTCTCAGTGTGGTATGGATCGTCAGGAGTCTGCAGATGGGCCTGTCCTCATCGTAGTCAGGGCATCTTCACATGAACAGGATGGTGGAGGCCGGGAGGGGCAGTGGCTGAAGAGTGAGGCCCAGGAGGCTGAGCCGGGAGCCACTATCAGCCCTTCCTGTCCACCGATGCCGCCTGTTCACACTGGGGACCCTTGGCCACTTGGGGCTCCTACCTAGTTACTCTTGAGTTGCTGACTGAATACAGATCGTGTTAGATTTGGGTAGGAGAATCCTGGTTTATTTTTCAGCTTCCCTGGTTTCAGGAAATGGATAAATTTGGCATTGTTTTGATCATGTTTTCAATGTATTTTATTCAAGAAAAAGAATTATGAGGGATGCCGGTAGCGTGTCCCTGCAGAGTTTACCAGGCTGGTTTCTGTTATGAACCGTGGGAAGGAATGTTAATTACAGATAGGTCACACACATCTTTGCTTATTTACTGTGTTAGATAGTAAAAGACCCCTTATTATTTTGAATTCCCAAACTATTTCCACGTGACTTTGAAGGAGAACAGCACCCTGTGTGGTGTGGTGGGTCCTCCTGTCTGCCCTATCGCCTGGAGCCCAGTGACTCTTAGAGCTGCAGCCTCTGCCTCCTCACTGATTCTGGGAGTGCTGTGGCCTGCTCTCCCACTCGAGTGGGGCAGCAGGAAGTGGTGGCCTGGCACGCCCCCCAGGTCTGTTAGTGTGTGTCAGGGCTGCCTGGCGCTGGTCCGAGTGAATAGTCCAGCTGTGTCCCTCTCTCTCCCTTGCCTGCTGTGTAGCCCCCAGTGCTCACCCAGCCTGTACATGTGGGGAACGGGTTGGGGATGGACCCCATCCAGCCTGCTTTGTGGGGTTCCCTCCTCTAGTGCGGGCAGGGTGTGGGGTCTGATGTGTGCCTTGTTGCTAATGGCTGTGCAGACATTAGGGCCTTGCTGGCCTTGGGTGTGCAGAGGCAGGTTGGCCCGGGTTCCTGTCCTGTAGGAGCCTGTGGAGCTCCTTCCAGGGATGACCACAGGATTGCCATAGCCCAGAGTAATGCACTGAGGATGGCCCTCAGGCTACCCTGGCCAAAGGCCTAGTGTCCCTTGTCCCTGCCCACACCTGGGCCCTGTGTGTGGCCAGCTGCTCCTCTGTGTGGAATGTCCCTTCCTGGTGCTGCTGCCTACACGTCTCTTCCTCTGTGTCCCTGATGCACGGCCTGTCAATTCCATCTTGACCTTGGCCAGTGACACTCTGAGGTTGTAGAGGAAGCCTGGATGAGGCAGAACCCAGAGCCTGGGTGGTGGTTGCAGGGGCACAGGTGAGTGAGTGATGGCCAGGCCCCAGTAGGGCCTGGGCAAGGATGGCTGGGATGAAACTCAGCAGTGGGATCCCTCCAAGAAGGGCACGCCTTCCCTCTTTCACCCTGGAGAGACAGGCGTGCGACAGCGGTGGCTGATGTGGGGTGTGGGAGCTAGCCTGTGATACCCTTATGCTGAGCCTTCCTCTCTGGGGCCTTCTTGAACCTGTAGCGTCCTCCTCTTCAGTGTTGGTAGTGTTGCTGCGACTGATCAGATGGTGACCAGGCAGGAATCTGCCAACACTGGCAGAGGCTTTCAAATGCTTCCCTTTAAAATGTCCTAGATTCCCCAAGGACTTTGTGAAGTGTAGTGAAATGTGGCCTGTGTTCCAGGAAGGCATTGTCACAGCTGAAGTCCTGCACACTATTGATGTACTTGAATCGCTCTCTGTGTCAGAGGCTGAAAATCAATGTTTACTAATTGCTATGGATTACGTTACTAAAGAGCCGAGGCCTGCTCTGTTCCTGCTCACGCAGCAACTGCTGCAGGTTGGGCAGGTGTCAGGCAAGTCCATCATCTGGGACTGGGTACACCGCAGTCAGTTGGAGCAGGCTTTTGGCTCTCTCCTCCACAGGGGGCCTCAGCAACTCTGGGCTAGCCCCTTGTAGAGGGCAGATGAAGAGGCCAAGTGCCTGGGTGACTGAGCACTGCATCTTTAGTCATGATGTAATGCTGGTGGGGATGCCCATTGTCCTCCAAAGTAAGCTTGTCTTTCTCATGCACCTCCAGATCCACATAGACATCCCTCGGATGAGCCCTGAAGCCCTGATCCTGCAGCCCAAGGTGACAGAGGTAAGAAGAACCCTGCTGGGGTGTTTCTCTGCACTGCCAGTGACTGATGCTCACTGTGCTGGCAGGACAGTGGGTACACGTGAGGGGCTTCAGTCCAGAAGCGCGTGTGGGCAGCCAGTTTCTGGGGATTTGGACTGGTGGGGACACAGTTGTTGATAGGAATGGCTGATTCTTCCTAAAATGTTTTTCTTGTGTAATAGTGATACATACAAAAGGATATACGTAACACGTATGTGTGTGTGGAGTATGAACTGCCCATCCACTCCTGAATCTAGGAACAGAGCCTGCTGGTGCTGACTGCCGTGTTTGTGACCTTGGCCCTGACCGTGATGCTGGACTGCTTGCGTCTCTGTGCTCAGCCCTCTCCTGGCCTGGTGTTTGTACTCCGTCTTAGGAGCAACATGAAGGAAGCAGCGTGTTACGGAGTGTGGCGTCTTTGGTGGTATCCTCTGTGCAGCCCTGGCTCTGCAGCTTGCTCCCCTCTGCGTGGTTTTGTAGGATGCGGCCCACCTGTCCTTCCTAGTTGTATCATGTCTGCTGTCTGAACATCCCACACTTTCCTTAGCCTTCCTCCTGTTGATGGACACGGTGGTATCTACAGTTGTTTCCTTTTAGAACCGTGTTGTGGCATTTTGTGTCCGTTGTGCAGGTGCGTACAGGCAAGAGTTTCTCTCAGGTCTTCTGGAGTGCAGTTGTGAGGTTGGGGGTGTGTTGGTTACACTTTGAAGACAATGTCAGCATGCTTCCCAGGGGCATGGAGGGTGGTCTGCCAGCCAGACGGTTAGAGTGTTGCAGTTCCTGGAATTCTAGGCCCTTGATGACTTTGTGTATTTTTGATACCAGGGATTGAGTCCAGGGGTGCTTAACCACTGAGCCACATTTCCAGCCTGTTTTTGTTTTGTTTTTTAAATTTATTTATTTTTCAGTTTGAGATAGGGTCTCGCTAAGTTACTGAGGCCGGCTTTGAACTTGGAATCCTGCCTCAGCCTCCCAAGCTCTTGGGTTTACAGCGTGTGTGCCCTGGTGCCCGGCTTCCTTGAAGACTCTTTTTTTTCTTTTTACAGACTGCAGTTTGATTAATTGTACACAAATGGGGTACATCGTTTCGTGTCCACGGTTGTGCCCTTGACAACTCTGGATGTGGCTGGCCTCTCAGTCTGCTTCTCAGTTTGTGCTAGATGATCTTATCCTGCTCCTGGTTTCATTTCTCTGTTGCTAATGGTGCCCCTGGTGTCTTCCCATCCTGGGAAAGGCTTGTTCTGTCTTTGCCTGCTTTTCTTTTGGGTTATTGGCCTGATTTGTCCTTGGCAGTTGATCTTCGTGTGTCTGGACCTGCATTGCCGTGTTTCTGTTGCAGGCACCTTCCTCTGTTCTTGACCAGGTCTCGCTTTGTTCTTGAGGACAGTTGATGATGGGAAGTTCTTTCTTTTACTGTGGTTGAACTTGTCCCTGATACGCTTTGCTGAAGAAACATTGTCCTGCACGTATGTCATAAAGATGTTATTCCATTTTTTTTCCATCTAAGAGTTTTGCTTTGCATGTGTCCGTGTTTAATTGATCTGTAGTTGACAGCTGTGTGTATGCGACCAGTCAGTCCCAGCACCAGGCGTGGACTCCAGCTTGTCTCTTTGTTTACAGCTGTGCTTTTTGTCATTGCCACATTCATGTAGGTCTCTTCTGTGGTCTGTTTTGTCCCAGTACCCAGCTTGTTTTCTCTCTGCGTACTGCACCCCATTGGATTGAAGTAGGACACATGAGGCTGGACACCTGGGGAATTTTTAGGAAGCATGTTTATTGGCTACAGGTTGCTGGTCCAGATTGTGGCTTGTGCCTAAAACATTCTCTGGACAGAGATTTTGGGAATTTTTTTGAACTTTATATCCAGTGGGAGGAAGGGGGGGTGGGCTTGGAGGTTCATATGACAAGTGCTTTCTGCTCCATCCTGTAGACCAGACACAGGTTTCACAGGTTTTTACCAACAGGGATGATATCTTTTTGTACAGCAAGCTTGCAGACTTTACTGTATCACACCTTTTGTGTGTAAACTTGGCATTTACAAGAAAGAGGAAGCCTCAAACCATAGTGCCTTCTACAGACATCCTGCTGATCTGCCAAGAGGAGGAGCTGAAGGGTCTTTTGGGTGGGAGTATGTGGTCTGCTTCAGGATAACTCAGCGTTGTGACATCTTTCCCTTTGTGGGACACACACCCCTTCTTCCTCTTCTTTGGCATTGATGGGGCAGCTCACTCTTTGTTCTTCCACTTAAGCCTCAGAGTCAGGTTGCCAAGATTGTCCGTGTTTAAGGTCCGTTTGATTTATGATTGGAATTGCATGGATTCTCTGGATTCGTTTGGAAGTGTTGGCATCTTTATGAAATTAATTTTTCCCTTTTATGAGCATGTTAGTTTTCTATCTTTTAGGCCATTTTAATGCCTTTCAGTGCAGTTTAAAATTTTTCTCAATAGTCTTGTATGAGTTTTATTAGATTTATTCCAAATAATCATATTTTTTGCTGCTAAAGTAAGTGGTATTTCTTTAAAAGAGATTTGTTATTGTTTGAAATATTTTGTTTTGCATCTCGACTTCCTTGGTAAATACACTTTTTAATTTTGACAACTTGTCTGTGAGGTGTGTCTATTAAAGAAAATTCTAGGATTGTCAGGGCACAAGAGCAGCATCCGCTGGGAGCAGCTGAGTTGCCCTTTTGCCTTAGAGTGCTCCTGGAGTCTGGAGAATGGATTGTGACCGCCTTTCTGCTTAGTTTTTTTTAATGAAGTAGACATTTGGTTTGTTTGTATCTGCGCATCCCTTGCAGGCCTCCTTCTCTCGGTGTGCATCCAGTCTCACTGCCCCTTGGTGTCCGTTGGGTCTCTTGTCCATGACTCCTGAGATCTTGGCCTGTGGGTTTGGAAGGCCTTCCCTGGCAGTGGGTCTCGCCCTGCTCCTATGCCCGCCCCGGAGGTGTGGATGCTCCCTAGGTTTGTGCTCAGCAGGGTTGCTGCGCTGTGCAGGGCCACATAGCCTAGAGGCAGGTGGGCCAAGGGTGCCTGCTGATGTGCTGGCTGCGTAACTTGAGCATGGCCTAGCGTGGGGAGATTGGCTGATGAGCAAGAGGCTTTAGGAAAAGCATTGAAATGCTAGTCTTGTGTCAGCAGTAGGCAGAGTGGAATCGTGATTTCTGGCATGGTAGTGGTCAGGTTTACATGATCTGCAGATGACAGCAAATCCATAGCAACAGTGGCTTCACAAGACAGGTTTATTGCTGTCTCCGGTACTGTCTCTTCATCGGCGATGTGGTTGCTCCTCTCTGCTTGGCTTTAACCTCAGGTCAAGTTGGCTGCATAGTGCTCTTTGTTACATTTTGCTCTGTTGACAGGGAATTACAGTAAGATGGAGGTGGGGAAGGGCATCTGCCTCCCCTTTGCAAATATCACCCCTGGGACTTTGCTCAATATCCTTGACTGACTTCTCTTAGTGACATAGTGGTCCCTTAGTGTATAGGATCCAGGAAAAGGCAACTTTGGTTCTAGTTGTCAGTGTGCGCTTGGGTTTGGGCTCTACCTAGTCAGGGAGAATTTCTGCAGCAGGCATTCCTCCTGGTCCATCTGTCCATTGTGTATTCGCTCTGTAGATGATGGCTGTCATTTTCTCCCCCTACTCTATTCTTTACCTCTCCTCCTCCTCTCCCCTCCACTTCCCCTTCCTCCCTCCTCTCCTTCCTCCTGTTAGCTTTAGTGAAGTTTGATTTACACACAGTAAAACTTGCCTGTTGCTGGTAACAGCAAAATGTATGGACACCCTGTGTGAGGAGTGTACCACCGCCCAGTCCACACACTGTAGACCTTTTTCTAACTCCAGCATGGTGTTTTGAGGTCCCTGTGGTGTGTGTGCATCAGGAGTTCATTTCTTTTTGTTTTATTCCGTGCAGGCATCCATTTACCAGTTGGTGGTACTGGGGTTGTTCCAATTTTTGTTCATTACAAAATCAATCTACCCTAACCCTTCCTTACGAATCTCAGAGAGTATGTCTGTTTCCTGTCCTCCACACCCCCACCCCTGGTAAGTACTAGGCAGTGGACTTGCTGGGTCTCATGGCTGGGCATGTTCAGCTCTGTGAGAAACTGCTGTGCTGCCTCCTGCTCGGTCGTGCCCTTTGTGGTCCCACCTGCACATCCTGCCAGTGCTTGGTACCGTCGACCTCTGCAGTTTCCTGTGGGTGTGCTGTGGTGTCTCCCAGGGTATCATTTGCACTTCTCTGTGGACTGATGATGTCCAGGACCTGGTTGTGTGTCTTGCTTACCATGCATAGATCCTTTTGTGGTGAACTGGCTTTTCCATTTTTGCCTCACTTACTGCTTTTAAAAACTGACATGCTGGTTCCAGGTCTCAGCTCAGGCCTTCTGAATCAGACTCTTGGGCAGAGCCTGGAAATCTCTGCTTTAAGAAGTGCAGGGAGACAGAAGCTGCAGACCTTGAGTGTGTGTAATTGCTGACTGGGGGCTCTCGCAGTGAGTGAGAAGTGACCAGAGCGGGTGCCGGGAGTCATTGCCCAGCTTTCCCAGGCAGAGTGATGGCCTCTGTCAGGCGGGTCCCTGCTGCTTGCTCCTCCCAGGAGTGTAGGGGAGGACCAGGGCGCTCCAGGTTTCCTTCTCTCCATCTGTGCTGGGGCTGCACTGGGAGGCTGTGCTGTAGACGCCATTCAGCTGAGGCATGGGTGTGTTGCAGCCCCCCTCCTGGCCTCCTGGGACCCCAGTTGAAGCCTCGGCTCCTGGCTGCCATCAGCCTCTGCTCTTCTCTTTCTGAGCTCTGACCAAGCAAGGCTTGGTCTGCCTTTAGTGCCTCAAGCAATTAGTGACGCAGAGTAGGTGCAAACGATGCCTGCTGGAGGAAGGAGGGCTGGTTTCTTCTTTCCTCTTCCCTTGGTCTCTACCTGAGGACGGCCTCACTCAGAGACGCTTGCCCCTGCCAGCCCTGCCACTCCTGCCTCACTCCTGCCCTGTGGCACAGTGCTCATCATGGCACTAGTGCGCTTCCTTGCTCAGCCAGTGTCTCCTCCTCCCTGTGTGTGGCTCCAGTTTGCAGGCCTGGGGTCCCCCCTTGTGTGTCCAAGGTGCATGGGGAGCACCTTGAGGGGACTCGGGAGATTTTGAGAAGATGAGTGAGTAATCTTGTCAACCCTGTATTGTTACTTGAACGTAGGATTCATTCCTTTTTGGCCAGCGTGTAGTTTGCATTCCCTGTCCAGTGTTTGAACAAACTGTCTTCGCACTGATGGTGACCTGTGACACTATAGCTGCTGTGGTTGTCCACGTGAGTTCGTTAGAAGAACCACATTAAGACATAGCAGCTGGGCCTTTTCGGTTGATAAGTTGATCATCTATCCATGAGTTTTCCTCCCTGTTTATCCTGTCCTCTGCCCTCTGGCTCTCTGTTTCTTAGCGCCATTTTACAACTACAAAAGTAAAGTGCCCTTCAGTCAGGCACTGGGCAGTGCTGTCTCATTGCGTTTTGCGCAGACACAGAGGATAATCAGCATAAGGTCTGTTTGCAGGCAGACCTTTGAAGTGGTGTGGGGCGATGTCCGGCTGTGAAGGAGCGAATGGCCGTTTTCTAGGTTGCAGACTTGGATGGACTCCTTTCTCTAGCTGGGAACTTTTTTTTTCCTTTAAGTTTTAGTTGTAGATGGACACAATACCTTTATTTTGTTTATTTAGTGTTTTTTTGGTTTTTTTTTTAAATGTGGTGCTGGGGATCGAACCCAGTGCCTCACCCATGCTAGGCTGATTTTTTTTCCATGGAGGTTGGCCCTGCTGCATGGATCCTGGTCCCCGTGTGCCAAGATGAGGGGTCTTGGGCTGGTTCTGTTGACCGAGGAACCCAGGGCTGAGTCCATGTGTGTTTTCTGTGTTTGCAGGAGCTGCTCTCCAGCCCCTGTGTGGCAAACTCTCCTGACCTTACCCACTACCTGTCCCTGCCATGGCTGCTGAAGGTCCCTCTGGACCTGACAGCGTCCACGTTCCACTACTCCAATTCCTTGCTGGGCAGGGGAGTTGCTTACTTTTGAGTCTCTTGCCCCAGTCCCGAGCTCTGTGAGGGTAGGACTCTCGTCTGGGGCTTCCCCACCTGAGTGCTGGGTGTTGGATGAGCCCATGAGTGTGGGCGACCTTCGCTGAGGGCTTGGGTCCCTTGTCGCCCGCCAGCTCTCTAGAAGCCAGAGCTGATCTGTTATCCTCACCAGCATCTCCCTGGTACCCACTGTGGTGCCTGATAGGTGCCCCTGCATGGTCCTTCCCTCGTGGGGTCCTGTCGGTATGTGGGGCTGAGCTGCCACCGAGAGCCCCACAGCGGGGAAGCGGGGGCTGAAAGTGTTCCGCTGGGTCCGACTTGTGATGTCCGGTCACTGGCATGATCACCTTGTTTTTCTTCTTCAGAAGTGAGGATGTGTTTGTGAGGCCCAGGAATTGGAACTTGACTTGTAATGATGCATTGCACTCTTCTGGACCTATTTTGGGGGTTGATTGACAAATCTTCCCCTCCTTCTCCCTCTGATCTTATGGTGAGAAGCATCAGAGCAGAGACCTGTGGTGCCATGCACCTCCAATTCTAAGGAACATTCCCAGAGCCCTTGCAGAACCTGTGCCTCCACCTTGGGAGGTGGAGTGCTGGTGATGTCCCAGGTCCCATCTTTGCTGCTCAAGGGCTTCTCCAGACCCCACAGTCGCCTCTTCTTGACCTGTGAGTGCTCTCATGTGAGTGTCCTTCTGGGGCTCGTCCCAGGAGTGGAGCTGTGGGTGCCAGAGGTGCTGTGTTGTGCGGGGCCCGGCCGTGCCCTTGCATGCACTGGTGCCCACGCTTGAGATCGCCAGTTGCCCTGTTGGGGACTAGGGAGCAGGACATGGTGTCTTGTTGCCTGATGCTGATGCCATCAGGGTTTTAGAGGCTTCTTAGTTCTTGCTGTCCCCAGTCTGTGCAGAGCTTCTGCCAGTGCCACTGTGGTGTCTGTTTGCTTGTCCTAGCATGTCTGAGTGGAAGTCCACCTTTGTATCTGTCCGTGCCTGTGTCTGTAGGTGTAGGAACGTGTCTGCTTCACGTTGGTGGGTTCTCCACTCTCAGTGAAGCTCTTCACTCACAACTACGCCTTCCTGTGTTGTAGCACGTCCTGCCTTCCCATCCTTTCACAGAGGTCTTCTTATGTTTCTTCTCAGAGTCTTGATTTCTGCCTTTGACCCTTTAGTGTAGCATGGACTTCTCATGGTCTTTGGCAGCACAGTCCACAGGGTGCTGTTGTTGCTCCCCAGGCTCTCACACTGTGGCCTTCCGGGCACTCACGCCAGTGCAGGTGCTCCCTCCACTCCTGTCCCACCTTTGCCTAGGCTTGGTGATGTGGCCTTGGGTCTGCTGGGACTGTCCCTGGTTCTTGTGTCTCTGCCCTTCCTTTGCTTTCATATGTTAAAATCAGCTTGTTAGATTTCCAGAAGTCTCGGAAATTAGGGTGAATCTATTGATCCATTTGCAGAGAATGATGTTTTGCTTTCACATTATTTAGTTCTGCTGTTTTATTTATTATTTTAAATTTTTTTTGTGGTGCTGGGAATTGAACCCAGGGACTTGTGCATGCGAGGCAGGCACTCTACCAACTGAGCTACATTCCCCTCCCTGCCGTTTTATTTTTAAACAAATATTCCATCTTAAATGTATTGTACAACTCAAAACTCATAGATGTATTTTTTAAGAAAGTGTCCTTTAAATTTCAGTTGTCTTTTTTGTTGGCAATACATATAAGTGCAGCTGATGTTTGTAAGTTAACTTGTATTTGGAAGACTTGCAAACCTCTTTGGTCAGTCTCACAATTTGTGTAGATTTGAGATTTCTAAGAAATTAGTCATTGGCATTTGTGACGACAGTGTCGGTCTTTCTTCCTATCTGTGTGCCTCGATTGCATTGCTGCCTCAGGCGTTGACTGCAGGTTGGCCTAGTGGGGAAGCAGCGTCTGGCTGTGGTGAGAGGCAGCCTTGGACTTGCTCCCTGGCTGCTGTTGTTGCACTTGAGGTGCTGGGGAAGGTGCTGTGAGGTCTGCCGGGTCCCCTTTTCCCCCATCATCTGAAATAATATGCTTTTGCTCCTTCAATTTGTTCTGTGATGAGTTTTATTAGTAAAATTTCCTAGTCTTGAACCACGTAAAGTAAGTCAGAATCGGTCATGAAGGATCGATCTGTTGTTCTGCGCATTAAGGGATCAAGTTTGAAAATGCCTAATGAGCTGTAACTGCCAGAAAGGGGAGTCAGATTTCTCTTTAATTTGGAACATGCTTTCTGACCATTTGCCAATTCTTTGGTTATACCCTGGCAGGTCATCAGCTCTGTTAATATTTGTTCTCATGATGGTGACACCCTAATGTTTTCTTTGAGAGTATTGTTTCCCTTCAGTGCTTAATCATGAACACAATGGAAGCTCTGTGTTTCCCTACCTGCCAGAAGCCTGCTGTGAGCCCCAGGTGTGGATGTGGTTGGGCATCTCTGATGAGGTGGATGCTGAGCATCCTTGCCCCAGGTGGGGTCTGGGCCTGTTTGGGGAGTTCTGTGCTCCGTGGCTTGAGCAGGCGGTAGGAGGGGTGTGGGCCTTCTGTGCTCCCTCTGAAGGGTGGCTGCCTTGGAGTCCACATTCTAGATTCCTTGCAGAGTTTTGCTTTGGTTTCATTCATTAAGTGTTATAATTCATGATTCATGTCACAAAATCTTGAGTTATAAATAATGGCTTCTTTCTGAACCTGCAGTGCTGTTGGAGTTGAAGAAGTATAAATCCCACAGGGCTTCTCAGTTTAACCGTATTTTGTTGCTTCTCTCACAGAATTATCTCCATGGTACTTTATATGCTGTGAAGTGGTATTACTGATTCATATGTTAGAGTCAGGAAGTTTTCAAATTTCTGAAATCATGTTTTTTTGGTGAGTGATCATGAGCACAGTGGCATTTTCAATTTCAGTTAATTTCACCTTTTAGTCTGCAGCGCATCTAAGCTCCCTCATGTGCCCAGAACGACTGGTGTTCAGTTCAGCTGCCAAGGCCTGTGGAGGGTGTTTGATAAATGTACAAAATGAAGACAGAAAGTGCCCTGGTCGGGGCCCCTCTCGAGCCCCTCCAGGGCCTTCCATGGGAAAATGCCGTTGTGATGTTCAGGAAGAACCTTTTCCTTTTCGAATCAGGGGCCCCTCTGCTCAGGCATCTGCAGTGAGCAGGCAGGCTGGGACTGGGACTGCCTTGTGCACCTGGCTTCCTCAGTCCTTGGTGGTGCCGAGAGGCTGCAGCAGCAGCTAGTTTGATTCTTGTTGTTGAGTGTAGATTGATTTGCAGAAGAGATTTTGGGAAGAGTTTAAGGTTTGTACTGCTTTTAATGAATTCCCACTCTGACAAAGAATTGAGTATCAAGAATGTGAACAGAACTTGAATAGCTAATGCTCCCCAGCGAGAGTTCATTGTTAGAGCCATGCCAGACCAGTCTGCCTCGCTGAGCACATTCGCAGATGGAGGGCCTCTTTCCTGTACTGTCCTTTGGCAGGTAAGGCACTGCTTCCCCAATGGCTCCTTCACTTAACTGTGGACTAATGTGCTGTGACAGATCTCCCTTCCCTCTCTGCTCTTAGTAAACTGACCCTGCTTCCACTGATGGCCGCATGCAGGGGAGAACAGTGTTTCTCTTTTCCTGCTCACGCTGCCAGTAAAATACCTGCTTTTTTAAAATTAGAAAAAGATTATTATTATTATTTTTTTTTTTACAGCCTATAGAATTCAAATTTAATTTTTTGAGAAACTTTTTACTTAATTTGTAAAATCCAGGGTAAAGAAATGTAAGCATACAAATGGGACAATAGATCAATATAGAATCAATATAGATGTAAGTATGTATTTAAATTTAAAGATAAATAAAATGAGAATTGAGTAGCCCAATTCCTTGATTTAAAGAGAGAGAGAGAGAGAGAGAGAGAGAGAGAGAGAGAGAGAGAGAGAGAGAGAAGAACAAGTCACTGCCAGCACAGAAGCCAGGGCTTACATGTGCCAGCAGACTGATCCAGTGCCAGAGAAGACTGGCATTTATAAAGAACTTAAAGTACTTTACAACCAATATACAAAGAAACCTAATCAATAAATGGGTTAAGGAAATGGGCAGACACTTCACAGAAGAAGATATACAGGTGATCAACAAATACATGAAAAAGTGCTCATCATCCCTAGTAATTACAGAAATGCAAATCAAAACCACCCTAGGATTTCACCTAATTCCAATTAGAATGGCCATTATCAGGAACACAAGCAATAATAAGTGTTGGCATGGATGTGGGGGAAAAGGTACACTCATATATTGCTGGTGGAGTTGCAAATTGGTGCAGCCACTCTGGAAGGCAGTAAGGAGATTCCTCAGAAAGCTTGGAATGGAACCACCATTTGACCCAGCTATCCCACTCCTCAGTTTATACCCAAAGGACTTAAAATCAGCATAGTACAGTGATGCAGCCACATCAATGTTCATAGCAGCTCAATTCACAATAGCTAGATTGTGGAACCAACCTGGATGCCCTTCAGTTGACAAATGAATAAAGAAACTGTGGTATATATACACAATGGAATATTACTCAGCCGTAAAGAAGAGTAAAATTATGGCATTTGCTGGTAAATGGATGAAGTTGGAAAATGTCATGCTAAGTGAAATAGGCCAATCCCAAAAAACCAAAGGCCGGATGTTTTCTCTGATAAGTGCATGACAATATATAATGAGGGGGGAGTGATGGGGGGAAGAGAAGAACGAAGGAACTTTGGATGGTGTAGAGGAAAAAGTGGTGGGAGGGGGTGGGGATGGAAAGATAGTAGAATGAGACAGTATGACCTATGTTCATGTATGATTCCATGAGTGGGGTGAACCTACACTGTGTACAACCATAGAAATGAAAAGTCGTACCCCATTTGTGTACAATGGATAAGAAAAAAAATTTTATTTGTTCTAATTAGTTGTACATGACAGTAGAATGCATTTATACATTTTAATAGATCATACATAGAGTGTACTTCCTCATTTTTCAGGTTATTCATGTTGCAGGATCACATCAGTCATGCAGTCATACATGTACACGAGGTAATAATGTCTGTTTCACTCTACTATGCTTCCTTCCCCATTCCCCTTCCCCCCCGTCACTCCCTCTACCTAATATAAAGTAACTCTATTCTTTCCTGTTCACACCCCCCATTGTGAATTAGTTTCCGCATATCAGAGAAGCGTTTGGTCTTTGTTTTTTTGGGTTTGACTTATTTCACTTAGCATGATATTCTCGAACTCCATCCATTTACCAGCAAATGCCAGAATTTCATTCTTCTTTAAAGCTGAGTAATATTCCATAATATATATGTACCACATGTTCTCTATCCATTCATCTGTTGAAGGGCTTCTAGGTTGGTTCCATAGTTTAGTTATTGTAAATTTGAGCTGCTGTAAACATTGATGTGGCTGTGTCACTGTAGTATGTTGATTTTAAGTCCTTTGGGTATAAACCGAGGAGCAAGGTAACGGTCAAATGGTGGTTGCATTCCAACCGTTCTTAGGAATCTCTGTACCCTTTCTATAATGGTTGCACCATTTTGCATTCCCACCAGCAATGTATGAGTGTACCTTTTCCCCCATATCCTCACCACCATGTAATGTTGCTTGTATTCTTGATAATTGCCATTCTGATTGGAGTGAGATGAAATCTGAGTCATTTTGACTTGAATTTTTCTAATTGCTAGAGTTGTTGAACATTTTTTCATGTGTTTATTGATTGATTGTATATCTTCTTCTGTGAAGCATCTGTTCAGTTCCTTAGCCCATTTATTGAATGGGTTATTTGTTTTTTCGGTGTTTTTTGAGTTCTTTATATATTCTAGAGATTAATGCTTTATCAGAGGTGCATGTGGTAGATTTTCTCCCAATCTGTAGGCTCTCTCTTCACATTATTGATTGTTTCTTTTGCTGAGAAGAAGCTCTTTAGTTTGAGTCCATCCCATTTATTGATTCTTGATATAACTTCTTGTGCTTTAGGGGTCTAGTTAAGGAAGTCAGGTCCTAGGCTGACATAATAAAGATTTGGGTCTACTTTTTCTTCTAGTAGTTGCAGAGTCTCTATTCTGGTGCCTAAGTCTTTGATCCACAGTGAGTTGAGTTTCATGCAGGGAGAGAGATAAGAATTCAACTTCATTTTGTTACATGTGGCTTTCCAGTTTTCCCAGCACCATTTGTTGAATAAGCTGTCTTTTCTCCATTGAATGTTTTTAGCACCTTTGTCTAGTATGAGATACCTGTATTTATGTGGGTTTGTCTCTATGTCTTCCATTCTGTACCATTGGTCTGCATGTCTGTTTTGGTGCCAATTCCAGGCTATTTTTATTATTATAGCTCTGTAGTACAGTTTGAGGTCTGGTATTGTGATGACTCCTGCTTCACTTACCTTGCTAAGGATTGCTTTGGCTATTCTGGGTCTCTTATTTTTTCCAAATGAATTTTATGATTGCTTTTTCTAGTTCTATGAAGAACATCACTGGAATTTTAATAGGAATTGCATTGAATTTGTATAATGCCTTTGGTATTATGGCCATTTTGACAATATTAATTCTGCCTATCCAGGAGCATGGGAGGTCTTTCCATCTTCTAAGGTCTTCTTCAGTTTCTTTTTTAGTATTCCGTAGTTTTCATTGTAGAGGTCTTTCACTTCTTTTGTTAGATTGATTCCCAAGTATTTTATTTTTTTTGAGGCAGTTGTGAATGGGGTAGTGTTTTCATTTCTCTCTCAGTGGATTCATTACTGATGTATACGAATGCATTTGATTTATGGGTATCGATTTTATATCCTTCTACTTTGTTGAATTCATTTATTAGTTCTAGAAGTTTGTTGGTGGAATTTTTTGGATCTTCCAAATATAGAATCATATCATTGGCAATTATGATGGCAGTTTGAGTTCTTCTTTACCTATTTTTATAGCTTTAATTTCTTTTCTCTGTCTTATTGCTCTGACTAGAGTTTCAAGGACAGTGTTGAATAAAGGTGGTGAAAGAGGGCATCCCTGTCTTGTTCTAGTTTTTAGAGGGAATGCTTTTAATTTTTCTCCATTTAGAATGATGTTCACCGTGGGCTTAGCATAGTTAGCTTTTGCAATGTTAAGGTATGTTCCTACTATTTCTAGTTTTTCTAGCGTTTAGAACATGAAGGGGTGCTGTATTTTGTCAAATGCTTTTTCTGTGTCTATTGAGATGATCATATGATTCTTGTTTTTAAGTCTATTGATATGATGAATTATGTTTATTGATTCCCATATGTTGAACCAACCCTGCATCACTGGAATGAACCCCACTTGATTGTGGTGCACAATCTTTTTAATATGTTTTTGTATGTGAGTTTCCAGAATTTTATCGAGAATTTTTGCATCTATGTTCATCAGGGATATTGGTCTGAAGTTTTCTTTGCTCACTGTGTCTTTGTCTGGTTTTGGTATCAGGGTGATATTAGCCTCACAGAATGAGTTGGAAGAATTCCTTCCTTTTCTATTTCATGGAACAATTTGAGAACTATTGGTTTTAATTCTTCTTTGAAGGTCTTATAGAACTTGGCTGAGAATCTATCTGGTCTCGGGCTTTTCTTAATTGGTAGACTTTTAGTGGTGTTTTCTATTTCATTAGTTGAAATTGTTCTGTTTAAATCGTGTATGACCTCCTGATTCAGTTTAGGTAGGTCATATGTCTTTAGAAATTTGTCAGTGTCTTCAATATTTTCTATTTTATTAGTGAATAAATTTTCAAAATAGTTTCTAATTATCTTTTATATTTCAGTTGTATCCATTGTAGTATTTCCTTTTTCATCACGTATTTTACTAATTTGGGTCTTCTCTTTGTTGATGTGGCTAGGGGTTTATCAATTTTAATGATTTTTTTTTCAAAGAACCAACTTTTTGTTTTGTCATTTTTTTCAATTGTTTCAATTTCATTGATTTCAGCTCTGATTTTAATTATTTCCTGTCTTCTGTTTTTGGTGTTGATTTGTTCTTCTTTTCCTGGGGTTTTGAGAAGTAATGTTAGGTCATTTATTTATTGATTTTTTATTCTTTTAATAAATGAGCTCAACGCAATGAACTTTCCTCTTAGTACTGCCTTCATGGTGTCCCAGAGAGTTTGGTATGTTGTATCGGTATTCACATTTACCTCTAAGTATTTTTTCATTTCATCCTGATTGCTTCTGCTATTCATTTGTCATTCAGTAGTATATTATTTAGTTTCCATGTGTTAGAGTAGCTTCTACTTTTAATTTTATCATTGATTTCTAATTTCAGTCCATTATGATCTAATAGAGTGAAGGGTATTATCTCCATTATTTTGTATTTACTAAGAGTTGCTTTGTGGCATAAGATATGGTCTGTTTTGAAAAGGATCCATGTTGCTGCTGAGAAAAAAGTGTATTTGCTTGTTGAGAGATGAAATATTCTATATATGTCTGTTAAGTTATTGATTGTATCATTTAGTTCTGTAGTTTCTTTATTTAGTTTTTGTTTAGAAGATCTGTCCTGTAGTGAGAAAGCTGTATTAAAGTCACCCAGTATTACTGTGCTGTGGTCTGTTTGATTCTTGAAATTGAGAAGGGGCTCTGCGTCTGGCTGGCATCTCAAAATGGACGTGGCCACGTGCAACCAGACCTGGAGCCTCCCCGCCAGCGGCCCTCTGGGCACTGGTGGAAGCGGTAGTAGCCGAGTCGGGGGCGGCAGGCAGGGCGTCAGCAGCAGCCGCAGAGGGCGGTGGCTTTGGCCGCAGGTGGGGATGCGGCTGCAGTGCGTGGGTCTCAGCTGTGGCTGCAGCTGCACAGCACCCAGGGAGGAGACCTCCAGGGGACCTCAGGGAGCCGGTGCTGTGAGTGGCAGCAGCAGCTGCAGCAGCAGCGTAGATGGCAGCCGGGCGTCCAAGGCAGCGTTGAGGGCAGCAGACCTCAGTGCGGGGTGGGGTGGGGATGGTGGCTCTCAGTATCAGCAGCAGCAGCAGCACCTGGAGAGGAGACCTCCAGCACCTGCGGCAGTGGTGTCAGGAGCAGGTGTGTCCCAGGAGACAACCTATGGCTGTGGTAGTGGTGTCCGCGGCAGCAACACCCAGGGAAAGACCTCTGGGGCAGCTGCACCCGGCTCCTCAGAGAAGACCTCTGGGTGGCATCTGTGTCTGTGGCACTGTGTGGACAGCAGCAGCACGGGGAAAACACCTCTGGGTGTCTGCGGCAGTGGCCTCCAGTACCTGCATTTTTGACATGTGAAGTTGTGGTGACTGTGACCCCTTACTCCCAGTGCCAGTGGACACTGGTAGGCAAGTGGGTGACACCGAAGACCCAGATGTGGTCTGTCTTCAACAGTGCACACAGCTCAAGTGTGTTGCAGAGAAACATGCACAAATCCAGGGAGATCATATAAAGTTATAATGAAATTCTCTTGCTGACTGCATTCTAGCTGTTCAGAGAATTGCAGAAGACAGCTAGGGCAGGGTCTTGGGAGGACACTTGAACTTGAAAGGGTGTCACACCAAGTTGAGGTGCCTGCTTTCACAACTCTGTGAACCCTCATGTTTCCTTGCCTGGTTACTGAGGGCTGCTGTCCACAGCCTATAAGAAGAGTGGTCTTTGTTTCCCTGGTGCTCTGGTGTCCTGAACCCCTCTTGTGATCCTGCCCCACAGGTTGTACAGGTCGTAGTCTGGTGAGTGCCTGGAGGTGACTGCTAGGGGAAGCACTGTGGTAGGATACCCCAGCCTAGTGGAGGGACTTGCCTCAGTAAAGACTCTGCAGGCAGGAGCAGGGTGGCTTTCCAGCTGGGGGACCAGCTATCGGTAGGTAGTGGAAAAGCTCTGGACCAGGCACTTTCTTGGTCATTGAGTTGGCCAGCAGGTCTTTGTGCCCCTGGGCCAGCCAAGGGGAACAGGGCCTGTGCCCTGTGCTGTCCCTTTTTGGGATCCCGTCTTGGGAGCCTGGGGAGACCCGGAGGGCTGTGCCATTGACCGAAGCTGCCGGTGGCTCCTGGAGCCTTCCTGAGCTGGCCCAAGCAGAGCCATTCTCCTGGCTGGACCAGCACCTCCAGAGGGCCTCTGTGGAGGATCGAGGCCCTTCCTCCTGGCAGTGCTTCAGGTGGCGCCGTCTCCGTGGCAGTGGCGGCGCCGGCTGCATTTAGATTGTGCTGTGGCCAGTGTGCAGGCTGCAACAGGGAGCGCCTGCTCAGGACGCGTGCGAAGGTCCTGCACACGAGAGGACGTGCCCTCTGGGGAGTGCCCCTTTCAAGTATCACCTTGGTTTTCTTTGAAGATGATCATTGGAAAAAAGTGATAGGAAACTGGTCATTTATAATTTTTTAAAACCAGTCTGAGAACAGAAGCTTAAAAATGACTCCGTGTTCCTTGAAAAATAACTCTGTGTGAGGCAAAGTTTAGAAGTTTCTGACACACGTCCCTCTGTTGGGGGTGGGGCCTCTTTCTTGTGATGGCTTTCAGTGCTGAAGAGCGGGGAGAACTTGTCAGGGTGAAAGCCACATGTCGAGGTGGCCACAGGATGACCTCCAGGCCCCGAGGCGTGCCTTCTTGCTTTGCATGGTGGCGGTGAGATGAGAAACACCACCAAAGTCTTGGAAGGCCTCGTTCTGCAACTGGCCGGGTGTCACATGTGTGCGCGTGCTCATGTCCCACAGCTTAGGGTGCTGTGGGGCCTGAGCTGAGGGGTGCTTCCAGGCATCACGTGAGGGTGGAGGTTGGTACAGGGCCTCCCAAGGCTGCATCTTTTGGGGTGCAGCCAGGGGTTTACCTGAACCTTGAAGCCTGGTGACTGCTTCTTGGCGCCTTCCTGGTTTCTGGCAGGCTGGGAACTGTCAGGGTCCGCAGGCAGCCTCAGTTGATGGAGCTCTCGTCGCCTTCCTGCAGCTAGTGGGGTCTTTCTCCTCAGAGCCAGGCAGGCCAGTCTGATTTGCTGGCAGCGTTTTGTTAGCCTTCTCCCTGCCGTGTTGGGTAGCTCCTCCTCATTGGGCACTCTGGCTACACTTGGGGTGACTGGGGACAACTTGCAGGCTGGCAGGGCAGAGGTTTGCCTTTTGGCCACAAGCTGGGGTCCATGTTGGCTGTGTTGAATGGGCGCCCTCATGACTTCTTTGTGTGTCCCCAACACAGCAGGCTGGGAGGAAGGACTGGAAGAAACTCAGGCAAGCTTCCCCCCACCTCCAGCACCCAAGAAAACAGAAACCATGAAGTTTCTCTTGCTTTTTAAATTATGACTGCTGATCTAGGGAAAAGGCAAACCAGGAAATGAGTGGCCCTAGGTGTCACCTGGAGAGCTGACAGTGTGTGCTCAGCATGAGTGTTAGGGACAGGGACTGAGTCTCAGTGGACAGTGGAAGTGATTTCAGGGCTGGTGAGGTTGGGCTGCTGAGATGACTGGTGTGTAGAGTGGTGACAGGTGGCTTGGAGAGAGCTTGTAGCTGGTGCCACCCTGAACACATCTTCCTCCTTGGCAAGATGGACTTGGTGCTGATGGTGGATGCAGAGTGCACGCTCTGCTGTTCACTGGAGGGTTCTGCCCCAGGCCATGGCTTGCAGTTGGAGATAGGGAAGGCCTTGCAGGGGGAGAAAAGGGGTTTTCCCCGCTGGAGCTGTCACTGTGGGAGGGCTGGGCACTCTGTGTTCAGCCCCTGGCTCCCCAGAAGCTCCAGCCCTTCCCGCAGCCCAGGTGGCACTTGTAGGTTCTTGAGGGTGCCTGCCGGAGGCTCCACTTCTCTCAGAATCACTCCCTCTGTCTTTGCAGCCTGTGTGCCTGTCCTCTCCGAAGTTTCTTCCCCTGCTCTCATCCTTCCCCCTCCCCCATTGTCTTTTATTTGTCTCACACGAGTGGGGGACCTGGAGGTCCCCACTAGCTGGCAGTAGGGAGCCAGTTTGGAGCACCCTCGATGGTGAATGCAGATGGGGAGAGCTGACGGGAATCCTGGCAAGCACCCCACGTTGTGTCCAGAGCTCGAGGACACAATGCAAGAGCTCAGATGCAGGGCGGTGGGGAGAGTGGCCCGTCTGCATCTGCATTCAGGCAGTGAAGGGCTCAGCCCTTGTGCCCACCAAGTGGGGCTGGGGACACAGCGGCCAACGAGGGAGGAGATGCCTCACAGGACCCTCGACACAGGTGAAGCTGTGGGTGGTACTGGGTGGGCAGAGGACAGGGGCTGCTCTTTTGGGTAGGGTGGTACCTGAGGCTGTCTCTAAGGGTTTGAACTGAGATCTCATGCTGGGGGTCCTGAGGCAGGAACAGAGGTGACTGGGAGGGAACCCTGTGGTGGCGATGAAACCGTAGGGTCAGGCAGCAGCAGCCCTGTGCCTGGAGTCAGATTCTGGGTTTGTGTTTTGTCTTCGGGGTCTTGAGAAGCCTCAGGCACCAGCTGGTGCCTGATGTGTCCCAGGTTGTCAGTGCCCCTCAGACACTCAGGGGTGTGGGGCACAGGAGGGGCCGGCCCGAGACTGGGTCAGGTGGGGCGTGGATGTGTACAAAGGATTTGGAGTTGGTGTCCTGTGGAGGTTCTCCAGTGGTGACAGCTTCTGGGACCGACCTAGGAGTGTGGTCAGAGCACGCGCCTCTTTAGTGGCAGAGCCAGCGTTTACCCCAGTGTCACCTTCCTGGACCGCCCTCGTCCTGCTGTGTCTGGCTGCTGCCCCTTACATGCCTCTCTGTCTTAGACAATCTGCTTGGCTCCTTTTTCATGTTACTAGGGTTAAAGTCTTAAAAATGTGCTTTTCAGGTTGTCAGGAGTGATCAAGTAGAGTTAAATCTAAATAATTTGAACTGACTGATAGCTTTCCTTAGTTAATAAGAAATCGGAATTCTAAATTCTTCCCCAAAGAATGCAGACACACTCTTCCTGGGTGTATGCTGGCTCTGCGGGCACTGTGCTTCCAGAGGCTGGGTGAGCAGAGCCCTTTACAGGCCCCAGGAGGGGCGAGAGTGTTTTTGCCTGGTGGTTGCTGGTGTGCTCCGGTGCTGTCCACACACTGAGCTGGCCCAGCCCCCCAGTGCCACCCACTCAGTGCCACTTCCTCTCCTCAGGTGCCGTGTAGGTGGGACCTGCTTGCCTGGGGTCCTGTGCCAGAGGAGTGGGGCTGATGGGGGCTGGTGCTTGGGAACTGAGTCCGGAGCCCCAGCCCACTCAGGTCCTTGCCCCCTGACCTTCTCAGCCCTCTGCTGGGTGGTAGGAGGTCTCTCTTAGTGACCTGTACTCTATACACACTCCCCTGTCTCCCTGCACGACTGCTCCTTCCTGGGCTGTGGCAGATGCAGATCAGGTGCACATTTTGCTCCCTCAGAGATCATGATTCTTGTGCCTCTTTCTTATTCTTTTTTTAAAAGTTTCTTTAAAAAATTGTATTTATTATTTTTTATTTAATTTTAAAATTTGTTCTAATTAGTTATACATGACAGTAGAATGTAGTGTCTCATCATCTTCACGTCTCATGACGTCCTGACGGGGGGCAGTGTACACGAGTCCTCTAAGGCCCTCCTTTAGTCCAGTCACTGGGCTGCAGCTGGGGTTTGTTGCCAGGCTGTGTGACTTTGGCCTCCCTTCTCTGTCTCTCATTTTTCCTCTGTCTTAGCTATTTATTGCTGCATAAAGCATTTCTGCAAACCTGCTGACTTCAAGTAACATGTATTTATTCGTATTGTTTTCCTCAGTTTCTGTGGTTGGGGGCGGCTAGGGGTGGGCATGGCTCTGCTGAGCCTCTGCCTCGAGCTCTCTCCAGTCAGGTTGGCGAGGGCCACAGCCTCATCGAGGATCTCCTGCCATGCCCCTGGTGGTCACTGGCAGATTGAGTTCCCTGAGGCAGCAGCCTCCTCAGTTTCTGATTGTATGTTAGCTGCCCTCAGCTCCTCGCCACGTGGGTCCTTCTGGGTGGCTGTGGACAGTACGCCAGCAAGGGAGGGTGCCTCCTGGCAGGGCAGATGGCTGCCTGATGTGACATTATCATGTTGTCCCATTGCCTTTCTGTCTCGGTTGGTTGGAAGCAAGTCTCAGGACTGGTCCACGCCCTGAATGGGGTGCACGACAGGGGTGGCCCTGGGAGGGAGTCTCCACCCCCGGCGTCTGCGCCTGGTGCTCGTGACTGTGCCCTGGTGGCAGCCCCGCCTGGGTGTGAGAGGATGGGGTGAGTTGGTGCAGGTGCTTAGGGCATGGAGCATGCAGTGAGGGTCAGACATCACTGCTGGGTGCCACTGTCATTGTCCTTGGCTACACTCTGGCAGGTGGGAAGCCCATGCTCTTCACAGTGGCGCTCAAGGCTGTCCCTAGCAGCACCAACTGGCTTGCTTTCCCTCTGGCCCTGGCTGCCCTCCTGCCCCTACCCCTCTCCTCAGTGTCTCTATGCAGACTGCCCTCCGGAAGCTCCTCTATCCTGGCTTCATGTACAGGCACACCTCAGCATCCACCTCCTCTCAGCACAGGCTGCTCACTTTCCCGCCCCAGGGGTGCAGGGGTGCAGGTATGGCATTAGTTCTTGACCGCCTGCAGGCTTCAGGCAGCACAGCCGAGCCCCTCCTGGGCATTGCCTGGCGGCTGCAACTTAAATGCCCCATGTGCAGAGGGTACTTGGAGGCAGTAATGACTTGCAGGACAACCCTGGTAGTGTAGCCCACTATCCTGGACCCTGCTGTGACCCTGATCAAGGGACTGGCATAAGTGAGCTTCCACGCAACTGATGTCTGTGGGCAACCCCTCTGTGTGGGTGGCAGGCCTCCTGGGCTCGTCTCCCTTTGGGACTTCTTGGGGAGTACATGGCGGAGGAGCCCATGTCCTCTTCACTCTGCGGTGTGCTTCCATGGAGCCATCAGCAGTGGCCTTTACCTCCCTGTCCCTGCGTGTGCTTGCCACTGAGTAGTCCCTACTTCTGACCCTCTCTGGACTCAGGCCCTAGGAGGCTTGCTGGCGAGCAGTCCAGGGCCTGTCCAGGTCCACGTACGAGTGTCTGTGGGTACGAGAACCTGCCCTGTATCCTGTCACCCCGTCTGATGAAGCTGCACATTTGTTATGTGACTTGCTTGGTGGCCCAGTGACTTGGTGGCCAGGCGGGGCTGTGGCTGCTGCATTTGCAGCCTATAACTGAGGAGGTACTGTGTTCCAGGAGCCCCTGTCTCTCTCTGGGCTCACCTGAGGTGCTGCTGCTGGGAATGGCTTGTCTGGTCGCTTGTCCATCTTGATATCTCTGGAGTCTCTGCACCAGCTGCCAAGTTCTCACATGAGGAATCCTTAAAGGGTGCCACATTAGTAAGTGATCTTGGTCTTTGAACCTGGTTAAATACTCACTTCTCGCTAGAGCAGTTGACTTAGAATGGAAAGCACTATGGCTCTTGATGCATGGATGCTTCATTCACTCAGCAAACATTTGTCAGGTGTGCTGTCACAGGTGGAAGTTTCCTTGTTAGCTGCTGAGTGGCCACAGTGGGCCAGTGCCTGGGGGACTAAAGCCGGTGGGGAGGAAGCTGGATTCTGAGACTGGTTTTCCCACTGGTAGGCTGCTTGTCCTGGGCAGAGACCTCACCTGTCTGGGTTCCAGGTCCTCCTCCATAAATCTCGGGCAGGTTCCGTGATGACTTGGGGGATCTGGACCACCAAGCCTGGTGAGATGTAGGATGTTGTAGCATAGAAAGGATCAATTCCAGGACAGATGTGGTTTGTTCTTAGGGTTTGGTGTGCTCAGCAGTGCTGTTGCTCATTCATTGGTTGAAGGCTCAAGGAGGCTTCACTGTGCACCTCATGGGAGCCTGGACCCCGTGAAGGTGAACCAAGCAGCCAGACCTGGCCTCACCAGCAGGAAGTGATTGCCTCTTCCTGAAAGAGGCTGGGGAGGGAGCAGATGGCCACAGGAAGTAGTGCTTGAATTGAGCCTTCTGCTCAATGCAAAGGAAGAAGAGGCCTCCAGGCAGTGGGAACTGAGGCCATAGAATGACAGGCTTCTAGAAAGGTGCTGCAGCCCAGCATGGTCAGGATGTGTGGCTGGGGTGCACCTGCGGCAGAGTTGGACTGAGGTCTAGGTGCTACACTGGCCCCTGGGCTGGTGCGGGAGATGTGGAGCAGGTGAAGATCTTTAAGCCTTGGGTGTATGCACACACACACACACACACACACACACACACACACACACACACACTCACACACTCACACACTCACACAGATACACACACGGGGCAAACTGAGCAGGCTGGGCTGAGTGATGAGTGTCTGTGTCTTCTTGGATGTTGGTGACTTCCAGGGGTTCAAAGGTTCTGTGTACCTCTTGAGGGAAATTCAGAATACCATACACTCATCTGTCCATCCATCTGTCAACTCACTCACTGCCACTGTCCACCTGTCTACCTGTCCACCAGTGAGGAGGTATGCATTGATAGTCCAGGCACTGCCCCATGGAGCCCTGGGTGCCCCATTATAGTCATGGCACATGGGACTGCAGAGATACCTCTTGTGAGAGCCAGCAAGGGCCTCAGGGCAAGCCCAGGGGTTGGCAGAATACTTCACAGTGTTGGTGAGTCAGTGAGAAGTTGGACTTAAACTGTGATTGCTGTTGGTCCATATTTGCATTTTAATATTGGAGACCGTGGGGAAAATATCAATACTGTCTTATGTAAGAGTGGATCACTCTAAGTCTCCATTGTGTTTGCTTTGCTTCACCACATGCTCCATTTTCTTTCAGATTTTTGAAAGGATCTTGTTTATATGGGCCATCCGTCACCCTGCCAGTGGATATGTCCAGGGGATAAACGACCTTGTCACTCCTTTCTTTGTGGTCTTCATTTGTGAATACATAGGTAAGATCACATGATGGTTTCTGTCTTGAACATGAAATATGAACTTTAGTGAACTTGACGTGTTACTCTGCACAATTATACCAATGCTGAAAATGGCCAGTGGGGTTTACTTCTAGGGGCCGTTGGAACTCCTGCTTAGTGGTTTGGATTTGCATGGGGATAAGGTCAAGGTGATAGAGCATTAGTTGAAGGTTTACTTCCGAGCTGAAGGCTGGACCTTCAGTTGCATTTCCACAGCATTTCATCTGTTTTCTATGTTTGATATACTGTAGCCTTTTCTTTTATTGGAATATTAATTTCATACAAAAAAGTGTTTCACAGATACTTCTCTTGAGTACTTCTCTTGAGCATTAGAATAGGAAACTGTGATATCACTACCTGTTTTGAACATGTTTAAAGTTTTTTTTTTTTTGTTTTAGAAAATCTGGTAAGTGCTGGGTATGTTCTTTGGATTCACTTATGAATAAAACCTAAATGCGCAGCGGGGGCTGTGCCCCTCGGTTGGAGCATTTACATTTAAGTGCTTCAGGGTGTCCTCACTGAGCCCTCCTCGTGTGTCTTGGAGGGGTTTGGAGGCTGAGGCTTTGGCCAGGTGGGCCTCTCTGGTCTTCTGTAGACGCCCGTGGTGATGGGAAGAGACTGGGCTTCCCTGAGCAGGGCCCTCCTCCCAGCGGGGCAGAGCCTGGTGGAGGAGTGCCTGCAGCCCTCACACTGGGCTTCCGCTTGTAATTCACAGGGGGGCCTTTCATCGCTAAGCAACTAATGAGTGCTGCTGCTCACCCCTAATCATCTGTGAAGTGGGGGAGGCCACTCCGGAGAACGCTCACATTCTGCCTCCACGCCCTCATTTGACATATAATGAAAATGTTCATAATGATCCTGGAACAGCAGGACCTCTGTCAGTGGCCCTCAGAGTTGTTAATTGAAAGGAGAAGTTCAACTGAGATGTGATTAGAGAATTGATATTCTATGTTAAATAGACCATTTAATTAACGTGGTAAATAAGTTTTTCTTAACTACTTTACCACCAGCTTAGGGTGTAGACCCAAGTGGTTCTTAATGCCTTGCCTGACTATTAGTGAGACAGGACCAAGGACATGACCATGGTGTTAATTGTCCAGGAGAAGGAATAACTGGAGGAAATGGAATTTTTGCTCTACAGGTGGAATCTTCAGATTGGTTCAGACTCTCCCTGCCTTTCTGCAGTGCTTGCCACACACACACAACTGTGCACACAGCACATGTGCATGCTCTCACACACACAAATATACACCCACCACATGTGCACGCTCTCTCACACACAGTATGCACACACCACACATGTATGCTCTCAAACACACAAATATGCACACACTGTGTGTGCACATTCACACACGCAAATATGTGCACACCACATGTGTGTGCTCACATACAAATATGCACGCTCTCACACACAAATATGAACACACCACGTGCACACTCTCACACAAATATGCACACACCACATGTGCATGCTCTCACACAAATATGCACACACCACACGTGCATGCTCTCACACATACATGCTCACACACACAAATATGCACACACCACATGTGCATGCTCTCACACACACAAATATGCATGCTCACACACAAATATGCACAATCCCACAACACAAATATGCACACTCTCAGACACACAAATATGCACACACCATGTGTATGCTCTCACACACAGATTTGCATGCTCTCTCACACACAAATGTGCACATACCATATGCATGCTCTCACACAGATATGCATGCTCTCACACACAGATATGTGCATACCACATGTGCATGTCTCACACATACACGCTCACACACCAAAATATGCACACACCACATTTGCATGTTTTCACACAAATATGCATGTTCACACACACAAATATGCACAGACCACACATGCATGCTCTCACACACACAAATATGCATACATTACACATGCATGCTCTCACACATACATGTTCACACACAGAATATGCACACACCCCACGTGCATGCTCTCACACACAAATATGCAGGCTCACACACATAGATATGCGCACACCACATGTGCACACTCTTACAAAATATGTGTGCACCTCATATGCATGCTCTCACACATACACACACAAATATGCACATATCACATGTGCACACTCTCACACATACACGCTCACACAAATCTACGCACATCACACATGCATGCTCTCACACATACATGCTCTTACACACAGAAATGTGTACATATCACATGTGCATGCTCTCACACATACAAACATATACAGATATGCACAAATATGCACATATCACACGTTCACACTTATACACATACTCACACACAAATATGCACACATCACATGCATGCTCTCACACATACACACTCACACAAATATGCACACACTACATGTGTATGCTCACACACACAAAGGTACACACATCACACTTGCACACTCTCACACATACATGCTCACACATTCACATACACTCACATGCAGATGTGCACACACATATGCAGATACTTCCTGCATTCCTGTAGTGCCTATCACACATGCAGATGTGCACGCTCACATACATGCTCACATGCACAAATGTGCACATACCACACATGCACACACACATGCAAATATGTACACAGCACATGTGTATGCTCTCACATACATATGCTCACATACACAGATGTGGATATATCACATGTGCATGGGCTCAGACTCTTCCTGCCTTCCTGTAGTGCCTGCCACACACATGCAAATGTGCACACATGACACATGCATGTTCTTACACATATGCTCAACATACTAACACGTGAGCACACCACGTGTTGAGTGGATATGCTCTGTGGCTTTGGAAAATCAGTGTAAAACATACTGTTTATACTTCTGGCTGTTGACTTTTCTGTTAAGTGGACTTTTAAAATTTTTGGTCCTGGATTTCAAATGTGATGGGTGGATTGTAGTCATCTAAGAGCTTGTTTCCTGGGCTTGAGGAATGTTCACTTTTGCAGTCTGGGGCCATCATTTGTCATGCTTTCCAACTGACACTTCCTAAGTGGCTTGGCGCCCAACCTGGCTCCCCTCTGGGGTGCAGTTCTCGGCTCTGCAGACCTTCTTGGAGCACTGTGTGGAGCCCTGGGTGGGGTGCTTTCTGTCTGACTCTGCAGGGGTTGCTTGGCTCCTTCCTCCTTGGAGCTTGCAGTTGTAGCAGGAAAGCCAGACTTCAGCTGCATGATTGGACAGTTTAATTACAGCAGTTAGCATTTGTGTCATCAAGAGGAAGCACAGGGTGCTGCGAGAAGCCAACCCAGCGAAGGGAGCCAGAGGGTGCTTTCTGGGGTGAGAGGGAGCCAGGGTGGTGGAGGGGGCAGCGGGGAGCTGGCCTAGAGCCAGAGGTATCCTTGAGGGCAGTGATGAGTGGGCTGGAGGTGGGAGGCAGCTGTGCCCAGGGCTGGTGAGTCATGGTGAAAACAGAGTGGCGTCTTCTTTCAGGCTGGACGTGAGACTGGGGGATGCGCGTTTAGGTCCTGGTTTTTACACATACACCCTGGCTGCAGTGCGGGGAAAAGAGGGCGTCTGGGAGCTGTAAACCCTGTGTGGAGGCACAGTGCTCCTGAAAGGCCGACTGGCTTCAAGAAGGCATCCTCACAGAAACCTGGAGTGGGGTTCTAAGGTCCTGCTGCCTGCGCATTAGCACCCAGACTGTCACTCAGCTGCTCTGACACATGGAGTGAGGTGGCTGGACTGTTTCCAGTGTGTGCAGCCTCTGAAGTGGAGGTGAGCCTGTGGGTTGTTGGCTTCTGGGCATGGAATTCTACCAAGGGTCTTCAGGTAGTGGACCTCAGACACATGTGCAACCTGAGCAGAAGCTGGGCTTCTTGTGGGGTGCATGCTTGCTGTGTGCCCAAGTACTAATGACCCTGCAGCCCCTGGCCTGCTGTGAAGTGCTGCTGGTCTCTGTGGGAGGACAGCGCCTGGAGCACAGTGCCCTGGCTGTGATGTGCCAGCTGGGAAGCAGCTCTGCCTGCCCCTCTGTCCTGACTCCCAAGTGCTGGCATTGAAGGTCCCTCAAGGGCATGCTCTCTGACTTGAGAAGGGACTTGGGGAGGACCTTGACTTCTCAAACTAGGTTACCTGCTTCCAGACAAGGAGGGGTGCTCATCATTGGCCAGAGGCTGGCCAGGATGACCAGAGTCAGAGCAGAAATGAAGAGGGAGTGGGGGCAGTGCTCTGGCAAGTCAGAATCTGGAAACGAGATTCCAGGTGTGTGAGAGTTTTGGAACCAGAGCTGGAGCTGGAGCTGTGTGAGAGTGTGCCAGAGGCGCGTCAGGGCCCGTGCTCTGGAGCACAGTGGGCCTGAGTCAGGAGCATGAAGTCCTCGTGGGCCTCCGCCACTGGGGAAGGGAGGTGTGGGCCTGCACTCAGAGTCTGCAAATGAAAATAGCACACGTGTGCACGCACATCCACACCCACCCACACAGAGACACCCGTACACACATGCTGCTTATTGGTGCTGGGCACAACCTCTCTGAGTAAGTGTGGAACAGGTCAGTAACTAACCTTTGTGCAGTGGCACCCGTGGTCTAGGTGGGGTCTTGGGAATGAGGTCAGGAAACCTCTGGTGACCTAGGTAGGGGCAGGAGTGTGCAGAGCACTTGGAGATGGTAGAGTGGTAAAGTCCTCAGGTACAGGGTTATGATGGTGGCTTCGTTTACTGGGAGGAGTCCATCATGGAACAGTTCCATATGCCAGGAAGGTTCAGGAATTCTTTTTTTTTATTAAAATATTTTTTATTTTTACAGACACATTTTGATTCATTGTACACAAATGGGTACGACTTTTCATTTCTATGGTTGTGCACAGTGTAGGTTCACCCCACTCATGGAATCATACATGAACATAGGTCATACTGTCTCATTCTACTATCTTTCCATCCCCACCCCCTCCCACCCCATTTTCCTCTACACCATCCAAAGTTCCTTCGTTCTTCTCTTCCCCCCATCACTCCCCCCTCATTATATATTGTCATGCACTTATCAGAGAAAACATCCGGCCTTTGGTTTTTTGGGATTGGCCTATTTCACTTAGCATGACATTTTCCAACTTCATCCATTTACCAGCAAATGCCATAATTTTACTCTTCTTTACGGCTGAGTAATATTCCATTGTGTATATATACCACAGTTTCTTTATCCATTTTGTCAACTGAAGGGCATCTAGGTTGGTTCCACAATCTAGCTATTGTGAATTGAGCTGCTATGAACATTGATGTGGCTGCATCACTGTACTATGCTGATTTTAAGTCCTTTGGGTATAAACTGAGGAGTGGGATAGCTGGGTCAAATGGTGGTTCCATTCCAAGCTTTCTGAGGAATCTCCTTACTGCCTTCCAGAGTGGCTGCACCAATTTGCAACTCCACCAGCAATATATGAGTGTACCTTTTCCCCCACATCCATGCCAACACTTATTATTGCTTGTGTTCTTGATAATGGCCATTCTAATTGGAATTAGGTGAAATCCTAGGGTGGTTTTGATTTGCATTTCTGTAATTACTAGGGATGATGAGCACTTTTTCATGTATTTGTTGATCACCTGTATATCTTCTTCTGTGAAGTGTCTGCCCAGTTCCTTAACCCATTTATTGATTGGATTCTTTGTATATTGGTTGTAAAGTATTTTAAGTTCTTTATAAACTTTGGAGATGAGTGCTCTGTCTGAAGCGTGTGTAGAAAAGATTTTCTCCCACTCTGTAGGCTCTCTTTTCACATTGTTGATTGTTTCCTGTGCTGAGAAAAAACTTTTTAATTTGAATCTATCCCACTTATTGATTCTTGCTTTTATTTCTTGTGCTATGGGGGTCTTGTTAAGGAAGTCTGGTCCTAAGCCAAAGTGATGGAGATTCGGGCCTACTTTTTCTTCTATTTGGTGAAGGGTCTCAGGTCTAATTCCTAGATCCTTGATCGATTTTGAGTTGAGTTTTGTACAGGGTGAGAGATATGGGTTTAGTTTCATTTTTACTGCATATGGATTTCCAGTTTCCCCAGCACTATTTGTTGAAGAGGCTATCTTTTCTCCAGTGTAAGTTTTTGGCATACTTGTTACTGTACTTATGTAGGTATGTCTCCGTGTTTTCTATCCTATACCATTGATGTACCTGCCTATTTTGGTGCCAGTTTTTATGCTGTTTTTGTTACTATTGCTCTGTAGTAAAGTTTAAGGTCTGGTATAGTGATACCTCCTGCATCACTCTTCCTGCCCAGGATTGCTTTGACTATTCTGGGCCTTTTGTTCTTCCAGATGAATTTCATGATTGCTTTTTCTGTTTCTATGAGAAACGTCATAGGGATTTTTTTTTGGAATTGCATTAAATCTGTATAGCACCTTTGGAAGTTTAGCCATTTTGATAATAATAATTCTTCCTATCCAAGAACATGGGAGATCTTTCCATCTTCTAAGGTCTTCCTCAATTTCTTTCTTCAATGTTTTGTAGTTTTCATTGTAGAGATCTTTTACCTCTTTGGTTAGATTGATTCCCAAGTATTTTATTTTTTTCGAGGCTATTGCAAATGGAGTTGTTTTCCTCATTCCCTTTCAGATATTTCATCACTTGTGTATAAAAATGCTTTAGATTTATGCGTGTTGATTTTATAACCTGCTATTTTGCTGAATTCATTGATGAGGTCTAGAAGTTTTCTGGAGGAGGTTTTTGGATCCTCTAAATATAGAATCATGTCATCAGAAATAGTGACAGCTTAAGTTCCTCTTTTCCTATTCGTATCCCTTTAACTTCTTTAGTCTGCCTCATTGCTCTGGCTAGAGTTTCGAGGACAATTTTGAATAGAAGTGGTGAAAGAGGACACCCCCGTCTTGTTCCCATTTTTAAAGGGAATGGTTTCAGTTTTTCTCCATTAAGAATGATGTTGGAAATGGGCTTAGCATAAATAGCCTTTACAATGTTCAGGTATGTTCCTGCTATCCCTATTTTTCCCAGTGTTTTGAACACAAAGGCGTCTTGTATTTTGTCGAACGCTTTTTCTGCATTAATTGAAATAACCATATGATTCTTATCCTTAAGTCCATTGACATGATGGATTACGTTTATAGATTTATGGATGTTAAACCATCCTTGCATTTCAGGGATGAACCCCACTTGATTGTGGTGCACCATTTTCTTAATATGTTTTTGGATACAATTTGCCAGTATTTTGTTAAGGGTCTTTGCATCTATATTCATCAAGGATATTGGTCTCAAATTTTCTTTCCTTGATGTGTCTTTTCCTGGTTTGGGTATGAAGGTGATATTAGCTTCATAGAATGAGTTTGGTAGGGTTTCCTCCTTTTCTATTTCCTGGAATACTTTGAGAAGTATTGGAATGAGTTCTTCTCTGAAGGTCTTATAGAATTCGGCTGAGAATCCATCTGGTCCCTGGGCTTTTCTTGGATGCTAGGCTTTTGATGGCTTCTTCTATTTCCTTGCTTGATATTGATCTGTTTAAATTGTGTATGTCCTCCTGGTTCAGTTTGGGAGGAGCATATGTCTCTAGAAATTTGTCAATGTCTTCAGTATTTTCTGTTTTGTTGGAATATAGATTTTCAAAGTAGCTTCTCATTATGTTCTGTATCTCAGTGGTGTCTGTTGTGATATTTCCTTTTTCATCATGAATTTTAGTAATTTGGGTTTTTTCTCTCCTTCTCTTTGTTAGTGTGGCTAAGGGTTTGTCTAGTTTGTTTACTTTTTCAAAGATCAACTTTTTGTTATGTCAATTTTTTGAATAGTTTCTTTTGTTTCAATTTCATTGATTTCAGCTCTGATTTTAATTATTTCCTGTCTTCTACTATTTTTGCTCTTATTCTGTTTTTCATTTTCTAGGGCTTTGAGCTGTAATGTTAGTCATTTAGTTGTTGACTTTTTATTCTTTTCTTGAATGTGCTCCATGCAGTGAATTTTCCTCTTAGTACCACTTTCATAGTGTCCCAGTGATTTCGATATGTTGTATCATCATTGTCATTTACCTCTAAAAATTTTTTTTTATCTCCTCCCTGATGTTTTCTGTTATCCATGTTTCATTCAATAGCATATTATTTAGTCTCCAGGTGTTGGAGTAATTTCTGTTTTTTATTTTGTCATTGATTTCTAATTTCATTGCATTATAATCTGATAGAACACAAGGCAGAATCTCTATTTGTTTGCATTTACTAAGGGCTGCTTTGTGGCATAACATATGGTCTGTTTTCGAGAAGGTTCCATGTACTGCTGAGAAGAGAGTGAGTTTGCTCGTTGATGGATGGAATACTCTATATATGTCTGTTAAGTCTAAGTTATCGATTGTGTTATTGAGTTCTGTGTTTTCGTTTTGTTTGGAAGTGGTGACAGCGGTGTGTTAAAGACACCCAGAATTATTGTGTTGTGGTCTATTTATTCCTGGAATTGAGAAAGATTTGTTTGAAGTACACCATTGTTTGGGGCATAAATGTTTATGATCATTATGTCTTGCTGATTTATGGTTCCCTTAAGCAGTATGAAATATCCTTCTTTATGCCTTCTGACCAACTTTGGCTTGAAGTCCACTTTATGAGAAATAAGGATGGAAACCCCCACTTTTTTACTGAGTCCGTTTTCATGGTAGGTTTTTTCCCATCCTTTCACCTTTAGTCTGTGAGTGTCTTTTTCTATGAGATGAGTCTCTGGAAGGCAGCATATTGTTGGGTCTTTCTTTTTAATCCATTCTGCCAGTCTATGTCTTTTGATTGAGGAGTTTAGGCCATTAACTTTCAGGGTTATTATTGAGATATAATTCGTATTCCTAGTCATCTGGCCTTATTTTTGGTTTTTAACTTGGCTTGGTTACTCCTTTGAATGGATTTTTCTCTAAGGTAGTTCCTCCCTTTGCTGACCTACATTATTGTTTTTCATTTCCTCCTTATGGACTATTTTGCTGAGGATATTCTGTAGTGTAGGCTTTCTATTTGCAAATTCTTTTAACTTTTGTTTATCATGGAAGGATTTTATTTCACTTCAAATCTGAAGGTTAGTTTTGCTGGGTATGGGATTCTTGGTTGGCAACCGTGTTCTTTCAGAGCTTGAAATATGTTGTTCCAGGCCCTTCTTGCTTTTAGAGTCTGAGAAGTCTGCTGATATCCGTATCGTTTTCCCCCTATATGTAGTGTGATGCTTTTCTCTCACAGCCTTCAAAATCCTGTCTATTTTGTATGTTAGGGATTTTCATTATAATGTGCCTTGGTGTGGATCTGTTGTTGATTTTGTGCATTTGGTGTTCTGTAAGCCTCTTGTATTTGATTTTCTATTTCATTCTTCAGGCTTGGGAAATTTTCTGATATTATTTCATTGAATAGGTTGTTCATTCCTTTTGTTTGTATCTCTCTGTCTTCGTCAGTCTCGATAATTCTTAAATTTTGGTCTTTTCATGATGTCCCGTAGTTCTTGGAGATTCTGTTCTTGTTTTCTTACCGTCTTCTGTTTCGTCAACTTTATTTTCAAGATTAAATATTTCATCTTCATTGTCTGAGGTTCTTTCTGTCTTCCAAGTGGTCTAATCTGTTTCTGATGCTTTCCATTCAGTTTTTTATTTGGTTTATTGTTTCCTTCATTTCAAGGATTTCCATTTTTTTTTTTTTGAGAATCTCTATCTCTTTGTTGAAATGATCTTTTGTTTCTTGCAGTTGCTCTTTCAACTGTTTATTGGTATGATCATTCATTGCCTTCATTTGCTCTCTTATCTCATCCTTTGTTTCTCGCATCATCTTAATCATGTATAATCTGAAGTCCTTTTCTGATATTTCTTCTAACCTATTGTCATTGGGTTCTATGAATACAGAATCTAGATTTGTTTGGATCATTTTCTTCCCTTGTTTTTCATGTTTGTCATGTATCTTCCCCTCTAGCAGTGCAGACCTGGGGTATTGCAGTTTCCCCCCTATAGGTTTCCAAAACCTTTTCTTTAAGGGGGAGATCAATATCAGCAGTGCCCAGTTCAGACAGTATGCAACCCTAGACCAAATAAGCCCTAAGAGGACATTAACAATATTGTCGTAATAAACAGAATGAGTTCAATTATTATCTTAGTATAACAAATAGACTTGCAATAAGGTCTTCAGTTTCTAATGGAGGACAAAGAAGATGCGGAGGGGTGTACGAGGTAGCTGTTAATGGGATAAGAAAAGAATATGTAGATGTTCTAGATAATAGAAAGAGTGGGAGTATAATCAAAAGAAGTTGGTTGTTAGCATGGGAAAAGTGAGAAAGAGATTCTGAGGGAACAGGTAAACAAAAGGAAAAGAGAGCAAGAAAAGTAAAGAAATAAAATCTTAAAACTTTTCAATAAGGAGAAAAAAGAAGACCTACACTATAACAGTTGTATAATTCAGACCTCCCAGTCTTCAGTAGCCTGATGCATGAGAGCTACTTGACAATGAGCTTCAAGTCTCCGGCAGGCGTCTCAGGATGGGATTTGCCCCACCCAAACACGGGAGATATGGCTTCCCAGGGTTATCCGAGATGGCCGCTCTGGCTTCCAAATGCGTTGGCAAATGGGGAGCTCCAGCTCAGGGTGTGGGCGTGGATGGCTGGAGATCCTGGAGGTGGGGTGCAGTTGGTCAGGCAGGGGTCCTGGAGGCGTGGTGTAATCAGTCAGTCTGGGGATCCTGGTCGTAGGGTGCGGTCATTCGGTCTGGGGGTCCTGGTGTTGGGGAGCAGTCAGTCTATGTGAAGGTCCCGGAGGCAGGGAGTGATCGGTCGGGCTTTGGGATCCTGGAGACGGGGGGCTCAGTCTGGCCAGGGGACATATGGGGCCTGGCTGTTGTCTCAAAATGGTGGCAGCCACGTGTCTTCAGGAATTCTTGAATTCCAGGGGTTGAAGCCTTAGGGAGTGGGTAGGAAACTCCAGGCACAGAAGCAATGAGTTTTTTGTAGATGCTGAAGCACATGTTCCAGATCAGAGCTCTGCACGGGTGCTCGTTCTTGTAGAAGCATCTGGAGCCTCCGGCTGGTCAGTGCGTGGGAGGCCCTGGCAGCCGCCTGCTGATGGGAAGCCCGAGGTTGTGGAAGTGAGGGAGCACCATGGTGACCACTGCCTTGGGTGAATGAGGACACTGCGAGGGGTGAGCAGGAACTGGGCTGTCTTCACGAGAGGGTCCCGTGGGCCAGGAGAGTAGGCCCAGGCCCGGAGGAAGAGACTCAGAGGAGCCTGGAGGGTGTGCAGGCGCACTGGAGCAGAGGCCGACTGCAGGCGATGCCCAGTGTGCTTCCCAGGGCCTGGCCCTGGGGTGCTGTGGCCACCCTCAGGCAGGCGCAGGAAGGGGAGGGCAGGTCTGCTCTCTCCTCCCTCCCACTCTTCCCTTTTTCTCCCTCTCTCTCTCTTTTCTTTCTTCATGCTGGGGATGGAACCCAGGGCCTGGAGCCTGTTAGGCAAGGGCTCTATCCCTGAGCCGTTGCCCAGCCCCGAGCTGCTAGTTAGGCCGGAGTGCGGCCTGGCCCTCAGAGCCTGGAAGAGAGCTCTGTGCAGAGGTTCGTTCGGGTGGCAGTGAAAGCGGGCTCCTGGGGTGACGGCCCTGAGGTGCGGATCCAGGGAGCGAGGGTCACACACACGCACACATGCGCTGATATGTGCGCACCTCGTGTGCTGAGTGCAGCGTCCTAGGCATCGCCACACTCAGGGTCTCCAGGACAGCTGCATTTGGATGGAGGAACCCGGAAGGGTGGCCCTTTGGGGGGAGTTGTGTGGGCTTTCCTGGGCAGGGGCCTGGGTGTGGGCGATCCTGGCTGGCATTACTGTTCTTCCCAGGGATGCTGGGCTAAGTTTGAACTCTGAGGTGACAGTGTGGGTTCAGATACTACCTTTCCAGCTGCAGGTGGCCCTGGCCAGTGCTCCCTTCATGGGTTTGGGAAGTGGAGGTTGTCATGGTGTCAGCCTCAGTTTGCTGTGAGGGCTGAATGAGGTGATCTGACAGAACCATGGGTTAATGTCTGGTGTGAAGCACACAGCGTGTCCCGTGAGTATTGTTCCTGATGTCATAGTCTTCCTCTTGTGTCTGCATGGTTGTCCTGGCCTCTGGCCCCTTCTTTGTGATCAAGTTCCAAATGTAGGGAGGTGGTGAGGGACGCAGGGCCAGTGGCCACAGGGGCAGACAGCTAGGAGTGCCCAGAGCCCACCCAGTGACTTCCCTTCCTGGTCCCTGCCCTCCCTACCCTGCCAATCACCTGGGGGTCTGGGAAAGACAGAGTAATGCAGGGGAGAGGAAGGTAGCCAGCATGGTGTGTGCCCCAGGGAGAGCTGTGCACGGGCGTGGGAAGCGAACGGGGCAGAAGTGCTTCCAGAGGCAGACAAAGGCCTGGTGAGGGGTACCATGGTAATTAAGGAGGGACAGTGTCCAGGAGTTGGTCAGTAGGGCCAGTGCCATGGACGTTTGGACCGGAAATTGACCAAAAACCTTGACAGTGTGGATAGCACTGTGACCTCCCGTAGATGGACTGAAGCATGGTGGCAGTCACCTGTGTGCCCGCTGAGTGCCCTCCCCAGAAGGGATGGCAGGGATTTCTGTACTGGGCAGGGCTGGAGGACGTGGTCCAGAGTCTCGTACAGCCTTAAAGAGCGTTTGATCTGGAGGGTTCAGACCTGCGAAGTCAGCAGCAGGAGCCTGCAGCGCTGCCTTCCTCCCGTCTGCGCTGCCTTCTGGCCAGTACCACCCAGTTCACCCAGTCAGGACTGTGCTACCTTCAGAATAGCTTCCCCCACTCAGAATGTCAGGACCAGTGGCTTTTGGAGCAGTGCATCTCACTGCCAGCACACGTGGGTTTTGGAGTACTCTCCTCATCCAGGAAGAAACACTCCCCAGAGGAGGCCCAGCTGCCATTCTCCCTTATCCCTGCCACCAGCCCCAGAGCCTCTGCCTGGTGGACTACGTGTCTCTGCTTCTGCCTCTGCTGGACGTCCCCGTGGCCTTCTGTGTCTGTCTCTGCTCTTAGGGCTCAGCCGCAGCACAGCGGGGGTCACTGCTTCACTCCTTTTCGTGTTGAGTAGCTTTCCCTCGTGTGTCTGCACCACGTTTTATTTGTTCATTGCTGCTGCTGAACATGGGGGTTGCTCTTCTTCTCATCTGCGGGGGATAATGCTGCCCTTATATCTGTGTGTAAGTTTTTGTGCAGATGTGTTTGCATTTCCTTGGGATAACTGTGGAAATCACGTCATTTGTACAGACGTAAGTAGCTGCCTGGTGATGACTACTCTGCTGACCACCTGTTCCCAGAGCAGGGCCGAGATTCAGCCCTGGCTTGTCGCTGACCATGTTTGTTTTTTCCTCCTGCAGCCCTCTGATGGACTCTGTGGCTTGGGTCTGTCTGATGTGTGTGTCATTCTTTGTACAGAACCGAAGCTCAGTACTCCTGGTGTTAATCGAATTCCTACCTAAAGTTTCTACTTGTGCAATTTAAAAACAGAGCTTTAAGTCCTGTAAGAGAAATGCTGATGGTGGAGCTTGTGCACACTGTAGAGTGGCATTGGGGACAGAGTCCAGGCCTGACTGGCCATGTTGCTGGGAAGACCTGGTCTGTGCTTCTGTCCCCACTCACAATGATCACCTCCCCACTCTGCTGGGAGCTGGCCTATGCCCACTGCTGCCTCAGTCCTGGGCCCACTCAGCCCAGCGGCCTCTGTGTGCCGAGCAGGCAAGGCCCTCCTGCTCCCTCCTGCTCCCTCCTGCTCCCTCCTGCTCCCTCCTGCTCCCTCCTGCTCCCTCCTGCTCCCTCCTGCTCCCTCCTGCTGCATGGGGCCAGAGCTGTCTGCAGGTACAATTGTCTACAGTTTCTTCCTCTCTGGGCCAGGAGGAAGGACTCTTGAGCCGAAATCTGCTTTCTGGCCTGTCCCTTGCATTGGTGCCCTGGCACAGTTTCTTGAGAGGTCACTTGGGTTCCTGGGCTGCGCATACCCCCATGGTAGGCTCTGAGGGGACATCCGTCCTCTGCTCACAGCACCTGTGGCTGACACTGTCGCGGTGTTCCCCAACCTGTTCTGTGCGTCGTGGTGTGTGAGTGACATTTTATTCCAGGCTTCTTTTGTCTCTACCCTTGTAACGTGAGCTGTGTCCTGTATGAGAAAGACTCTCTGTAAAGACCGTTTCTGCCCCCAGCTCTTTATATTTTGCTGAAATGTCATGTAATTCATGAAACCACCCACTGTTCATTAGGTCTCTTCTCCCCCCCTCCCCCCAGGCAGGGTATGATTTTCTAGTACTTTTCAAACAGGGACTATCATGTTCCTTTTGAGAGTATTAAATTTGGTTTAAAATCAAGGAACATTATGCTATCACCTTGAATTACAAAATTTAACCAAGAATGATATTTTAGTTTGAATAAATATTTTCATTGTAGTGAAAAACAAAGAATTGCTGTCCTTTCCCTCTGATGCCTCTGTGTTATTTAAATGTGAAGCTGTTTCATGGGGCACTTGGACTGATACCTCAGGGAGGGAAAGGGAGTGGGAGGCAGGAGGGGGGAAGGCCCTACCCCAGTGTCGGTGTCGCGGTGAGGGTGAGGTCCCTGTGTGATGAGCAGCTGGACTGCAGACTTTGAGGAGAGCAGATGTGGGCAGCTTGTGACTCTGTGATGGGATGTCTGAAAGGCAGCGTAGAGGAAAGGTTTGTCTTGGCTCTTGGCTTTAGAGATTCTGGTCCACGATGGGCTGGCCATGGCTGTGGGTCTGTGGGGAGATGGCATTGTGGCTGGCTAGGCTGTGGAGGAGCAGAGCAGCCCAGTTCATGGCCAGTGGGAAGCAGACGGTGTGGGGAGAAGGTGGTGGAAGGGCCTAGGGACAAGATATTGTCCCCAAGGCTATGCCCCAGGGACCCACTCCTCCAACCAAGTCCTACTTCCTGCAGCTTCACCACCTCCCCAAAGCCATCAAATTACTAATCCCGTAGTAGGGTCAGAGCCCTTGTGACCCAGTCCCTTCCCCAAAGCCCCACCCCTGGATCTGGCTGTACGGGGGACCAAGCTTTCAACATGTGAGCCTTTGGGGACACTCCAGAGCCAAACTGTGGCGAGCAGATCACCCCCTACAGTGTGGACGGACCTGCGTTCTGCTCCCTCGATGGCCACGGACTGAACTGTGGCATTCTGAAGAAACAGGCTTCTCTTCAAGACTGCTGTGTAGAAACCCTTTCTGGGCTTCCAACAGTTACATGGGCAAATTCCTTCAAATAAGTTGCTTTTCCTGTCTCTCCCTTGCCCTTCTCATGTGTGTGAGATTCAGCCAGCCATCTAAAAATCCCCGCTCCAAGGCCTGCCTAACAGTGACTTTGGGGTGGGGGTCCGTCAGGTGTCGAACAAGGAATTAACTCTGCTTCTCAGCATCGGAGAGCAAGGATCACTTTCCTTTGGAGGAAACAAAATGTTCCAAAATTAGATTGTGGCAGTGGTTGCCCAATTTGGGGAAAATCACTTTAAATGCCTCATTGTGTGGGGTGTGAATTGTATCTCAGGGTTGCTCCGGGAGGAAGGTCAAGCCCATTGCTCTTCTATGAGGAGAGGCCCCGTTTCCTATTGAGCAGTTCTGTAGATTTTGCTTTTTTACTGTTACTGATACAACATGCAGTGTCTCAGTAAGTAACACCCTTGATTGCACTTTGGATTTTCTTTTGGTGCCTTCCTAGGGGAGACATTGCTGGATCAACAGCTATACGTCTAAGTGTTGATAACATTTGTAGGTCGTTTTCCATAAAGTAGTTGGATGTGTTTTCTCACCAGCCATCTCCCTCAGTCTGGAATGTTCCAACATGAGTTGTTAGCAGGTGTTCTGTTGGCTCAAGACAGGACACGTGTCTGTGTGTGCTCACAGGGGATGTCATTCATTGGTGGGTGCTGGGTGTGTGTGTGGGGGCTGTCCAGTGTGGCCCAGAGCTCAGTGAGGAGCAGTTAATGACTGTCCAGTATTGGTGTTTGGACTTTCAGTGACAGATGCCTTATTCCCCTGGCCCTAATAGGAGCTCAGTGAGACCTGCGTGCAAGCCCGTGCGTGCAGTGGGACAGCGGTCAGCTTGCAGGCGCTGACTGGAGTCCTACCTTGGGCATGCTGGTGTGGCAGCAGCCAGTGCTCAGCCCAGTCCCTCCAGACACAGTTCGTGGTGCTCGGATGAGTCGTCCATGTGGGCGGTTTTGAGATTCGTGTCACACAGGTCTGCTGGACCTGCCTGACAGTGAAGTGAGGCTCCCCAGAGGACCCACCCTTCCTCTCTGTCTTTGGGCCTGTTCCTGGGACCGTGTGTTATGCTCTTGGCCACTGGGTTCCCTCACCTGTCTCCCCAGGTGGGGACAGGTGGAGTCTACGTGTCGGGCTCAGCATTTCCTGCATACTCACAGGGGGTGGGTGGATTGGGTGTGGATTTGGAGTGTGCAGTCAGAACTGTCCTCAAAGTCTCGAGTTACTGGGCCCTGGGACCTGATGCTTTATAACGTGGCTTCTCTTTCTTTGGAGTGAAAACCAGTATCATGTCTGAGCCACCCAGGATAGGGCTGGAGGGGCTAGCCTGCCTTCCTGCTCCAAAATTCCCCTGGCAAACTGGGTTCCACCGTGTGTCGCTGAGTCTCGGCTGAGAAAGGTGCCCCCAAGGAGCAGGAGGGTGTGGGGCTCCAGTGACTGCTGTGGGCCTGCAGCCCAGGCTGTAGGCCAGGTGTTGGCTTGTCACCCTGGACCCTGTACGGATCTCATCCCTGCTCCCTGGGAGCTGCGATGGAGTAGCCTGGCCGTGCAGTGTTCACGCTGGTAGCTGGCGGTCAGATGGGCGGATTCGCTGCTCCAGGGCAGCATGAGGCTGCTTTGTGGGGTGTGTGCCTCCAGGCTGAGGTGGTATGTTTGTCCTTGTTGACTGGTCCCTCTGGCAGCCACTGAAAGCCCTTCCAGCGTGCGGGTTCACCTTCTCCTCAGTTCCTCCCCTCCCTCCCAGTGCTGGGAGCTGGCCCAGGCCTCACAGGTGCTCCTACGAGGCCAGTGCTGTCCTCAGCCCTGGTGCTCGGGCCTGTCTTTTAAATGATTCTCTCTTGGCTGTTTTGAATTGCAACCCTGGCTGAGGTGATTCTGGCTTTTGCAAGAAAACAAGCAGGCAGACATGTGAGTGGTGCCCCCTTTCACCCTCCTGATGTGAGTGCCACATCATCTAGCATCCACACATGTCCTTAGTGCCATCCAGGGCCTCTGCAAACCTTTAGGAGTCAATCATCAAGTAGTCTGGGTCTAAGCACGCGGAAGTGAACTTTGTACTTGGGGGTTTCTGTTCCGCGGTGCGATTGATCATTGTCAACGAGGGCTGTGGATCGTCCTCCAGAAAGATGCCTGGCCCCAGACTTGACTTTAGGGTCTCAGGAATTTCACTTATCCTATTTCCTGGGCCTGAATGAAGCGCCCCTGGTGCGAGTTAAAGCCACAGAGGACTGTGGTCAGGAGTGATCTGACAATGCTTAATTTTCAGTTGGGCTGGGGGTATAGCTCAGTCCTAGACACTTCCCTGCTGTGCATGAGGCCCTGGTTTGAGCCCCAGCACTGGGGGTGGGGGGGAAAGCTTAATTTGAAGTGTAATCTCATCTATTCCTGACTCTTGCCAGAAATTATTTTTATTTTGTCCACAGAAACTTTTTTCGGATTAAAAATTGATGACATTTAGTCAGCAATCCTGCTGAGATCCTGCTGACACTGTTTTCTTTGTGTTTCCAGCTCAGCCTTGCAGCCTGAGAAGGGCTGCTGTTAAAGATCGCCTTCCCTGTTCTGGCCTTTGAGGTGTCTTTGTGGCTGGGGTGTGTGGCCACTTGGGAGTCTGGAAGGTGCACATGCTCTGTTCAGCTATGGTTACCGATGCACATGCTGTGTCAGGGGTTGTGCTCAGGGCTTCACTGCCTGGCCGCATGTGACCCATAAAGCCTGCAGGCCACATCCCCCTCTATGAGCCCATGGGTGTCTTCCTGAGACTGCCCGCCAGGTCCACGGACTGCTGGTCCAGAACCTGAGCTTTGTCCACCACGGGGATAGCCAGGAGAGGCCATAGGCGCTCTTTCGTGGCACCGCTCCTGTTCTTCGCCCCTCTGCCGGGGTTTGTGTGGTGCTGTCGTCCTCAGTCCCAGGGACCCACGCTACATTGGCCTTGTCAGGGGAGTGAGGTTCTCTTGCTCAGAGGCCAGCCCCCTTTCCCTCCTCCATACCGAGGCCCATGGAGAGGCTGCGTGATCACCTGCAGGGACGATTCCTCCTCCCTGTAGCCACTTGAGGCTGGGGTGTCCTGTGCTGTGCTGAGGCCGTGACATTAGATGTCTCTGTTGGTTTGGGAGTGGTACTGCAGGCAGGTGGTGTTGAGGCTGCCTTCGGTCTTCTGCTACCTGCCTGCACCCCTTTGCACATGGCGTATTTTCTGCCTAAGTGCTGTCAGCCCTGTCCTACCTCTGAGCTGTTGGCATCCATCCCTGGATGTAGCACATGTCCTTCTTTCCAGGACCATCTTCTTCAAAGAAAGCATTCGCCTGCGATCACAGTCTCATTGTGTGCGTGAGGGGTCAAGGGGCTGCCCCTGGGCACTTTGCGTACCCAGGTTGTTCAGGTTGGCTTGGAAGTTGTGGAAAGTGTGGTGACGGGTCCAGTGTGGGGGTTCCGTTCTGCAGAGGGCTGTCCTTGGCCAAGCTTGGTCTCTGGGGAAAGTGGAGGAAGCTTGTGCCTGCTCCTGCAGGCCCTCTGTCCACTTCTGTTTGGGAATACCATTAAGTTCTGGTGACAGAGTCAAGAGGGCTGCCCAAGGCTCTGCAGGGTGAGGCATGCCCAGCGTGCACTACAGAACCGTGTTGTCCAGTAGCACTCATTTTTCTCCTTGTTCTTTTTTAAATCTAAATTTTGGTTGACATATAATAGTTGCATGTATTATGGGATGCAGCATGGTATTCCAGTGCATGCGTGCCTTGTGTCCTTTTGTCAGGTTGACCCACTCCTTGTTTCTTCTCTGGGTTTGGAGCCTTCAGGCCTCCTCCCAGCTCTTCATGGAATGCACAGCAGGTCATTGTGCACCATACTTGCCCAGGTGCTGTGGAGACTAGAATTTGCTCCTGTCTGACTGGCCAGACTGTCCAACTTCCTGTATACCCCACCCCACTTCTAGTAGTTTCTATTTTACATTTAAATAGACTTCTTCTTCTTCTTCTTCTTTTTTTTTTTTTTAAAGCTTTCACACAGGAGAGAGAACATGTGGTATTTGTCTTTCTGTGTCTGGCATTTTCCACTAACATAATTGCCTTCAGTTCCATTCATATTGCTACAGATAATGGGACCATTCATTTTCCCCTTGGTCCTGGGGATTGAACCCAGCAGTGCTTTACCACTGAGCTTCATCCTCAGCCTTTTATATTTGAGATAGGATTTTACTGAGTTTTCCAGACTGGCTTTGTGTTTGCGATCTTCCTACCTCGGTACACACGTAGTTGGCTTTGCAGGTATGTGCACCATGCCTGGTGGGATTTCACTCATTTTTATGGCTGAATAACGTTCCCTTGTGTATACGTGCCCCACTTTCTTTATTCATTCCTTGACGGGCACCTGTGTCTTGGCTGTTGTGGACAGTGCTGCCATGGACATGGTGAGCAGGTGTCTCTGGTGTGCAGATATGATTTCCTTGGGTGTAACCAGGAGTGGAATTGAGGGATCATGTGCTAGATCCATTTCAGTTCTTTGAGGAGCCGCCACAGTGCTCTCCATGGTGGTCATACTGATCTGCACCCACCAAAGTTATGAGACCTCCCCTGCCTTTGTGTCCTTCCTGGCATGTGTGAGTTTTGTTTATTGGGAAATGGCTGTTTTGACAGGGGTGAGGTGGCATCTCATCACTGATGGGTAATGACATGAGTACTTTTCTTGTATTTAATGGCCATTTGTATTTCTTCTTTTGAGAAATATTTATTCAGATAATTCGCCCATTTTTAGAATTCTTTGGTGGTGTTGCGGGTTTTCACGTTCCTTGTGCATTCTGGAGAATAACCCTTTTTTGGGTGAATGGTCTGCAGGTAGTGTCTCCCATTGTGACATCTCCTCTTCACTCTGTCATATCTGTTGCTGTGCAGCATTTTCTTAGTTTGGTGTAATCCCCTTTGTTTTGTTTTGTTGCCTGTGCTTTGGGGTCTTACCCAAGAAAGCATTGCTTATTCTGAGTCTTAGTTTTTTCCCTTGTCTTCTAGGAGATTCATAGCCTTAGACTTGGACTTAGGTCTTTGATCCATTCTGAGTTGAGTTTGTGCAGGTGAGAGATGGGGCCATTTTGGTCTTCTGCACATGGCCTTCCTGATTCCCTAGCACCATTCATGGGTGAGGTCCTTCTCCAGTGGGTGCTGGTGCCTTTGTACAGAGTCATTTGACTGTGGGTGCATTTCTGGGACCAGCACTCAATTCTGTTGCAAGGGTTCCCTGCATGCGTGGCCTGGCATGGCAGTTGACCATCAGTCACGTGACTCCTGAGTGTGGAGATGAGTCATGTGATCAAGGAACTGAAGTTTCATTTGTGCCCTTTCTATTCATTTCAAATTAAACAGGCACAGGTGGTGTGGCTTCCACCCAGGGAGCGGAGCCTTCGAGAGCCCTGCTGCCTGCTGAGTGACAGGACCACAGGTGAAAACCCATGGCTCGTGGTGGAGGCAGGCTAGGCACAGACCAGCTGGGTTGGGGCTGTGTGCCCAGTGTCCTGTCCAGGTGCTTGGACTTTCCACAGTGGGGATGCAGACCCTGCTTTGCGGTGCGCCTGCACCCACACTTGGCTCGAAGCACACCCCTTCACATAGTCTTTTCCTCCTTTTTCTATCTGTTTCTCTTGCCATCTGTTACGGGTTGGTCATGTGTTAGGGGCTTGCAAGGTCCTCAGTGCAGCAGTGTTACAGGTACAGCTTTGGGAGGTGACGGGATCACAAGGGCTCCCACTTCATGAGTGGATTTGGAACCTGATGGGGTGTGGCCAGGTGGTGGGACTTTAGGATGTGAGGCCTCATTGGAGGAAGCGGGTCGTGGTGGCATGCCCCTGAAGGGTCTGTGGGATCCTTCCTCTCTCTTTCTTCCTGGCCACCATGAGGAGAGCTGCTGTGTTCCACCTCTTGCTCTATAATATCATGTTTGACCTCACCACAGGCCGAGAGATGATGGAGTCAAGTAACCATGGACGGAAACCTCTGAAATGGTGAGCTACAACAAACCTTTCCTGCTTTTAAGTTGATTTTCTCAGGTATTTTGACATAGTGATGAAAAGTGAACAGGAGTGGGTGGTTGTGTATGTAGAGCTGAGAATGGTGTTCCTGGCTGTCAGGGGAACATAAACCCTGATGGTCAGACTTCTCATAATCTCAGTACAGATTTGTGTTTTTTAAGGACAAATAAAATTTCATCTTTGCAAATGCCCATCGAGCTGCTCAGTGCAGGCGCTGTCCTGCCTTGGTGGAGAGCCAGCCCTGTGGGTGCTGCAGGTGTCCAGTGCCAGAGGGGCTGTTATGAGCTAGTCACCTTCACTTCTATTGCCCTTTCCAAGACAGCCCTCCCCCTGTGGTGGCTTTTTGCTTTTTGCTGTGCTGTGGTCAGGTCAGGCCAAGGAGACTGCGTGTGTTTGGTTGGTGTGCCCAAGATTGCAGCAGTAGGTCCGTGGACGGGGCTATGCCCAGGTCTACATGCTCCTCTCTGTGTCCTTCACAGTCTTGCTGGGGGTTGGCACTCCTCCCAAACCAGGAGTTCTCCAGAAGCAACTCGAATAAACAGGCCACACTTCAAACAGTGCAGAGTGTATCTTTTTAATGACTGCTTAGCCCTGGGGCCGGGGCAGGCATTCAGATCCTCTGTGGATGACCTCCATTACCAGGCATTACGGACAGCCAGACCAGCGGAGCGTGAGACAGCCTCGTGGTAATTATGGATCTTTCTGTCGGGGTCCTGACAAGGGCTGTCAGTTAGCTGCTCGGGCTCTGCAATGGATCCCTGAACAAAAGAATAAATTGTGGCAGGGAGTCTGGCTCCTGGAGTGCTAGCGAGCTCGGACTCCTGACGCAGCAGAGCAGGAGCTGGTCTGAGTATTTACGACCCCAGAGGAGAACAGTGACTTACCCTCTGCTCACAGACACCCTGAAACTCAGAACGAAGCACAGAGACACCAGTGTGAAATGCACACATCCTTCATAAACTAGGCGGGTCCTGGGAAGTGTTCATGTTGGTCTGAATTCTATTAATGTAGGGTTGGTCTCAAGAATGATCCTTTGCAGCTCACAGTTGGTGCTGGCTTCTTTGTAGGTATGCCCAGGGCTCCGTGCTGGGCTCATGGAAGGTTCAGGGCCTTTGCTCACGGTACAGGCCTGTGAGGTTACTTTGTTTTGAGGTGGGGTGCCAATTCCCTGGGTACCTTGGGGTCCATTCACCCAGAGTTGCTTTGGGGGTTTCTGTTTGACTGTTTCATGCTATCTATGGAGGAAGACAGAGGAGAATTCTGGAGATCCCATTTTTGAAGTCTCTCTCTCTCTCTCTTTAAAGCTTTCATTGAACCACAGTAAAGAATTTAGAATTTTTTATTTTCCACCCATAATGGCAATGAGAGAAAAATTGGCAGAGGAAGATGTCTCCCCATTATTAAATGCATCAGAGGATGAACACAGAAGAGCTCTGACATTGAGGACGTTGCTGACATCGATGGTGGAAGCACGTTCTCAGACTCTTCGGCCTCTGCTGAGGGTATCCTACGTGAATTCTCTCCGACGCAAGCCTTGGCGATACTCTAGGGCCAGTTGAGTGAGTAGATTTCTCGTCCAGTCATCGTTGCAGAGGAGGAGCTTTCTGTTAGCCGGCTTTCTGTCACTGTGGAGAAGTACCTGGGATTTTAACTTGGAGAAGGCTTGTTTTGATTCACATGTTTGGAGGTTGCCATCTGCGAGTGACTGGGCCTGTGTTTGGGCTTTGTGGCGGGGAGCGTTGTGCAGGGGTGTTTTAGTCATCCGTTCCGCTGCTGTGACTAAATGATCTGACTAGCACAGTTAGAGAGGAGGAGAAGTTTATTTGAGGGCTCTCCGTTTCAGAGGTCTTAGTCTATCGCAGGCTGGCTCCATTCCTTGGGGCTCTAGGTGAGGCTCAACATCTTGGCAGAGAGAAGCAGCTCCCATCACCAGGAAGGAGAGGGGGGAGGCTGGGGGGTCTCACAGTGACCAAAAGGACCTTCCCCTTGGCCCCACCTCTCAAAGTTTCCACCACCTCCACCTTGCCTCCCTGGGGAGTCAAGCCAACAGCTGTGGCCCTCGGGGATGTTCAGCCTCCACGCTCCAGTGGGCCTCTGCACAGAGTGTCTCAGGACAGGAGTGTGCACCATCCCCTCTTGTTGAAAAGGCGTGGTGGTGTTCTTTCATCTTGGGTGCGGTCGTGGATCCCACTCGCACAGCTCACAGATGGAAATAGCACACAAGAATCTGAGAGGTGACTGTGAGGCAGTTGTAGACATGAAAGCACCAATGGGCCAGGTCTTTCTGATTTGGGTGCGGAAATCCAGAGCAAAAGCCCTTTGCAAGCATGGAGGAAGGGGCTGTTTGTCTCCAATACAATTGAAAGCCCCTAGACATTTCAAAGGTGCCGTGTTTTGGCAATGTGAATACAAGAAAAAGAGCTAGAAGTTACAAGAAGCTGAAACCTTAGGGATGTACTTGAAAGTTAGAGTCATGATTGCATTTCAGCTGCACAGATACAAGAAGAGCCCAGAGGGGTGGCAAGGGGCCTGTCAGAGGTGGAATGAACCGGGTGTTGGTATGCACAGTGCATGAGGCTGAGCGGTGTATCTGGGGGACGTCTCCAGGACCTGCAGGATCTGGGCCTAGGTCTGTAGCATCAGATTTGCATTTGACCTCTGCACGTTCTCCTGCATGCTTCTGCTCTTTGCTGTGGTTCAGTGAAAGTTTAAAAAAAAAAAAAAAGACTCAAAACTGGGGTCTCCAGAATTCTCCTCTATGTTCCTGGAAGATAGTGCAGTTGTCTGGCAGCACAGCAGGAAACTTGAGGCTCTCCTGGAAGGGCTTTTAACTTCAATACCACCTGATCCCAGGCCCTGTTTCCTCTTCCTCTCATACAGCGTTAATGCTGTGTACATGGTTGTTGTACCGCGTTGTCTAGGAACAGTGACAGGAACAAAGTCTGGGCTTGTTGAGTACAGCCACAAATTTTTGATTTCTGGTTTTTAGATGCTGTGGATGAGGAACCCTTGGCTTTGGATGTTGCCCATTTCATGTATGTGTGTGGGGAACTTGAATTTACTACATTTAATATCACGTTAAACTTTCTAACAAAGTTGTTTTTCCCCCTTGCTTTATTTGGGTTGTGTAAATTATTTGTAAAATGACTTAAAACTATGTAAAAATAAAGGGGTCTGTTGGACCCAAACAATATATGGTGGTTCTTTTTCTGGTGTGTTGTGGATTCCTAGGGCTACTAGTGAGAATGCCTTGGTGGTCACCAGTGCCTTTGTATCTGAGCATCTGTTGAAGTGGGTTCAGGTCACCGTGATGGATGAAGGGTGGGCTTTTGGGCACTACTTCAGGTTGTGTTGAGCCCTGGAGACCATCAGTAAACCTGGGGTTTCTGCTTTCTAGGATAGTGAGTGGCACTCCCTGGGTTAGCCTTCCTGAATTCCAAGCAGAGCTGGAGAGCCTGGTGGAGTGGATCCCCTGAGCTTTGGGGCGGAGGCTGGCTTCCCCAGTGGGCCACTGCACTGTGGCATGTCTGAGGCATGTCTGGGCTGGCAGGCTGCCCGCTGGCTGTTCACATTTGAAGGTTGGTGTGTGGCAGGTGAACTCGTGAAGCTGGAGCTGAGTGGTAGGGCCTCTCTGTCTTCTGCCCAGTCTTGGGAAGAAAAACGGGGCCTCAGCTTTGCTGACCTTCAGAGAGACCCCTCTCCCATGTGTCAGTTACACATATTCTAGGTGCTCTTTGAAGGCAGCTACACAGCACAGCAGGCAGCAAGGCTCACGAAGGGGAGGCTCATGACTGAGGCCACTGGGCTTTGAGCACCTCGCCGCAGGCCAGGGAGAAGACGGTGGCACCAGGGTTCTGTAGTTCTTCTCTTGTTCATTTAGAAACCTTCCTCTGCAGGGCTCAGCAGCCCACCCTCTGCTGCTCACTCTGGATGTCAGAAATGGAGCTATCTTTTGGTTTTTGTTCTATCTTGTTTCAGGTACTTATTTATTCTGAGCGACAGATAGGAAAAGTATGTCCTATACGTGGGTGAAAAGCTCAGCTTTATGAAGATGTCTTCCTGACTCCCAAAGGCCCCAGCCCGCACCATGGCCATTTGTTTCCTTGGGGGAGGTCGCAGTGACTCCTTCGTGGGTGATTGGAAGAGGCTGCCCTGGCCACACTCCCTGAGCTGCTTAGCTGAGCCGTTAATGTCAGATGTCGAGGTTTGTGCTTCAGTAATAAGAGCTGAGCAGCATTCAAGAAGGATTCAGGCTGCATTAATATTCAAGAGCCTTTTGGATCTAGAAAGTGCCTGTGGAGCCTTCTGAACGTGATGTATGCAGCACATGTCAATTAGGAAGAGGTGATGAGCGCTCGCCCCGTCCACAGAGCTTCCTCCGATTTGTCCCAGGAAGCGTGTCTCGCTGCAACATGCCGGCTGCTGGCCTCCCAAGGGGATCCTTGCTGAGAAATCAGGCTTTCTGTTACTTTCTATTCTAAGTGGATCTGTGTCCCAAATAGAAGGGAAAATAAATTTAATTACTTATGAAACTTTTCCTTAAGGGTGAATGAATTACGAGAAAAAAATGAAGTTTCTGTCTGTCATCAGGAACTCTTATTTTAGGACTGGTGCTGAGAGACATGTACTCGCTCTGAAGATGAGGCGTCAGGTGTTGGGTGAGAGCAGAGGGGGGGTGCTCAGGAAGGTGTGTTCACCTGGACGTGGGGAGGGAGCTGTGCTGCCGGGCCCTAGGGAAGCAGGCTCCAGCACCCGTGGCACTGAGCAGAAGCCAGAGGCCTTCGCGGGTGTGGGAGCAGAATCGTGGAGGAGGAGCGAGCAGGTTGCAGCTGACCTGACCACGAGGCGCAGGTGGGCTCCAGAGGGCCTGGCCTGCTTCTCTCCTGCCTGGTGCTCTCCCCACAGCCTCCTGGGTCCCCACCTCTTTGTCATCCCTGAGAACCCTCCCCTCAGAAGCCCCAGGGTGGTGGGCTGCTCTGGAACCTGCTGCTGACGTCCTTGGCTGGGGCAGAAAGCAGCTCCAAGTTCCTTCTTCACATGGTGCAACTTGGTAGTGTGTGGACCTGGTGGGACTGGAATTCTGTTATGAGGCAGAAGAAGAAAGGGACTTCTGGCCATATCTTTCAGTCTCCTCATGGCCGGGGACATACGTCGAGACCTTGAGGCAGCTGTTTGTCACCAGGCCTAGGGGCAGGGGTAGCGATTGCACAGGGCAGCAAGTCAGGACCCCTGCCCCATGTGTCCTGTGTCGTGGAGCCCTCCACTGCCCTTCAGTGTGCATCCTCTGGTGGCCACAGAGTCGTGCACCATTGCCACTGTCTTATTCCAGAACGTTTCCGTCTCTTCACAGGAGACCCCACCCTCTAGCAGCCCTCCCCATCGCCCTGCTCCCAGGCCCTGGCAGCTGCTCGTCTTTTCTCTACTTTTCTGTGTAAGTTTGCTTACTCTGGACACGTCCTTTCATGGACTCATACAACTCTGGCCTTTCCTGGTTTGCAGCTTGGGTTTGTCCTGATGTTTTTGTGACTCGTGTTGTGTGTGCACCAACACGTCCTTCCCCTCCGTGCTCCGTGATCTGCCCATGCCCACTTGTCCTGCTCACGGGGCCCGGGTGCTGGGCCATCTCGGCATTGGGGCTGTTGGAACAGCGCTGCCTTGCGTGCGCCTGCCTTCTGAGCTCTTGGGGTGGGCTGGGCATGGTGCTGGCTCACAGGGAGCGTGGAGTTGCATGAGGAATGTTTCAGTTCCTCAGTTTCTTCCCTTTTCTGTACCTCTTCCTTCCCCTTGATCTCCATCTTGTACTCTGCTCGTCTCCTTTCTATTTTCATAAGTCCCCCCTCTTTTAAAAAAATTCCTGTTTCTGTCTAGCTTCTACATATAAAGGAAAACATTCCACTCTTGTCTTTCTGAGTCTAGCTGATTTCACTTAGCAGCTTGTTTTCCATTTCCATCCATTTGCCAGCAATTGACAGTTTCATTCTTCTTTTGGCTGAGTACAACTCCATCGTGTACATGTACCACGTTTTCTGGATCTGTTCATCTGTTGACAGCATCTGGGTGGTTCCATAATTTGGCTTTCATGAGTTGTACTGCTACAAACATGGGTGTGCATGTATCGCTCTAGTGTGCTGCTGTAAGTCCTTTTGGGTGCACACCAAGGCGTGAAGAGCAGGGTCACTGTGGTTCCATTCCTGGTCTCTGGAGGAGCCTCCAGACTGCTTTCCAGAGTGGCCACCTGAGGTGCAGCTCCTCCAGTGGTGTTGGAGGGCACCTGTCCCACGGCCTTGCCCACGCTCGTCCCTGCCTGTGTTCTTGATGATCGCCGTTCTGAGCAGAGCACAGCAGATTGGTATAGAGTAGATAATTCACTTTCTGCCACCTCGTGCCTGAGAGGCTCAAGGACAGTTTGGAACAGGAAACTCCCTCTCCTGACTTTGCTGCTTCCTGGCCCATGGTCTGTTCCAGCCTTGGTCCTGAGGTCCAGATGGAATGGCTGCCTCTGGTCTTCACAGTTTCAGTTCATCCCCACATGCCTGAGAAGCCTGTGTGGCAGTGGGATTCTGGAATCCCAGACTGTGTAGGACGTGGGTATGGCTCTCGGGTCATCTGAACTCTGGGGAACTGAGTGGGGCTTCTCAGGTTCATTGACCCTGTAGTTACTGCTGGAAACTGGAGGGACATACCCAAGGCAGCTGTGACAGCCACCAGGGTGGCAGAGACAGCTGCCGATGCTCAGTCAGCTTGGGCTTCCTGCTGCAGCTTTTGGAGGGCTTCCATCATGCTTGAGGGAGAGGCGGTCGTCACCCCACCTTACGCATGAGCAGCAGGGTTCAGAGTGATTCCACGCAGCCATTCAGCCTTGAAGCTGCTGGAGTTGGAGCCCGACCCGGGCGGCCTCCTGCTTGCTGTGGAAATGGCATAGGTAGGTGGTGAACGGGAACTGCGCACAGTAGGACTTTGTCCAGGAGAGCACTCAGCAGGAGCAGCTGGGGCCGTGGGGACCTGTGCACGAGGCCTGCAGCCCTAGGAGTGTGCACTGCACCTGAAGGAAGTCTACACCCTGTGAATGAGCCACTTCCTCTGGGCTGCTGTTGAGATCAGCCAGTTCCACTGCCAGGAGGGGACTCAGAGTTCGCTGGGGGACTCTGCAGTGTGGCTGCACCTCCTTCCGAGCGGCGGGTTATGGCATGGTAGGTCTTGGAGATTCAGCAGTGCCTTCTTGCTGGGTTTTCTTGGATTCACTGCAGTCATGTGGTCACTGTCCTTGGCCTGTACTTGAATAGCAGCCTCCTCCAGGTGGAGTGAGCTTTTGTCACAGAATTTAAGGCCAAAGGGTCTTCAGAGCCTGTGGGATCCAGCCTCCCTGCCCCATTCCCTATTGCACTGAAGAGGCAGTGGAGACCCTGTGAGGTTGAGGAACTGATGTGGTTTTAGTGGCCCCACCAGCCTCCGAGCCAGGACATCACTGCTGTGTGCTTTTTGTGGGTGCCTGCAGAGGGATTTGATCTACTGCAGTGAAATTCCAACAAGCCCCCAGGTGGCAGTGTCTTTTGGCCACAGAACTGATGGTCACCATGTTGCCCATGTGCTTAGGGTGGCATTTTTATTTGGAAGTGGTTCTTGGGTCCTTCCTAGTCACTCTGTCCAGGTCTGCATAGGTCAGCTTGAATGGTGCAGGCTGGTTGAAATCAGTGGTCCTCAGAGTTCCGTTATGTTCTTAGTTGGGAAGGCCCAGGTCCTGCAACCCTCAGCAGCCTATCCTTGTGCCTTAAAGGTAGATGATCAGGCTGGCATGAGGTTGCTCACCTCTAATCCCAGCTGCTGGGGAGACTGAGGCAGGAGGATTATAAGTTCAAGGCCAACCTGAGAACTTAGACCCTGTTTCAAAAATGTAATTTAATAAAGGGCTGCAGATATAGCTCAGTGGTAGAGTGCGCCTGGTTCCACCCCTAGTGTTGGAAAAAAGAAAGTAGATAGTTAGGCATCTGAGGTCATTCAGTTCTCTGCCCTCACCTTACAGTGGGGAAGCAAGAACTGGAGACCTGACTCCAGTACCCTGGTCCCTGGATTCGGGGTAGAGACAGGCCCAGGTTTGCGGGGGCCTCGACCAGGAGTGGCCATCCTTGTGGCACAGGTTTACTGAATGTATTTCAGGGTCTTCCAGAAGCAATGTCTGCTGTTCACTGCCTGCCTGCCTGCCTGCCTGTCTAGTGCATGCCCTGGTGTTCTTCCAGTGTTGACTTCGGCTCACATGAGTACTCTCCCTCCTCCCCCTCTCCCTCCCCCCACCTTCTCAAGCCAGGCATGGGTAGTGGATTGGGGGTCAGCCTAGGGACACTGACTGGAGATGGGGAGAGCCACCCGGCCCCACCTACTCAAAGCCTGGAGAAACACCACCCTACCATTGTGTCGTTGACTGTGGGGACCTGTTTGTTGAGTTTTTTGTTCTCAAGAGAGATGCAGAAAAATTGCCAGGGCTTTTAGAATCCTGCTCTCACCTGATAAACTCGCCTTTTAATGCCAGCTGTGAATGAGAGAAGGCTGCTCTTTGTACACTTGCATAAACGAGGTGTCTGAGCCTCAGGGTGTTGTCTAGGAAACATGCCTTTGGAGGACTGCAAGGACAAAACGCTAGAACGTTAGAGAGGAACAAGAGAGACTGACAAAACAAATAAAGCCCAAACCTGCGTACCTTCAAACACCTTAGTCAGGAGAGAGGAATCAAAGCTGCTCGAACAGCTTGGGTTTCACTCAGCCTCTTGAATCCACTAGCAAGATGGCATCCGTACTCTCTTTCTGTTCCAGGTGAGCCTTTGTCAGGAGGTAGTGATACCGCTGTGTACCGGTGACGAGTTCTGCTCCTTCTAATGTTGAAGATTGAACACTAGAGAAGCACGCCAAGGCAAGCAGATTAAGCAGGTTTTACTTAAAGCTAATAATACAGACTTCTCCCGGCAGGGAGAAGGGGGCCATGGCTGATGTTCTAAAAGTCCCAAGAAGTGAGCACACCCTACATCTTTTATAGGTTAAGGTCTCTTTTGTTCTCCAGTTCTCTCCCCCCTTATCTCTCCTTCCTGCCTACATGACTAGGCCTGGTTTTGCATTAAGTGAAAAGCCATGGGCAGGGGGAGGGCCAAGGTGATTCAGGCAGGCAAGGGCCCAGGGGGCATTAATTAGCAGTTCCTGGCTTGCAGTTCTTGATAAAGGCAGGTAAATTTGGTAATCAATGGGCTCCAGAGATCCTTGACATTCCATTCATTCCAGGGGCAGTTTCCAACTTCCAGAGGCAGATGATTTTATGGCCTCCATTTCCTCGATTTGACCCGATCCCCTATTTCTACACTAACTACCTGTTCCCAATTCTGGCTTCAGTAGTAGCAGATTTTCCCTTGGACTGGGCTTCTGTGGGCCAGACCTCCTCCAGCCAGAGCCCTGGTGCTGAGCAGGGGCTTTGCTTGTCCTCTCCTGGGAGTTTCTGGATCTCATTGGGCCATAGCCCACTGCCTTGCTCTGTATCTTTGGAGCTAGTCTCCTTGTGCTCCGTGGTGGTGATGGTTTCTGCTCATCTCAGCTTACAAAACCTTCCATGTAGGCACAGGGATCTTTGGCCCTGAAGGGCAGAAGTTGCAACGTAAGAAGAGAAAATAGTAGCAGTTCGAAGCCAGCCTGTTGCCGTCGAGAGCCCTGTGAGACGGGTACAGGCTGTGTACCTCTCCAGCGACTCAGCTCACTTTCGCTGCAGGCACTGCCAACACAAACACACAGGCTCCTGTGTCAGCAGGCAAGAGTCCACAGGCGAGGTGCACCGCATGTGTGCCCATGCTGGTTCAACTCTGCATGCTGGGTCCACAGAGTGGTGGGAGGGACCCAGAGCAGTTCAGCTGGCCTGAGATGTGTGGATGTTCTGCCCACACTTCTCTGAAGGAGCCAGTGTCCTGGAGGGAGCAGGCAGTGGGCCAGGACTCTGTGCCTGTCCTTAAACCCCAGTGAGAGTTTCAGAGGGCAAGGCATGTCCTCTGAGTGTCTGCCTTCCACTGATGTCCTGAAGGAATGGCAGCCTATTGTGAGGAAGGAGGGCGAATTGGCTCCGTTGGCCGCCATGTAGGAGTTCATTTTGATGGTCTTCTGCTTTTGAGTGCTGGCTTTATAACTAACCCTTAAAGAAGATGCCACTCGAGGTGCATTCCAATACTTAGGGGGACTGGACCCACATGGATGCCGCCCTCCTTCACTCAGGGTCCAGGCTATGAGCACTCGGAGGACCCTTGTGACTGCCAAGCCATCCTCTCATTTCTGGATGAGAGGAGCTGCCCCAGAGGAAGAAGCAGATTTTCCACAGCCATGGGGAGAGGAGGTGGTGGTTTGCGCTTGTCCAGGGCACTGCTCTGCCCATCCTCAGCGTATCTCTGCCCTGGCGAGGGGTGGGTGTACCTGATGTTCCCAGGGATCTGGGGAGCTCAGGCAGTTACTGTTGTTTATCTGGCGATAGAGCTCAGGGTCTTTGATGGGTCTGGATTGGTGTCTGGTCAGCAGTTTGTCCTGTGTCTTCTGTCTGCCCACCAAGCAACTTTCATTCTTTTGATGTGGGGGAGGCAAACCAATACAGTCATTAAAGTAGACAGCAAGGTAGACGGTGGAAAGTGCCAGGAAAGAAGGCAGAGCAGAGCCAAAGAAGAGGACGTGCTGGCCCAGCTGGGCCTCTGTGTGCAGGGCCAGGAAGGCAGTAGTGGGCAAGCCCAGTGCACAGCTGTGAAGCCGGCACAGCTTGGAGGTGGCCCTGGGCCTGCGGATGAGGCTGAGCGTGACTGGAGCAAACCTGCAGGGGAGACTGGCCTGAGACTGCGTGCGGGCAGTGGCCTGTAGGGCAGACCGTGGGAGTCAGCGGAAGGACTTTGGTCAGGTGGCCCCGAGGTAAAGGATGACTTTGGGATTGCACCAAGAGTGGTTTAGAAGGAGCAGCTGACAGGACTTGAGGCCAGTTCAGTTCTTGTGCTAATCTGGTGGGAGTGATAGATGGTGTCTTGGGCAAAGGTGTTGCTCTGGAGGCGTTCGCTCCGGAGGTGGTGATGTGTGATCGGGCTGGTTGGGTCTGAAGGTAGAGTCAATGAGCTGCAGAGGGTGAGAGCCAAGCCAGGGCTGGCCCTGTGTTTTGCCTGCTGATGGGGAGGTGGGACTGTGGCTCAGGAAGGCCTCAGGGAGCTTAGTCTTGGACAGGTGCTGCTCCTCTGTTGAAGGTAGTGTGGGGGCATCAGGTCTGGGCATCTGCTCTGGAGTGCAGGACCCTTCTCAAGGGTGGACACTATGGGGGCTGTGGCCCCTTGCCTCTCCTTTCTGCCATGGTTAGAGTTAGCTGTCACTGTCAGATCATTCTGGTCCTCCTTTCTGGTGTGGGTGCAGTGACATCTCGTCCCTAAGGAGTCCCAAGGACCTCCAAGGACAGCGAAGCCTTACCCATGGACACAGTTGCAGAGGATGTGTGCAGGTGTAGGGAGGGGCATGAATGGAGTGGGGTGAAAACCAGGGGACACATGTAAAAACCAGGGGACAGCTATCACCAAGACACATGACATGGAGCGGCACCCCTTCCAGAAGCTCACATATGTGAAAGCCAGGACAGCCACCCTGAAAACGTCCCATGATATGGAGCCTGCACCTTCTAAAAGCTCACAAACATGAAAGCCAGGATGGCCACCACTGGGATACATGTGGCAGTTCTGTTCTGCTTCTTGCCACTTGCAGGTGCTCTTTATTCTGTGGCTCTTCTTTACGGAACTTCCTTGCAGGTCTCTTTCCCTCACGTTCCTTGTAAGTGTCCAGATTTGGACTTGCCCAGAGCTGTGTGTGTGAGCCCATACATGTGTGTGCAGATGTGTGTGAGGTGACCGCCTGTAGGCTTCCATCTGTTCCTGCACACAGCCTTGACCCACCCCTCACTTCCCTCTGCTATGGTCACAACACCCACAAAGCAGACAGTGCTTCCAGCTTTTCCTCTCCCTGGGAAGTTAATGGTTAGTGTGGTGCCACGAAGTCTTTGAAAGAAAATCACAAAGTATGTATGTATGTATTATTATTATTATAGTCCCAGTGGTGTTTATATTTCAGTCATTATTATTGCAATAACAATATTCCAGGTTGCCACTAAAACACAAAGCCACTTCAGATGAACATTCTAGACCAAGAGCACTTGCTGAAGCTGGGCCACAGTGTCTGATTTTGGGCCTCTGTGGTTAGTTGCATGAGATTTGTGTATTGAGCATTTCCAGAGAACACGGAAGGGGTATGGCTTTGCCCAGGGCGTCAAGTGCTGAAAACACAGTAGGTCCAGTTGTGCTGAAGGAATGGCTGACAGGGCTGTGTTTCAGGCCAGGCAGGGCGTCACTGCTGTCCTTGAGTCCTTGGAGCTTGACTTTGTGATGAAGTGTCATTAGGGACGTGTCCTTATGCCTGTTGTCCAGTTATAGCGATGCAGAACCTGGACAAGGAGTTCAGTGGTGATGGATGGATTTTTTCTTTTAGGTCTATACAAAATTCATAAACCTGATTTATAACCACTGGAATTTGTGCTGCTTGAAGCTGAAGGCCCAGAACAGCTTCGTTTTGTAGGGAAGTCTTTGTCTACATGCCTGGTCTGTAGCCCCCACTTGTCCAGGGTGTGGAATCCCTGGGGGAGGTGAGGAAATGGTGGTGCTGTCTTCTCCAGACTCCCTGGAAGTCACAGTTGCTGTTACAATTGCGAAGCCAGCCAGAGGAGGCTTGTTTCAGTCACGGCTTCCCGTCCTGTGACAGAGTGCCTGAGAAAACTGACTTGGAGGGGAGGATTCTGTTTTGGCTCCCAGTTTTGTAGGTTGCAGACTATAGTCAGCTGAATGTTTTGTTTCTGGGCCTCATGTGAGGCAGGCTTCATGGTGGGAGCTGGCGGGAGGCCTGGGCAGGGGGAGAAAGCAGGAGGGACAGGAATACCCCTCCAGGGCAGGCCTGCTTCTTCAGTGGGCCCTCATAGTACATTTGGCTGTGAGCTTGTAGAGCCCTAAGGATTCGACCTCTTCCCAAAGCCCCACCTCTGAACACCTGAGCCTTTGGGTGACTCCTGGTCCAAAAAGTAATTAGCCTGTTTACCCTGAGTCGTGAGAACCAGATGTGCCCGCCGAGCCCTGGCTAGGGCTGGGATCGTCCACCCAGGGCAGATGTGGCCCAGTGTGCTTCAGGCGCAGCTTCTTCCTGAGGTCACTGTAACCACTTGTCCCTTCTGCCTTTGGCACTCTGCAGCCATTGTGCCCCTGAGCTTGTCTCCTTGACCTTGAAAGAGTCTTCCTCCACTGGCTCAGCATACCCTCCTGGCCTTGTCACTTGTCCCTTCCTCAGTGTCATCTTCCACGTCTCTGCTGCTGCGTGTTTGCCACTGCCAGCTGCTGCTCTCTCGGGCCTGCTCTGGCCTCTGCCTTTTCATCTGCATCTGCACTCCTCTACCCCTGTCTGCTCTTTGCCTGTCCTTGAAGATCAGGTCCCACTGTCTGTGTCAGGGCAGAGTTAGCCTGCTGACCCACTCCTGGCGCCCTGCGGTCTGTTCTGGTTGGTGTATCTGCCCAGACCTTGAGGCCCCCTCAGCCCATCAGACTGGTTCTGTGATCTGTGCTCAACAGCCCCTCCTCTCATCCGCTAGATCAGGACCACCTGTGTCTGCCTGTGGCTTCTCTCTTGACATGACCCTGGGCTGGCCTTTCACCAGGTGTGGTCTCATGACACCCTGCCTCTGCTCTTTGGGTGGGCCAGGCACAGAATGCAAGGGTGTCCTGAGATCATACCCTAGCGCCCACTGTCTCCCTGAGCTGCCCCTGTGACATTGGTCAAGTCCCTTTTGTACCCACTGCCCTTAGCAGCTTTATGGTCGGCTTCACTGCTTGCTTCTGTCTCCAGCCATCCCCGGGACTTGGCTGCAGCAGCCGTGCTAGACGATTGCTGCTCCAAAGGCCAAGAGAGAGGCCTCCCCCGTGGTTGACACTGCCCTTTCCTTACCTTGGACATCTGGGGCATCTGCCACTGTAAGTCAGCTGCTGCCTCTTGTCTTCACATCCACAGTCCATGTCCTGGGTGTGGCCAGGTGGGCACTATCCAGGGGCTTTGTACCAGGTCCATGTGTTTTCTCTCTGATGCTTCCTTGACTTTCTGCTTGTCACCTGGAAAGGACAACCTCTTGAGCTGCTTGTTTCCTGGCCCTGAGCCTTGAACCCTCCACCGGACTTGTTGACCTACCTGTCTGTGTCCCCTTGGAGTCTGATCTCACTGCAGGCCAGTGACTTTGCAGCTCGGGGCCAGCGCAGGAACCTGGCTTTGCTCAGCTGGTGAGTGCAGTGGGGGCAGTGTGGAGACCTGAGGTGAGCAAACAGGACTGTGCTGGCTCCCAGGGCTGACCTCTGGGCAGGGGGCAGGTGTCTGCTACCCTCTGCTGTGGGCTGGAGTCACGAAGCCACTCCAGCAGTCACAAAGTCCGTGGGTGCTGCAGCACTTAGGCAGAGACAGTTCCCCAGGTAGAGCAACATCCCCTCCCTGCCCGCTGCCTTATGTCCTATTCCTCCAGCTGCTTGCTGTCTTCTGAATGCTGTTCAGGGGCTGCTCTGTTTTTTAGACTGGGCCCTTAGCGTGCTGCAGGGTAATGGTTCCCATGGGGACATGCATTTTGGGTTTCCAGTGTGGGGTCTCCAACACATTTGGAGGACCATGAGTTCCTGAGGTCCTGCAGCTTTGCGTGCTGAGGGGCTGGGCATGCAGCTGCCTGCCAGAGTGCTGGGGGTGCCACCTCATCCAGGCGTGGCCTTGCAGGCCTGATGGCCACTGTGGTGGGCTGTGCACCTGCTGTCTCCTCTCCTGTTGCCCTCCTGCTCTTGGTTCTTTCCCCCTTTTTCTTTCTTTGAAGTTGAATACTTCAGTGATTCTGGTCTCTCCTGTCTTGGTTTATTAGCAAGGGTTATTCTGGGGTTGCCTCTGTGACACCTTTCACATTTGTGTGTGCACACCTGTGTGCCTGAGGCCATCTCTCCCGGGAAGTCTGATTCCTTTATTGGAGAATGGGCTTAGAAGCTCAGGTCTGTATGCTTGGTGTGCTCATTTTCAATTACCTTTTAAGGAAATTATAAGAAACAAAAAATGCCTTTCATATTTACCTTTCTTTTTATCATTTCCTGTTTTCTTCTTTTCTTCATGTAGATTTGTATTTCTGCATGATATTTCTTATGTCTGAACTTCCTTCAATAAAACTTTTTGGCTCTTTTTCAGTGTTGGGGATTGGGCATTGGTTAGGGCCTTGCACCTGCTGCCAAGTGCTTCACCGCTGATCTCCACGTCCCTCTTGACGTTCTTGACATTGCTTGTAGCACAGCTCCATAGTTTCTGTTTGGTTGAAGAGGGGTCACATTGGGCCGAGCACTCTGGGCTGTTTCTTTGAGTGCTCTGATGATGTCGCCGGCTGTCTGTGTCCTGCGTAGTCTCTGGTTGGGAGTCTGCTGTCACTGTCTCTGTTCCATTCAGACTTTGGTAGACCTCCCTCATGGTTAGTCAGTTCTGCTCTTCGTGTTGATCATGTGTTTACTTTTATCAGGTGCTCTGTTTAGCTTGGCATTGTGTTGTTCTCTCTGCACCCCAAGACAGGGGCTGGTATTGCTTTTCTCAGGTTTAAGATGAAGTTGAGAAGGTCAGCTGATTTTCTCAAGGCTACTTAGCCAGGAGGTGGCAGAGCCTGTATTGAATTCATACTCGTCAGGCCATGAGGAACAGGGAGCTCATGCTAGCCTGGTTACCATGCCATCACTGGTTAAAGGGGTCTCGGCATTACAGCCAGCCAGCCCTGGGCTCTGTCCTCGCCCTGCTTCATGTCCTGTGCCTTGCTGAGTTTGCATCTTCACCTCAAGAGCAGGCAAGAGTAACTCCCCTGCTGCTTGCTGTGAGTCAGGATTAGAAACGTTATGCACGCTGTGTGAGCACTTCGGTGGGTCCCTGGCATTTCTTGGTGGTGTTGTGCCCAGTTGTATCTGTTGGATTGAGGAACTGGGTTTTGCCAGGTCCCATGCCACCTTGATGCCATTCAAGTCTGAGAGTTGGGTGGCAGCACAGGCTCGCGACCCTGCTGCACTCTTACCCCTCCACTTGGCTCCCCCTGCCGAGCCCTTCTTCCACAGCAGGCACCTGTGCTGTCACCCTCAGAAGCGGTGTCCCCGAGTCCTGCCTGCGTTCTGCTCAGTTGCTACTCCTTTCCCATTAAACCTGCCGTGGTCTGTGGACCTGCCCACTCGTCCAGCATCCAGGCCTGTTCAGCTCTCCCAGGCCCATCTGCATCGGCAACAGGCATCACGTGGCAGAGAGCACTCCCAGCTGTAAAGCCCTGGGTAAGCATCGTATAGTTTGGTCGTTTGTTGGTGTGCTTGTCCCATGAACATTTTTAACTGCTCTTTCTGGGTAGAGCATTGTGCTAAGATACGGGTCCTGGGTTCCTGGAGTTTCCCAGTGACTCACTGTATGGGAGACCAGGAAATGGCTGACAGGGTGGTACTTCACTATGGGAGCTGTGCAGTGGGTTTGCTTGGGGCTGGTTATGGAAGCAAGCCAGTAGAGGCAGGGTGGGAAGGACTGGCCACAGACCTGGAGGGTCTTGCTGGAGGAGGGGAGGGGCCCAGATCTGGCAGTGACCTTGGAGGATCAGGCTGGTGACTGCAGGGAGGGTTGGTGGTTCCAGAGAGGTCCAAGGGACCCTCTTTGTGGGCCAGCCTGAGTCCTGTGGCTACTGAGGGGAACTGAATTCGGTGGTGGACTTTGGAGCAAGGTGGTTAGATGTGTGCAGCTCTAAGACTTCTGGCTCCCCTCCCGTGAAGCCTGCCAAATCCTCCTTCCTCCATTCAGGATGGGCTTTCCCCTTCCCTGGAGGCCATGTGCCTTGACCCCCTCTCCATCAGGCCCAGGAGGCTGTGGTCCATTCTGTGCCCAGTGGGCAAGGGGCACTGTGACTGTGTGGGCTGCTGCTGTCTCTTGAGCACTTAACTGCAGAGAAAAAAGGACTGCGTGGATGTGCTTATTGGCGTTGGGGCGGGTTGTGGGAAGGATGGGTGTGCCCTGTGTCCCGCAGAGCCTGTTTTCCTGGTGCCTGGGTGGTAGCTGATGGTACATGAGAGCTTCACCTGTTGAGAGTGCTGCCTGGGTCCCCATGCTTTCTGTTGATCTTCCTTGCTCACTTGTAAGGTCCTGGAGGGAGCCCATGCCCTACCGTCTGCATCCTGGGTGGCAAGCTGGAGCTCAGGACAGGCTAGCTGAACCGGAGGAGGGGACAGAATCGGCAGCTGCTGATATCTTCATTCAGCCTGATTTGGGCCAGAGTGTAATGGGTCATTCGCTAGCAGAGCTTTGGTGGAAATAATGCTGTGTGATTTAATATGGCGATTTTGTAGCAGTTTTTTTTTTTTTTTTTTTTTTTTTTTTTGGCGTAAATTAGCCAGTGATTCAGAATGTTAAATGCAGTAGAGATGGAAGTGATTGGATCCTAGTGAAGGATAAGTGGATCATGCTGGAGCATCCAAGGAGGGGTTTCTGATCAGCTTTGGGAGTGAAGGGGTTATCCTTGTGGTATTTTATTGAACCACAAAATGTTATTTATAACTCATGTCAGGAGCAATTAAACTGATTGATGATTAAGAAAGTTTAATAGTTGAATAATAAGATGCGGCTCTTGACAGCTATTTTTTCTCCTTCTGGAAGCATATTTTATGAGTCTAATAACAGTGGGAAGGGTGGGCTGTATAATACGTTGTGGTGTAATTATCCAGTGCTAATGTAATATTCAGTCTGGTGTTACATGGTATGTTACTTATAAAACATTAAAATACCAATTATGGGTTTTCGATTTATTATTGAGATGCTTTGTTAATTTTGACTCACCCTAACCAGGGTTAATCAGTACATGTTGATGTATTTGATTAAAGTACACTGATGTTGAATTGAATAAGAAGGGCCAAACAGACAAGCTACTTCCAGTGGCCCCAGAAGGGCGTCGTCATTTTGGTCGTCTTGTGCGTTTTTGTGGGGAGGTGGTGCCCGTGCTGTGGCATGTGGCTGATCGGTAGCTCTCCTGGCCCACCTCTGGAGAGGGGGCTCGTACGTGGAGACAGCCGCTCACCTGAGGCCCATCACGGCCGCTCGTTGGGCTTGTGGAAAAGACACACAGTGAAACAGTTCCTTTAGAAATAAGGAGAGCTGCTGCGACGGAGGAAGCACACGGGCACTACCTCCCCATAAGAACACACGAGGCAGCCAAAATGATGATGCTGTTCCGGGGCCACTGAAATGACTTATTTTGTGTGTGTGTATGTGCTAAGTTGTTTTTCCCAAAATTCATGTGTTGAAGTCCTGACTCCTAATACCCAGAAATGTATTTGGAGAGACTCAATTGGAGCAAATCATATTCCGTGCATCTATAATCATGCCAAAATGAATCCTAATGTTATGTGTAACTATTATGAACTGGTAAAAACATGAAACAAAAACTGGCTATAAAGGTAAAATGAGGCCACCGCAGTGACCCTAACCCCGTCAGTGAGAGGAGCGCAGCAGGTGCCCGAGAGGGCACAGGAAGGAGGCACCACCCACACAGCCGGGAGCGACCTCTGCCAGTGCCCTTGTCATTGAGCCGCCATCTCTGCTGCTCTGACAGCGCCTGGACCAATTAATTCTGCAGACTGTATGCCAGGCATTAGTTCCCTCTGCAGAGTGCATATGTAGGTGCTTTAATTTTCGTTGTTTTATACTTTTCTGTATTCTCCAACTTACTTGTGGAGTCATGTGTCCTAGTGAAGCCTTGTAAGGACGATCATGTCCCTTTGCCTGGGGAGCTGGAGTTTCCAGGCAGCGTTCATCTGCTGGGAGTCAGCTGCTCACCTAAGTGGTAGGAGTAGCTTCAGGAGGTGTTGCTGTCCGCCCCAGCCCTGAGGCGGCGTGCGTCCTGCTGTGGTGTTCTGGGATCTGCATTGTGTTCCTCGGCTGCCCGCCAGGGGGCGTGAGGGACGGGTTGGGTGCTTCACCTGAGGCACTGCTTCTCTCCTTGATGGAGGCTTAGTTTGTAGAGCGCTGACCCAATGAGCGCTGGTTCTCTGGGATCTTAGATTTATATGTATTTTTTAAAAATATTTTTAAAGTTGTTGATGGACCTTTATTTTATTTATTTATTTACTTGTGGTACTGAGGATCGAACCCAGGGCCTCACACATGATAGGCAAGTGCTCTACCTCTGAGCCCCAGCCCCAGCCCAGATTTGTTTTTCGGCTTCTTCGGCCTGGAACTGGATCCAACCCCAGCTAGGTTTGAGAAGGATGCCTGGGAGTTGGACAGATGGACAGAGAAGGATCGCCTGGACACACTCGTGGCACGGGCCCTCTGCCCCGTCCAGTCAGCAGTGTGAGTGAGGCGTGGGAGCGGGCTCCCTCCTGGCCCCGGCACACAACTGTTCAGAGGCAGAGCAGGCCTGGCAGGCAGAGGGAGGGACAGTACCGGGTTCCAGCCCAGCTGGATGCAGCTCAGTGTGAGTCCCAGAATGAGGCTGTGTGGCCAGCAGAACCCAGGGGGCCTCTAGCAAGGGAGGCCTCTCTCTGCCAGGGGAGACGAGAAGTGGGGCTGGACCCGGCCCCAGCTGGGAAAGCGCACAGCACCCCCTCCCTCTGCCTGGCTTTCCTCTGTGGGGAAGAGGGCAGCTTAGAGAGCAAGGCCTGGGGCAGGCGTCTCTGAGGAGTGCTGCGACAGGGTAACCTGCAGAAGGCGGAGGGTGTGTGGGGGGAGCGCTGGAGGAAGCGCAGGACACACCCACTTCACTGGCTGCATGGACCCCCTGGCACCCCATGTCCTGCAGTTGGTGTGGCTGGGGGAATGCTGGGGCAGGCAAGGGCGTAGGGCTCCTGGCGCAGGTGGCAGCCTGGGCAGAGGCCCTGGAGGCCTTGTAGGTTGGGTGAGGCTTCTGTTAGTGGGCTGGGGGCTGCAGTTTCTTTTATGTCTGTGATAGTCTCCTTGAGTGGGCATGGCTTCCTAGGAGTTTTGCAGAACCCTTCATTTAAAAGTACACCAGGCGCCTTAGGTGTCCTTTGTGACTGGACTCTAGAGCTGGCTGTCCATTTCCCAGGGGTCATGCAGACCTGGCCACCCAGCCCCTTTGCAGCCCCCCATTCCCACGGTCCCACCGCAGGCAGCTTCTCAGTCTTGTTTATCCCCTGGCTGCGTAGCCATCCTCTCATTACACTGGGGTGGACAGGGTTCTCAGCGTGTCACGTAGAGGGACCTCTTCCTGCCACTTGGTGGTGGTTGGTGCTGCAGGAGAGCTGTGATTTCTGGGCAGTGCCACCTATAGAAAGGTCGAAGTCAGCATTAACCTGCTTGCAGCTAGCCCCTGTCCTCACTCAGCTAACTTGTCCCTGGCTCTGCTTGGCTTTGGGCTGAGAGCTCTTCATGCATTGACCCTTGATAGCAAGGTCTTCAGCTTTGTGCCAAGCACTGGGACCCTCCCCAGCCGTGGGACCGTTCTGTGTCACTTCTTTTGCAGTGGTGCTGTGCTGTCTTCGAATGCTACAATTTGAAGGTGTGCCCCATGTTCACATGTTGGCGGCTTTGTCCCCAGTGTAGCAGTGTTAGAGGTCAAGCCTCCAAAAGGTGATGAGGCTCTGCCTTCCTGCGTGCATCAATGCCATCACCAGAAGAGGTACCTGTTGGGGTGTTTCTTGCAGCAGTGAAACATCTGAACCACGTCAGCATCCCAGAGTGGGGCCATGGCCAAGCCAGCTGGAATGCCCCCAGCTCCTCAGACTGCTGTGGGTTGGACTGCAGCACCCCTTCCTGCTCTACAGTCTCAGGCCCTGCAGGTGGATGCTGTCTGCTGAGATGTTCACCTGTGATTCTGGATGCCAGGACGGGAGTGTGGGTGGCACAGTGGGGGGGGAGCGTGGGGGTGGGCTCTGGCAGGTGCAGAGTGGTTGCCATGCACTTGGGCAGAGTTCCTGTCCTTTAGTGCGAGACTAGGAAGGCCAGTCTGGGAAGCTAAAGTATTCTTGTGGGAGTGTCCTTAGCGCAGGAGCAGATAGCCCGTGGAGTGAATTGAGCTGTCTGTCGCTGAGGAAGAGGTGTCTGTGGGCTGTGCCTCGGTCATGCCTTTTGAACGTGCAGCCATAATGACCTGCAGGGTTTGCAGCAACCACAGGCCAGGGCGTGCTCTGCCCAGCGGGAAGGGACAGCCCCACGTTTCACATGGAGGTCCATGTATCTAGCGATTCATGGAATTCAAGGTTCGAGGGTGGAGGGGCTTCCCCAGGTTCAGGAGCAGCAGGGTCGCGGCTTGGGCTGGCGAGGGCTGTAAGCCCGCAGGCTGGAGCAGCAGCTCTCGCGGCCTCAGCGGCTGGAGGAGTGCTCACCACACTGCCATCTTGGGGCTCAGGTGCTGTTCCAGTGAAGGAGGAAGATGCCGGATTCACTGTCCGCCCGGGGGAGTGGCGTGTCCCGCCCACTTTCATTTGGTTTGGGCATTTCCACCTTGTGCCTGAGTCCTGCCCAGAGCGTGAGCCACATTAAAGGTAGGGCCTGGGGCAGCCTCCTCCCTGGTCCCCAGAGCTCATTTTCCTATGGCACACCATCTGGGCTTAGCAGAACTCTGGGTTTTAGAGGCTCTGACACTGTCTTGCGGAGCATGGGCAGAAGTGTTCTGAGCTGTCCTTGTGGCTCAGAGGGCCCGTATGGATCAGTAGGAGCCATTCTAAAGTTTGAGATCTTGACTTTTATTGGTAAATGGGGTGTGTCCTATTATATTGATGTGATTTGATTTAATAACTAATGATGACTACTGCTTCTTGAGTTTAACTGACTTTCTTTGATAAATGACCTTATCTGGTCATTTGATAATTGACCTTATTTTCTTCATTTCCATTGGCCGACTTCGATATGCTTCTTATTGAGAAATCATTCATTGTACATTATTGATGTGAGTGTGTGGCCTATAATGAATTAAAAATGTTTCTCCAATTTGTTTTAATTTTTCACCTACAACCACTTTCAAATTCTTACCTGATAACAGCCCAATTTTTCTTACTTTCTGGGCTTTGGCCTAGAAGACTTCTTGATCCACGGACATGTGCCTTAAGCTTTTGAAGGGAGGATTCCCTGAGGTGGCACTGCATTCTGCCACCGCACAATGAAATGGGGGAAATGTCTTTGCACAAAGCTCTTAGTGTGACTCTTTTGTCACAGTGGAGCATTTCCACGTGGGAGTGAATGTCAGTTGCCTTCTCAGCGTGGCTTCCAAGGTCTTTGGAATGAGCCGAGCCTCTTGTTAGTCCACCTTTCTTTCCATTTGCCTCCCTTGCTTGTGATCTGCGTGAGGGAACATTTTGCTGATTGATTTAAAGACCTGTTCATCCATCGAGGGATTATTTCTGACTTAATTAGATAAAGGGAGTGAATCAATTTAGTGGATTGATTTATGATCACTTTGCGTTTTCAGATTATCATGACTGAAGAAAGCTTATTCTCTATGTAAATTCCTGCTGTTGCCCTGTGAAAGGTGGGTATCTGCAGAATCTTCTAATTGGAAACACAGAGGTGTAGAGGAGGTCCTAGTGGAAGGCCCTGGGCTCCTTCCCTCATTGACAAGTGACGGGGCCCAGTCCTTTAATGCAGTGCACGTGTGAAAGGCAAGCTTTGGTCCTGGGTGAGGAGCGCGCCAGGCTCCCGCATCGTGGGGGCACATCCCTGGGTCAGCGCCCCTCGTGCCTGGCGTGGTGATGTGTACCTTGCTGCTGACTTGCAGACTGTGAGAAAGAAGGCAGGACTGAGGTGAAAGCCTGCTTCATCGGGCAGGTTGGGACCCTGTTTTCCTGAGAAACTGTGCCTGTCATTCCCAGAGGCTCAGCTTTGTAATGGCTGCAGCTGGTTAAGGGTCTCAAAATAGCAAAACAACCCTACTCTATCTTGCTGGAGCCTGAGTTTGTGAGTAAGGGGGTTGGCAGTGCTGCCCCACCTGAGACTGTTGTCTTAGCTTCAGCAACAGCTTGAGTACGTCATGTATTAAGAGATATTGGGCTTACTCCTTTTCATTCTTGAAAGAACCCCTGGGCGTGGGTTTCTGAGCTTTCCTCTAGTTGTACATGTCGTTACTCCTCTTGATGACAAGCCCCGCAGTCTGTTCCTTCACGTGGCACGCTCATTGAGCCTCTGCAGTGCACCGTGGAGAACAAGGGGACTGGGTCTGGCCCGCCAGGAGTTCCTTGTGCTGTGGGGACAGCAGCAGAAGGTGAAGACACAGTAGAGCTGGTGGTGTGTGTTGGGGGGACTCTGCAGGCCACGCTCCTCCATGGTGCGGACCAGGACTTCGACTCACAGCATATGGAAAAGGCAGGTCCAGTCAAATCCAGAGAATAGCAGGAGGTTCATTTTTTTCTTTCTCAAAATGACATGTTCATGACCAGGATGGTCGAAGGTCCAGGAGTGTCTTTCACTTTGCACCTTAGTGTTCAGGCCAGCACTTATTTTCCTGTGTGGAATGTGATGCCAGTTTCTTACACATTGTGGGTATACTGCTTCCCAGATGCCCCCGTTCCCCAGTGTGTCCTTAACTGGGGGCGGGAAGTGAGTGGGGCTGCCCAGAGGCCTCTTTGGGCTGGGAAGTTGCTCTTGGGCGTGGCCTCCCATGCTGAGCTCCTTGTGTTTATTCTGGAGTCATTGTCTGTTGACACCTGCCCATGACACAGGCTGGTCTGCGGCTGCAGGCAGATGGGTGGAGCACGCAGCCTTGAAGCAGAACTGTTCAGATGGTTATTTTTTGTTATTTGATTGTTATTTTTATTAGAAGTTACCATTCCTGGTACTAAACCAATTTCATCATAGCATGTTTTTACTGAACCAAAGAGTTTTGTGAATTCATAGTCTTGAGTTGTGATGCTACTCTTACCAAAGCAGGATCTAGTTTCTCTGCATTGGAACCCAAATCTGCATAATTAAGTGCTAAAATTTCCAACAAAGTGTCAGGTTTTAAGATGTAACGTTCCCAATTTGGGAAATGCAGAGATTAGATCCACAGAGCAGTTTCGGCTTCCTTCAGAGGAACAGAGCATTTTTGATTACCAGTTAAGCTTCTAACCTCGTGTAGAGATTTCATGCAGGTGTGTGTTGCTTAGGTGAGTGGCATAGTCATACTACTGTCACTCTCTCCCCGCCCATGGCTGATGCTCCTAGGTGCACTGGGCCTTACCTGTGCTCTGTGCCCTAGACCTTCGTCCTACCACCTGGCGCCCTTTCACGTGTTTAAACGGGGGATTTGACCATTTCCCAAACAGCAGCTCTTCCCGTGGATTACAATGAGAGACTTGAACTTGGATCAGGCCTTTTTGCTTTCTTGCCCTCCCTGATAGTTACAAGGAAGAGGTCCAGTGCTTGGGTCTCCTGGCTGTTTCAGATGTGGCCTTCACTGGAGGCAGGAAGGCCTGTGAGAGGAAGGAGCCTCTGGCCTGGGCTGTCCTTGTGGTGCATCTCTGTTGAATGATGGAAGAGGCTGAGGTGGGGTTCTGTTCATGGAGTCGTGCCTTCTAGAGTTGAAGCTGCGTGAGGCAGACTCAGAGCCAGCTGGAGCCCTCCATGCCAGGCTGTGTTGTCTGGGGGACAGAAGGAGCACACAGTTTCTGTTGCACCATGGCCCCTGGTTTGTGGTCAGGCCTTGCCAGTTTGTGCTGTGTCCCCCACCGGCAGGCCCCCATGTGTGTCCTCACTTGGACTTTCCCCAGGATGGGTCCTGTGCACACAGGTGGCGCCTGCAGGTCTGGTTGTGGAACTGGATGACAGGCTTCCCAGTGTGAGAGGTGGCAGCCCTGGCGGGCAGCACTCACCACCATCAGCCTCCCTGTGCCTCTTGTTTTCTGGGCATGGAAAGGTGGATGGAAATTAACCTCTCTGTGTTTCCCTAGAGCAGCTTTTTGGATATTTTCAAGCAGCAGTTAGGTTCCTGTGTAGCTTTCTCCCTGCTTGGCTTGATCTCCTCCCCTCTTGCACTGTCACCTGGATCCTGCACCCCCATCACCCTGCTGTCCATTGTTCTGTCCACCCACTTGGCTGTGCAGACTGGACTGTGCTGGTGCTCGTCATCCTGCCTCAGGTCAGATCATCTGCAAGGTCAGTGTCAGCACCCTTGGGAGCTTTTGCTGTGGGGACATTCATATGGGGAGAGACAGACCCTAGCTAGACACTTCCAGTGGCTTGGGCAGTGCCATCTTCCCTGTTGCAAAGGTGGTAACTGCATTGTGAGGACACACCTGCCTCTCCCTCGGTACCTTCTGCAGAAGACAGGGGGAGGCTCCCGCCCGCTGGAGGGTGTCTAGGGCTCCCTCAGGCTCTGGTGCAGAGTGGAGCTTTCCATGCAAAGGAGTTGGTGGTCGAGGTGAGGTATTTTACAAATTGACCGTTTCACTTAATAATAAAGCAGGACAGCATTTCCTGAAAACGTTAATAAGCCTTTCTACAATCTAAGATGACAAGTGAAATTATTTTTAAGTAAGCCTCTGTTTTTATATCCTGGGGCTTTACGTTCTGTGATGGTCCCCTTGAGACAGCTGATCTCCCCCTGGGCTGCGGGAGGTCCTCCTCTGCTTCCTCCGGTTTCTTGAGGTTAGCTTGTGCACTTTTGACCCCTTGGGCTCATCATGGCTTACACCTTCTCAACTTGCTGTCCCCAGGGCACAGGGCCTGCCCTGTGCAGGGAGGTGCTGTAGGTAATGTAGGAGAAGAGGGGGCTGGGTACACTCGAGAACAGTGTTGAACATGCTGGTGGTATTAATTTATAATTACACAATTAAAGTAAAAACTAGAATGTAGTCAAGTAATTCTATTATTTTTAACAGTGTATTTAGCTTAGATGTGTCACCTAGAGTGGACCGAGAGGAGGTGGAGATCATGGGTGCCATACCGCCCGCCTCCCGTGCCACAGCCCAGGAGTCCCGGCTCACCCACTGTCTGTCCCAGCCACCTGCCTCTAGCACCTTGTGGAGCAGGGCATCTTCATGGCCCAGGTGAGGATAGGTGCGCCCACTTCTCTAGGAGCCGAGGCAGCCCTGCCCGGAGCTCTGTTTGGGCACCACGTTCCATCACGGCCTGCTGACCTGCTGTCACCTGGGGGTCCACAGGGTTCCCTTTGGGTGACATTCCTTCCTTTGAACCTGCGATTGCTTAGAATTCCTCAGAGTCTGTGTTTTTCTCTCTTTTGTGATCTCAGTAAAACTCTTTCCACTGATGTGGATGGTGATCTCTCCTGTCTGTGTGACACATTGTTGTGGCTGCCCAACTGCAAACGTCCGGACCCAGTAGCCTTTGGCCCCTGATCACCGGGCCTCCCTGGGTGCTCCGTGCTCCAGTTCCGCCCATCTCGGTCTCTCCCTTCCTTGACCCTGGACAGTGGCATGCCTGGTGGAAAGGGTGTATCTTTGGAGTCACATGGCCTTGGTTTAGGAAGTCTGTTCTGACTGTTGGCTTTTTTGGGGTCTTGATTTCGAGGACACTTCCCCCTGCTGTGGGTAACCTCTCCCTGGTCCTTGTGGCAGAGGGGTTAAGATCAGCTTCCAACAGATGGAAGGGACCCAAACCTGCTGATCACGTGTGGTTCTGTCCAGCCATGCTTCCAGGACCGTCAGTGCCCTGTCCTCTGTGGCCCTGGATGTTCTTGCCAGCCCAGGGGTATTTCTGCACCCTACGCCTGGGCTCTGACTCCACCGTCATAGCCTGGGGCTTCCACAGTGACCTGGCCTGCTCTTAATGCCTTGGGCTAGCTTGGGGCTGCCGCGTTTCTCTCATTCTAACAGTAGGGGCAGTTCTGATTCTCTTGGTGGTTAGAAGACAAAGCATCATACAAGCTCTCCTAGTTAAATGCCATTATCTCGCAGCATCAGAGAGGAATGAAGGGCCCACTGTGAGAGATGACACCTTGAGCAGGCTGCTGACATTTCCTTGGGTAAACTACTAAGCCGCTAAACAGAGTAAGAGGACTTGGGCATCTGCTGCCTCCTGCAGCACCTTCCCTGCTGCTCCTTGTGAACCAAAGTGAGGCTCCTGAGGCTGGGGGCAGGGGCTGGGTGGTGGGGTGGGCTTTGCTGTTCATCTTTTTGGTAGTTGAGCACCCATGTGCTAGTAAGGCCCTTGAAAGTGAGAGCGTGTCTTCGGAAAACATCTCAGAAAAAGTCCTCTGATGATGGCTGCTGATTCAGTTCCCTGCGACTGGGAAATAAAATCAGATCCACTCTGAACCTGCGGTATGTGGGATTGATTCTGCTAATGCTGTTTTCCCAGCGGGCAACTTACAGTGGGAGGAGGCTGTTCCTGTTCGTGCTTGTCCTTGGCCTTCCTGGTTCACTAGCAGGAAGGCAGATGGGGGAGCTGGCCTGTTCCTAACATTGCTGTTTGACCATGCCCGTCGGTGAGTTCTGAACCCAGGGCCTTGTGCATGCAAGGCAAGCGCTCTACTGACGGAGCCGTCCCCCAGCCCCTGGTGAGTTCTAGAGCCCTAGCTTCTGTGTCTGACTCACCTCAGCAGCCTGAGGAGTTCGGGAGGCAGCACCTTCCGTCAGTCTCTGGAGGGCTTCATCAGGGAGGGTGCTTAGGTCAGACGCTGGGCTCCTGGGCCAGCAGGGTTCCTAGGCCAGACTCTTTACAGAACTGGAACTCAGAGGGTAGAGCGGTCCCCACATGCCAGAGCAAGAGCCTGCAACCCTGCATGGCCAGGGTTGGACAGGTGTCCCAGGCTAGCTGAGACCAACTGGAGCCATGGCCAGCAGGGCATGCTTGTCGTCCTAATCTTAAATCTGGGAAAAGTCTTGGGGTGGTGACCACCTGTTTGACTTTTGGGTATTGCTGGGGTTGGTGAACACATGGGGCAAGAGAGTGAGGGTCCAGGAGGCAGTAGGCAACAACAGCACCCTTGACAAGTGGGGGTCCCAGGAAGACTGGCCCCTCTTCCACCTGCCTGTCCCCTGGGCCACTATGGTACCCAAACATTTGTTTTGCCCCTAGTGCCTGGGCTTCTTGAGGATCTCAACTCTCCTGCCCATCTCTGTGTCCCATGCTTGGGCTTTGGGATGGTTCTCATACAGGTGTCTGCTGCCTGTCTTCCACATCCACCCACAGGTGAGATGACCCAGCCCACCCAGGGACTGCTGAAACACCGCATGGCCCCTCCGTCCTGTGCAGTTATCTGCCACAGGATGGGATGAGCTGCTGACAGCTGCTGTCATGGTACACTCTGAGAACAGTGTGCTGAGAAAGGGGAGCCAGGCATCCCAGGCCATCCAGCGTGTGACTGCACTCACATGAAGAGAGATGGAATTAGGGTGGTGGCTTCCAGGGACCCTGGGGAGGGACAAAGACTTCTTACTGGGGTGATCAAAGGGCTCTGGAATTGGTGGTGGTGACTGTGTGACTTTGTGCATATGCTAGGGACCCCTGGCGTGTGAATTTACCAAGGTTGAACTTTGTGGGAAATGGACTGGTCTTAGTTTAAAAGCCTCACAGCCCAAGCCAAACCTAAACAATACTCCTGAGTGAACAGGGAGCTTGTGAGTGCTATCTCTTTTTGGGTCCTTTATAGACCCATTCTCTTATTGTTTCAGAGAGAGGCATGGTGGGGTTGGTGGCCTCTGACCCATGTTGGCTGTGTGTCCAGAGCTGTTCCTATCTTGCCCCAGCTCTTGAGGCCACTCCCCACCCAGGGATGCTGCTGTGGAAACGCTCTTCCCTCTTGACTTTCTGGTCTCCATTGTGAACCAAGAACCAGGGAGGTGCTGTGCTTGCTGCTGGTGTGAGCTGGGTCTGTGCAGGGAGGCAGTGTGCTTGCTCCTTGCTGGCGTGAGCTAGGACTGTGCAGGGAAGCAGTGTGCTCACTCTCTGTGGGTGTGAGCTGGGTCTGTGCAGGGAGGAGGTGGTGTGCTTGCCCCCTGTGGGTGTGACCTAAGACTGTGCAAGGAGGTGATGTGCTTCCTCCCTGTGGGTGTGACCTAAGACTGTGCAGGGAGGTGGTGTGCTCACTCCCTGTGGGTGTGACCTAAGACTGTGCAGGAAGCTGGTGTGCTCACTCCCTGTGGGTGTGACCTAGGACTGTGCAGGGAGCTGGTGTGCTCGCTCCCTGTGGGTGTGACCTAAGACTGTGCAGGGAGCTGGTGTGCTCCCTCCCCTGTGGGTGTGAGGTGGGTCTGTGCAGGGAGGTGGTGTGCTCGCTCCCTGTGGGTGTGACCTAAGACTGTGCAGGGAGCTGGTGTGCGCGCTCCCTATGGGTGTGAGCTAGGACTGTGCAGGCTGCTACTGAGGGGGTTGGTGCTGAGGACAGGTAGCAGGTGAATGTGAGGTGAAGCTCTGGTCCTTTCGGGGGTCATGCTGCCCAGGCTGCTGGCCCAGGGCTGTCTTATCTCCACACCCCGCCCGTCTGTGGTGTGTTGGTAGTGGTGATATGACGGAGGTAAAGGACAAGCAGATTTGAACCCAGGAAAGGGCGCCTGTCCATGAGGAGTCCTCAGTAATTGCAGTAGATGCTGCTGTTGTCAGAATTGTGACTGTCCTGTGCTCAGGACTTTCTGCATGTATCTGGGCTAATGTGCCTCCTTTCTTAAAGGACATTTTCCTTGCAAGATGTATGCGCATTTGCAAATAAAACAGAAGAAAGAAAATTAAGTAATAGGATCCATAAATTTTAAACATTTGTGAGTGCTATGCTGGATGATAGTTTTTGTAAGGATCTAAAATTAGTTTGTTCAAATATCTGATAAAGCATTTGAATTAGGCATCTGTTTTGCATTTTAAAAGTTTTAAGTTATGTTTCCTCTTTGGGTGTGCGACACTCTAAAGAGATTTCTAAGTGCATGTTGTCAGTTATTTTGTTGAAGCATATCTGCGTTACTGCTTTCTGGGTGTTTGATCTTACAGGAGTATTTACCCAGTGTAGTTTTGGAAACTTTAACATTGGAAACAGGTTTTTAGAGGAACCATTGCTAAAGGAATATGTAAGTATATTACAGAGTTCAAAAAATCTGATGGAGAAACTTATGGATCTGTTAGGAATAAGGAATATATCCCAAATTCTTTCTGATTAGAATATGAAGTGCCTGAGAAGCAATAATTTACAATATACCAATCATGTTAATTAATCGGAGAAGATTCAGAATATCGATTTTTCTGCCACTGATTAGGTATTAAATGGAGGCATCAGGTGCTGAGGCGTGAGCTGCCCGAGCCAGGATGGTGGTGGTGGGAGGGTTGGGCTGGCAGCGCCTGGCGTGTCTCTCTGCCGTGCCTCCCTGTTTTGTGTATTCCTGTGGCTAATGGCACCTCATCTTTTCCATGCTGGCGCTGCCCAGAGGAGGAGGATGTGGCCGCGGTGGATGTGTCCAGCGTGCCTGCGGAGGTGCTGCGCAACATCGAGGCCGACACCTACTGGTGCATGAGCAAGCTGCTGGATGGCATTCAGGTGAGCCAGCCACCACCTGCCGCCCGCAGACCCCGAAAGGCGTTCCTGGGAGGATGCTGGGTTCGCACCGCAGCCCGCTCCTGAATCTTAGCCTGCCCGTACCAACTCCTGAAGCCACGTTTCTGCATGTGGAGCAACAACCCGACTTCCTCAGGGTGACGGGTGTGAGCTGTGTCTTTGTGCCCCTTGGGTGGTCATGATATCCTGCTCAGGGTTCCAACCGGAAGGTGGGTATAGTCTGTTCCCTGTGGCTTCTGGTTTCCCACCTGTGGCCCACAGATGCCAGCCTTCAATTCCAGGAGACATTGCTCACATGTGGCCAAGTGTGTTTGGAGGAAACTGCCCCTTAAAGGGCATTGAGGTCGGTGCAGCCCTTGTCTGTAGCACCTGGGCCTACAAGCACCTCTTAGCCCTGGCATCCTGGGGTGCCAGGCTCCACGTGTTGGGGACTGTGGCTGCCTCTGGCCCAGCATGCCATGTTGAGGTACTGCTGGCACACCTTTCCTGCAAACTGCTGTGCTAGGTGTTGTGCTGTAAACCCAGGAGGCCATAGGACGTGAGGTGTGAGGCCTCATGGAGCTTGCCATGCCTGCAGCACAAGGAGATGGCAAGCATGGCCAAGGACTGAGTGTGGGGTGAAGGAACCCCAGAGGAGGACCTGTCAGACTGGAGGGAAAGCCTCAAGCGGGACTTGGCGGATGGAAGCTTTTGGAGAACCTGACTCCGCTCCCGAGGATTGCTGTGGGAACCCTGTTGGCAAGACCCCTGCAGGGATGCTCGCAGTAGGCCCGCAGGTCCCCCAGGGGCAGGGTGGGCCTTCCTGTAGCAGACAGGAGGCAGGACCTTGCTGCACTTGTCTTGCTTTTCCTGGACTGTTGTTACGCTAGCCGTGCCTGGTGCCCCTTGTTAAAGAGGTCTTGGCTCAGTGGCTGCATCTGAAAGAATCAGAGCAGGACTTTATGAAGTACAGCCTGAATATTAATTTGAATAAGCGAGCCACATTGGTTGTATTGAGGAAAATCGGGTCTGCATTGCTTTCAATAACTAGGAATGGATGAGGAGGAATTAGAATCCCTCATATATGTGAAGAATGGAAGCCCCACGTCTCCTGCTGGTCCAGATGTGATTGTGACTTAATATGCTTCTTGTAGAGAAAGATGTGCCCACTAGAGACGTATTTTGACCCGAGTGTCAATTTTTCATGTCTCTCCTTTGTTCGGGTCTTCTTATTTTTTATTTTTCCTTCTAGAACTTAAGGCTTTCTCCTTTAGAAGAGGGATTGAGTCATGATGTAAAACTGTCAATTCCCACTGTCGCTTCTTTGGTCGTAAGTGACGGAACTTGTGCCATTTAAAAACAGGATCATCAGGTTTGTGTTTGTAAATAAGATCAGCTGTACAGTGCGATCGATGCTGGCTCTCATTTCCCCTGAGCTTGTTGTCTGAGAACAGGGCTTATTGACAGGGCTGATAGCAGGTGCTTCTCTGGTGTACATCACTGAGTGGGGCAGCCCAGTGTGAGCCATCATCTTTCTCCCCTGTGGTCACAGTTGAGTCCCTGTGAGCCCCACTGAGCTGAGCTGAGGGATGTCACAGGGAGGGGGCACTGCTTTCATTCCTATGGCTGAGGCTGCTTGGATGACCAGAGTGAGCCTGCTGCAGACACTGTTGGGGATACAGGCAGGGGCTATGTTGTTGTAGCTTTAGATACATGTGAGGAGAAGAACGTTAACATTCCTTCACATGGACCAGAGTGGCAGCCCCAGGGGCTCGGCGCCTCCGTCCTTGGTCCAGGCCACTCTTACACCTGGCCGTTTCCTGCTCCCAGCCTCCCTGACCTCAGCTGCTGCTTCTAAGCCCTGCTGAAGCATGTGTCTCGGCTCATCTCATTGTGGCTCTGGTCCAAAGCCTCCCGGGAAAGCCCTGTCTTGCTTCTGTTTGGCTCTGACTCTGGGCTTCTCTCCATGTTCCCAGCCACTTGCCAAGGTCAGGCCGTCTGTCAGGGTGTGCTAACTGTCTGCACCATCGCAGGGACTGCGTGGAGTCACTGCACTCAAGCTTCCTCCTGAGGAGGGAGCACTGCTGGTGCACATCTGGGGCCACAGGCGTCCTGAGTGGTAGGAGTGGCTGTGGTCGTGAAGCTGGGCAGTCCTGGTGCTTGCTCAAGTTGGTGTTGCACCTCCTGACAGACCTGGGGTGACACCTGCTCACCAGGTGCTGAGATAGATGGGGCTGCCTGCCCAGGATTATCAGGCGTGTGTGCAGCCCACATTCTGACCCTTGAGCCAGGGTTTTCTACTGTCTGTGAACTTTCACAGCTGAAGTAGTGATGAGTTCCATTTTGCAGGGTAAGTTCCAGAGGCACAAAACACCTGTCTGCTTTACCTTCAAACACACTGGACAGTGGTCACTATGCTTGTGGTTCATCTGGGAATCTCAGCCTGAGATTCGGTATTCCACAAGGTTATAGAAACTGATGAGTTCACTCTGTTGACTTGGCCAGGGTGTGGTGAGCATCTGCCTGTAGGGGCGCTGGGCTCATGTGACCAGCACTGCCCTACTGTCATGGGAAGAGGACAGCTGACAGAGATGAACACCCAAGTGCAGGCTGGGGAGGGACACACCCCTCTCCCAGCAAATGCCTGATGATGCTGGGCCACCGTGAACAGAAGATGGACTCCTTAATAATCAGACTCTCAGGAAGGAAGACTGGGGACCCCACTGGATGGCTGGAGCATTTGGGGGTCATCAGTGCTCTGGTCATGTGTGAAAGAAAGTGCAAGCTGGCCCTGCCCAGGGAAGTTGAGGTGCTGTCCAGAGTCAAAGCATGTGGTCACGCAGCGAGTAAACCTGGATCATCGTCTCAGGACCTCTTGACATTCTAAGAAATCACTGAAGAACCAAAGAATCTCCCACCAATTCTCTTGATACTTATGTTGAATTTACAAACAATTTAAAAATATTTAGTATCTTGTTTAAAAATAATAATGTCAAGCCCAGTATATGCTATTATTTTATGATATCATTTTTATGATGAATTAATATTTTCTATTACAAAAATATTTAGTGGTGGGAAAGGCGTTTTTTCTTAAACTTTTTGCAAGTCTCCTTAATGTCTAACTTAAAAGAATACAAAAAAAATCTCATATATGCTGATGCAGTCAATATGTTGTAATTTTTTTTAATTGAAGTACATGAACAAAATTTAGCCACACATAGGTGTGTGGTTAGAAAAGGGAGTGTTTGATATCTTTTTCAAGTGGTGTGGACTTTTCTTTAATACTGTCTTATAACTCAACAATGGAGGTTTCGTAAGTCCAGCTGCAGCGTACCATCTCATCTGAAGGCACATCAGTGAACACGTCGTGCTCAGTTCTGTCACCCTCCATTGACTGCTCTTGTACTTTGCATCTTTTACCCACATGTGGCTCTGGAACATCACACGTGGTTGTATGAAAAAAGCTGGATGGTACACATATGCAGCGCTTCTCAGTGTTGTCGTGTTTTGATATCAAAACTTGGTTGTGTTGTTCTTACAGTATCGAAGCTTCATGTTCACTGGCATTACTGTGTTACTAGCATTCTCATGAAGCAGCTGCAGCCACCAGGCCTAGAGTGGCAAATGAAAGTCTTCCAGAACTGGGTGTCTGTCTTAAAAGCTCAAATAGCTGACAACAATTATGATCCATTGTTTTCTTGAAGCAACAGGCTGTGTTCATTTTTGAGGGAGTGCCTGCTGGAGACTCACGTTTTAATAACCCATTTGTCTCAAATACTTGTCTTTTAAGTAAAAATGATGTTTCTTGAAGAAGGTGTCCAGCTGGGCTCATAGCTGAAACCACCGCACTGAGATCTGCCTTGGGAGACAGTGCCGCTGCGCAGCAGGCACCACAGGGCTCCACACAGAGTGTCGGAAAGATGTCTCCTCAAGAACTGGTACTAAGCTCATCTTAGAAGAGCAATTGGACTTGATTTTACTGTAGTATTCAGATTCCTACTTCTTCAAGGGCAGTCTTAAATGAAGCCGCCTTTTGTCTTAAACTGTGGCATGTGGCACTAGGAATGATTTGTGGCTTTGGCATGAATTTGTGGTACAGCGTGAATTCCTGCTAGCTTGCTCACAGGGCCGGGCCTGTGTTCACTGGTGCAGGTGTCAGCAATGTCCACATTCCAGTTTTGTCATGAAAATGGTTTCGATCTCACAGAACACTTGAGAAAGGCTTGGGGACCCCAGTAGTTGACTTGCCAGGCTTTGAGGACTTCTGCCTGAGAAAGTATGCTCTCTCAGCAGAGATGAGAGAGTCCCGAGCAAGCAGAGGAGGAGTGCTCCAGAAGACACTGGCCACCACTCTGGTCAGGGACACAGAGTGCTCCACTAGCCATTGAAGGGCCATGGAGTTGGTAGGTTTAAAGTGTCAAGAATAAAGGAACAACAGTTTTAAATGAAGAATAATATTGAAGATTTAGAAAGAACTGGAAAGAACTTCTGGCAATCAAAATTATAGTCATTGAATTTATAACCCATTAGACACAACAGAAGAGAGAATTAATTGACTTAAATGTAGTTCTGAGAAAATTACTGAATAGGCAGCATAGCGAGATGCTGAAAATAAGACCGAGATAAAGAGCTAAACAGAACGAACAAATAGATCTAGAAAGAGAAAACATAATGGAGAAAATTCAGTATTTATAAGATCATGAGTGAGGATTTTAAGATATTGTTGCTTATGTGCAGTGAACAAAACAAGTCCCAGGAAGGATGAATTGTGCCAGGCGTGGTGGTGTACCCCTCTAATCCCAGTGAGGGAGGCTAAGGCAGGATCACAAGTTCAAGGGCAGCCTCAGCAACTTAGGCCCTAAGCAACTTAGATTTTGTCTCAGAATTAAAAAACAAAAAATGTGGGGGTGGGTGGTGCGGAGGGAGACTGGGGATGAAGCTCATTAGTTAAGTGCCCCTGGGTTCAGTCCCTGGTACCAAAAAATGACCTAAGCAAACAAAAACCAAGGAAAGATGAAGACATTATTACCTCACGTACATATATGACTCCATGACCAGTGTTACGTACGATCAGGAAAATGAGCGATTACACTTCATTTATGTACGATCTATCAAAATGTATAAATGTATTCTACTGTCATGTACAACTAATCAGAACAAATAAAAAATTTTAAAAAGCCAGAAATCACAGAGACATGAGAGTGAGACCATGAATGGGAAAGACAAGAAAGAGAGTCTCAAGGGAAGGGCAGACCAGTGACCTACCAAGAGAGGCCAGCGACTGCATCAGAAATAGCCACAGCTCAGAGAAAGCTGAATGGCGTCATCGGTGTTCTGAAGACAAGTAGTTGTCAAGCCAGGTCGATTTGAAACTAGGCGCCAGCTGCGTGCTGCTTCTAAGATACCGAGCTAGAACAGACCTGGAGGGGGCGTGGGGGGCGGTTAGGAGAAGTCCAACAGGTAAGCATTCAGCAGGGTCATGGGCAGGTGGCTGGGCAACTCTCATGGATCCCTGGGTGACGTGGGCTCTTGGACAAGGTGGCTGTGAGTCAGAATCCTGGTTAGGGATAGGCACTGCCCAGTGTCGAGTGGATAGACCTACCAGGGAAGACATGAATCAGAAGGTGTGAGCTTGACAGCACATTTGTGTCCAGTACTGTAAATGCAAGGGCTTACGCATGGACTCTCAGTTCCTGTCCTTTCATGTGTATGTCTGTCCTTATACTGATACTGTGAGTCTTGGTCACCGTAGCTTTGCAGGAAGTTTGGAATCAGGAAGTGTGAGTTCTCCAGCTTTGCCTTGCTCCCTCCCCAAGATTGTGTGCGTTATTATGGGCACCTTAAGTCTCCACCTGAAGTTTAGGATCAGCTTGTCAGTTCCCAAAGAGAGCTGAGGCTGCATTGAATCCAAAGATATATAGGGAGTCACATTTGGGGAGTATGGCCATCTTTAAGTTATGTCTTCTACCTCATGAGCATGAGGCATCTTCCTATTTACTTAGGTATTCCTTAATTTCTTTCAGTAGTGTCCTATGCACGTCTTACACTTCTTTGGTAAATTTTGTCCACCTATTTTATTCTTTTCTGTGCTATAAAATAATTTCATTTCTATATTGGTCATAGCTAATGTGTAGAAGTATAATTAAATTTTGCATATTGAACTTGTACCCTGAAACCTTGATGAACCAGTTTATTAGTTCTAATGGCTTTTGTTGTTGTTCCTTACAATTTTCTTTTTTCTAATTTATTTTTTTTTATTTTTATTTTTTTAATTTATTTTTTTAACTTTATTTTTATTGTAAACAAATGGGATACATGTTGTTTCTGTTTGTACATGGAGTAACAGCATACCATTTGCATATTCATACATTTACATAGGGTGATGATGTTTGATTCATTCCATTATTTTTTTCCTTCCCCCCCACCCCTCCCACCTCTCTTTTCCCTCTATATAGTCCCTCCTTCCTCCATTCTTGTGCTCCTCCCACCCCCCATTAAGTGTCATCATCCGCTTATCAGTGAGATCATTCCTCTTTTGGATTTTTGAGATTGACTTATCTCACTTAACATGATATTCTCCAATTTCATCCATTTGCCTGCAAATGCCATACTTTTATTATTCTTTATAGCTGAGTAATATTCCATTGTATATATATATACCACAGTTTCTTTATCCATTCATCAATTGAAGGGCATCTAGGTTGGTTCCATAGTCTGGCTATTGTGAATTGAGCAGCTATGAACATTGATGTGGCTGTATCTCTGTTGTATGCTGATTTTAAGTCCTTTGGGTATAGGCCGAGGAGCGGGATAGCTGGGTCAAATGGTGGGTCCATTCCAAGTTTTCTAAGGAATCTCCACACTGATTTCCAGAGTGGCTGCACTAATTTGCATCCCCATCAGCAATGTATGAGTGTATCTTTTTCCCCACATCCTCTCCAACACCTATTGTTGCTTGTATTCTTGATAATCGCCATTCTAATTGGGGTGAGATGGAATCTTAGTGTAGTTTTGATTTGCATTTCTCTTATTACTAAAGATGTTGAACATTTTTTCATATATCTGTTGATTGCTTGTACATCTTCTTCTGTGAAGTGTCTGTTCATTTCCTTAGCCCATTTGTTGATTGGGTTATTTGTATTCTTGGTGTAGAGTTTTTTGAGTTCTTTATATATTCTGGAAATTAGTGCTCTATCTGAAGTATGAGAGGCAAAGATATTCTCCCACTCTGTAGGCTCTCTCTTTGCATTGCTGATAGTTTCCTTTGCTGAGAGAAAGCTATTTAGTTTGAATCTATCCCAGTTATTGATTCTTGCTTTTATTTCTTGTGCTATGGGAGTATACATCATGTCAATAGACTTAAGGATAAGAATCATATGGTTATTTCAATTGATGCAGAAAAAGCATTTGACAATATACAACACCCCTTCATGCTGAAAACACTAGAAAAAATAGGGATAGTAGGAACATACCTGAACATTGTAAAGGCTATTTATGCTAAGCCATGGCCAACATCATTCTTAATGGAGAAAAACTGAAACCATTCCCTTTAAAAACGGGAACAAGACAGGGGTGTCCTCTTTCACCACTTCTATTCAACATTGTCCTCGAAACTCTAGCCAGAGCAATTAGGCAGACTAAAGAAATTAAAGGGACACGAATAGGAAAGAGGAACTTAAGCTGTCATTATTTGCGGATGACATGATTCTATATTTAGAGGATCCAAAAACCTCCTCCAGAAAACTTCTAGACCTCATCAATGAATTCAGCAAAATAGCAGGCTATAAAATCAACACGCATAAATCTACAGCATTTTTATACGCAAGCGATGAAACAGCTGAAAGGGAAATGAGAAAACAACTCCATTTTCAATAGCCTCAAAAAAAAAAAAAAAATACTTGGGTATCAATCTAACCAAAGAGGTAAAAGATCTCTACAATGAAAACTACAAAACACTGAAGAAAGAAATTAAGGAAGACCTTAGAAGATGGAAAGATCTCCCATGTTCTTGGATAGGCAGAATTAATATTGTCAAAATGGCCATACTACCAAAAGTGCTATACAGATTCAATGCAATTCCAATTAAAATCCCAATGATGTACCTTACAGAAATAGAGCCAAGCAATCATGAAATTCATCTGGAAGAATAAGAAACCCAGAACAGCTAAAGCAATCCTTAGCAGGAAGGATGAAACAGGGGGTATCGCAATACCAGAACTTCAACTATACTACAAAGCAATAGTAACAAAAACAGCATGGTATTGGCACCAAAATAGACAAGTAGATCAATGGTACAGAATAGAGGACACGGACACAAATCCAAATAAATACAATTTTCTCATACTAGACAAAGGGGCCAAAAATATGCAATGGAGAAAAGATAGCCTCTTCAACAAATGGTGCTGGGAAAACTGGAAATCCATATGCAACAGAATGAAACTAAACCCCTATCTCTCACCCTGCACAAAAAAGAACTCACAATGGATCAAGGACCTTGAAATCAGACCAGAAACCCTGTGTCTTATAGAAGAAAAAGTAGGTCCAAATCTTCACCTTGTTGGCTTAGGATCAGACTTCCTTAACAGGACTCCCATAGCGCAAGAAATAAAAGCAAGAAACAATTTTCTATATATTCAATCATGTCATTTCCAAATAGTTTTACTCTTCCTTTCCAAAAACTAAAAAAGGAGAGAAGGAAGGAGGGAAGTTGAGGGAAGGGAGAGGGGGAAGTGTGGTAGGGCTGCCGGGAGGCGGTACCAGAACCAGGTGTTCTTCTGTGTGTGCTGGTCGCAGCATCAGCTTTCCTTCCCAGTCAGGGGTTCCACAGGGCATGCTGTGTTTGTGGTTAGCATGTCGTATGATGACATTTGGGCCCATACAGCCTGACTCCTGCTTTCCTGCCTGTGAGTAACTAGTAGGTCAAGCAAATGGGAATCAGTAAGGTGAGGAGCCTGTGTGCTGCAGTTAGCAAGTTTGGTGGTGGACAACTGCACTCCTGGAGGCAGCGCACAGAGGGTCATCCTCTTCCACAAGCTCGGGACCCGTGTGAGAATGGCTGTGCCGGCTGCCCCCCGGCCCTGTGGATCACAGCTGGGGAGGAGTGAGCGGGTGTAGAGGAGCGCTCTGGACTGTGCTGAACCTGCTGGTGTGGACCCACCCAGATCGCATGGGCAGAGGTGTGTGGTCTCTCAGTGTGGCTGGGAAGCTGGGTTGACAGTTGACAGCTGCAGGAATGGCCGGGTCATGGTGCTCTGCAGATGTTCAACCTGAGAGTCCTGTGTGATGGACTGGTGCCCTCCCTCAGGTGTTTCTTGTTGGGAGGAAAGGAGAAGCAGCTACCTTTCCATGTCTTGGTGTTGTGTGAGTGACTTACTCACAAAGTGATGCTAGAAGCCACTGCTGGCTTTTTGAACAAGGACATGAGGTCTCTGACATTGTCTGTAGGGCCGTCCAGCCTGGCAGAGTGATATGGGCTCTGTTTTGACCCTGCAGAGAGTCCTCCAGGGCCCCACAAGCTTAATCTAGGTGGCTGTGGGACAGGCTTGGTGGACCAAGTGCAAGGGAAAGCTCCAAGCAGGCTCCATGACCTTGTTGGCCATGGCAGAGCACTTGCCCATCATGGGGTGCTGGAAGTGGTGGGTGCTGAAGTCTTCCTCGGGTTGCTGGGAATTCTTTGGGGTGCTTTTCTGTGGTTGCTGTGATGGGGAGATAACTGGCTTTCAGTTGACAGGGTCAGGGTACCATGTGTCCAGCAGTGCACAAACTGCCCACCCTCAGGAAGAAATCTTTTTTTTTTTCCCTTTTGGTATTGTGTATTGAACTCAGGGTCACTTGACTACTGAGCCACATCCCCAGCCCTGTTTCATGTTTTACTTAGAGACAGGGTCTCACTGAGTTGGTTAGCACCTTGCTGTTGCTGAGGCTGGCTTTGAACTCACAATCCTCCTGCCTCAGCCTCCTGAGACACTGGGATTACAGGCCTGTGCCTGTAACTGTAAACTCCAGTAAGGAAGACCGTGTGGAAAGAATGCAGGACTGGTGGTCAGCAGATCTGGGCCTGGACTTTTAGCCCATGGACCCTGTTGATGGTGCAGGTGGCACATCTGTGCCTTCACTTTCAGCTGTGGGACCTTGTTGATGGTGCAGTTGGGTTCTTTTTCCTGACAAGGGTAGGAGGTGCTGAGGAGAGTACTTTATTAGGGGTAAGACAGGTCTCTTGGGACTGGCGTGCAGTGCAGGAGGGTGGCCCCGGCCTGGTTGTTTGCCAGCAAGGCGTGGCGTTGAGGCGGAGAGGGGCTGTAGGAGTTATGATATTGAGCTTCCTGGGTCCCCTTTTAAAAGCTTCAGTGGTGAGCCGTCAGTGCTGGTGATGGAATGTCTAGGTTTCCTTCCTCAATTTTGGGCAGCTTTGATTGGAAGCACCTTTTGAAATTCAGGTAAGTTTAATTTGGAGAAACAACCCATCTTGTTCCCTTCCTACCTTCCCTTCACTGTTGGTCTTCCTGACCCATCCCTGAGAGTCCCTCTGTGTGTCTTGCTTTCTGCTTCATGTGAGCTCAGCATGTGCAGGTATGCTGGGTGTGGGTTTCCGGGATTCCCAATCTGAAAAGTGAAAAGGCACCCAGACAAACCACTCTGGACGGGAACTCATGCAAGAGATTTTATTAGGCAGATGAACAGCCTAATAAAATCTGCCCCGAAGAGAGAGCGCGCACAAGAGAGAGTGCATGGCGGGGAGCTCCGCTGAAGTAGTTGAATTTCCCGGGCTAAGGATAATCGGGCCAATCGCTGAGCAGTTAAAAATCTGGGCTAGGGATTAAGCCAGTGGCTGCCGAGCACAAGCTGATAAGTGGACCTGCGACTGGCAAGGATTGCAGACTGACAGCTGGGGTACTGTCACATCCCCTTGCCTTCCCTGCAGTCGTGTCCTGCGCCCCACCACCCAGGAAGGAGCCCCATGAGGTCATAGGGTGTGCTGGTTGTAGGCTGCCCGAGGCCCTAGGCAAGAGCCAGACTGCAGGGCAGACCCAGCGCCTGCCTGCTGCCTGCCGCAGCCAGCCAACACCGTGGGTTCACGTGGACAGAGCGCTGTGTCGCAGCTGCACACTTGCCGCGCCTTGTCTGCCCGCTGAGCACCACACACTCCCTGTGAGATGCAGCCCTTCCAGGGTCCCCACCTTCTGGCAGAGCGGATTGGTACTTAGAACCTCACTAGGTGTGCTGAGAGGTGCCAGCAAGAGGTTTGAGTTTAGTGGGTCATTTTCTTCTTTGAATCATGGATGGTGTCTTTAGATGCTGATAGGTATTAGGATCTATCTTTGGGTGAGATTCTTGGTGTAGATCACAGAAATACATCTGAACCAATTCTGTTTCTTGAATTTCTTTAAAAAGGATCGCATTGAAACAGGATGCAGAGGCTGGCTTTGAATGTGAACCCTCTGGGGTGAAAGCTAAGGCCTACCATGGGGGTCCTGGCCCTTTCCTCCCTGGGGTGTGAAGTCAGGGCACAGTTAGAAGTTCCAGGTTGGCTGCTCTCTCAGGCTTTCGGGGGTTACTCTTGGGCTTTTGCCAGTCCTTTCATTTCTGTAACAACACTCACGCCATTACTTCCTGAATTACAGCTTCCGTCTGCCTACCCTGAAGTCATTCTATTACTCTTGGATTCATTACTTAGGAGGACAGCTTCTTTCAGTAGCAAAGAACCATTGCCTTTTATAATTATCCATTTACATTTCTTTTCCCCGGAGAAGAATTATTCAATCTCAGAACTGGTTGGTGGCCTGCAATAGGAATAGGGGAAGTGGCTCTGTTACCTTGGGACTTGCCAGTGAGAAGGCCAGTAACCACCAGGCCTGGGATGGGGCTGCCCTCATCAGGGCTCTGTGGGTTAATTGAAGATGATGCCAGGGAGGTGGCAATAGCTTGTGCAGGGGACTCTTGGAGAAGTTCCTCTTCTTAAAGCTGTTGTTCCTCGGAGAGAAGGAAACTCAGGAAGGATGTCTTGGGAGCCTCAAGAGTGAGCTCAGCCAACTGGAGCTGGGTCAGCCTAGGTCCTGGGATGCTTTCCTCCTCTTCTGCCACCTAATTCAAAGGCAGAAGAGCAAAACAGGGCTATTCTGTTCCTCCGGAAAGGGGCAGGGAGCAGCTCACCCCTCAGCTCTGGGTGGTGCCTGTGCACGTCAGGGCGGAGCAGGCAGCCTGCATGCGGGAGTCCTGAGGACGGAAGAGCAGTGGTGGGGGCTCCTGGTCCACATGGCGAACGCACCCTGGTTCCAGACTCGGCGTGCTCTGTGCGCGGAAGGTCTGAGGGCGATTTTATAGCCGGGTGGATAAAACTGAGGGCTCTTGGCGACATGTAGGAAGGTTTATTAAACAGACAAGAATGTGTTAGTTACTGGGCTGCAAAGGAATATTCATTAAGAATGAGTCATTGAGCAGCAAGCAATTTAAAAATGAAAATTAAAAAAATTTAATTTGAAATAGCATTGAAAAACATAAAAATCCATGTTTTTGCCTGAGTGAATAGTTTATTCTCTTTAATTACCAAGTTCTCCTTTGTCTGAATGTATTACAGTTTATCCATCCTCCTGCTGGTGGGAGTCAGGGTGTTATGACCCAAGTTCCCATGGATGTCCTGTATGCATCATCCTTTTGACACGTTTCATTTCTCTTGCGTCAGCATCTAGGAGTGGACTTGGTGGTCACAGTGTGGAAGGGAGTTTAATGTTTATAAGAAAGGGCCAGGCTGGGCCCAGTGGTGTTTGCCTGTAATCCCAGGGACTCAGCAGGCTGAGGCAGGAGGATTACAAGGTCAAAGTCAGCCTCAGCAACTTAGTAAGGCCCTCAGTAACTTAGAAAGACCCTGTCTTAAAGTAAAAAATAAAAAGGACTGGGATGTGGCTCAGTGTAGGGTGCCTCTGACTTCCAACCCCAGTACCCTCCCACCCCTGATGGAGCCAGATCTTTTTACCAAAGTGATCGTTCCACTTTATACATCCATCAACTGTGCCTGTAAATTCAGGGTTTTCCATATCAGAATACAGTTTTACCAGTGTAACATTTCCCTCATATTCTTCAATTATGCTGCATAGCGATCCTTTGAGATATTTGAGAATATTTCCTTGCAATTGTGGCTTGTCAGTTTATCTTCACAACCAGTGCCTTCTGATTAGAAAAGTTTAGTTTTAATAAGTCTGTCTTTTTTTGTGGTAGTAGTTTTCTGCATCCTGACTAAAAACCCATTGCTTGCTCCTGAAATACCAAGATATTTTTCTTTACTTAGATAGTCTTTAATTTGTGCTCATAAATATTTTGTAGTTTTCACATGTGAATTTGGCTCATATTTTGTTGAATTTATTTCTAAATATTTTTGGTTGTTTTTATGCTATTTTACATGGGATAACTTTGGTGGTGTTTTCTTTACTACAGGTATATAAAAAAAAAAACCCTGCTTTTTAAAATCAACTAGAATAGATTTCTAGCTACTGTTACTACATATCAAATTGCTCCCAAACTTGCTGAATTTAAACCAGTCTGTCTGTCTCTTTCTTTTTCTTTCCTCTTCCTTCTGCCTTCCCTCCCCATAGATTCTGTAGCTTTGGGTTTCAGTCAGGGAGGATGTGGACAGCTTGTCTATACGCCACAACCTCTGGAGGCTCAGGTGGAAGACTTGAAGGCCGACCACAAGATGATTCTTGGGGGCTGGAATCACCTAGACTCTCATTCATTTAAAGATCTGGTGCTTGGTCTTACATGATTCTAAGATTCGCATATGGCCTCTCCATGTGGCTTACTGTCCTGTAAGCATGGTGGACATGCTTAGGATAGTCATACTTTTTACTTTGTGGTTCAAGGCCATCGCTGAGATCTTCCAACAAAGTATGGGTTTCATTTTTCATGAATAAGCCTCAGAAGTCACATTTATACTTATATTGTGACTCAGATGTCACGTTTACTCTATTTAAGCCTACCAGGATTCAAGGAAAGGGCACTTAGACTCTCTCTCTGGACATAGTCATAGTCACATCATGACATGGCATAGTCACATCATAAAACAGCACATGGAATAGGAAATATTGTTGTGACCACTTTTGGGAAATGTACTATGCCACATCATTTTTTCAGGTAATTTTTCTTAATAAACCCACTTACTCTAGGAGCTTTTCAGTGGTACCTCAGGATTTTCTGTGTACACAAGGATGTCATTGGCAAATAAGGAGGGTGTTACTTGTTTCTTGTAAATAAATTTGACTTTTATTTCTTGTCTTGATGTATTGCATTGTCAAGGATCTCAAGTGCAATGTTGATAGAAGTGATGGGAACAGACATTTTTGCCTTCTTGTAGATATTTATGGAGAGGATAAAGTATCCAGACTCTTACCTTTTAGTTCAATGTTAACTGTTATCTTTTGGTAGACAAAAGGTGTGTATGTTTTATAGGCACCCTGTTTTTTGTGGGGGTAGGGGTATGGTAGATTTTTATATTTGAAGAATGCTGGGTATATAATGAAAGTAAAGGATGATCATAGAATTATTGATACGTGGGAGATGAACAGGAAGGTAGATCATTGCAGAGATTTTTTTTGAAAATCAAGAATTGTTATTTTGTCAAATGCTGTTTTTGCACTCATTGGAATGATATGGTTTTCCTTATTCTTTTAATGTAGTGAAGGGCATTGATTCATTTCTGGATGTTCAACCAACCTGCATTCTTGATGTAATAAACCTGCTTTGTCCTGAGGTGAATCCCGCTTTATCATTTTTGTCATAAGAATAAAACCTTCTTATATATTTCTGGATTCTCTCTGACACTGTATTTTTAATGACTCTCATGATTTCCTCCTGTTCAGGAGGAATGATTGTCTGCAGTTTCCTTTTTCCCTGATGTCATTTTCTGTTTGGCATTAGGGAAATGGTGGCTTCGTGAATGCTTATGTAATTCCTGAGTAAGTTAATGTAAGGTCAGTTTTTTCTTTTTTTCTTTTCTTTTTTGGGTACAAGGGATTGAACCCAGGGCCACTCTACCACTGAGCTACATGTGCATTTCCAACCTTGTAAAATTTTTATTTTGAGAAATGTCTTGGTACGTTGCCGAGGCGGGCCTTGTGTTTATGTTCCTCCACTTCAGGCGCCTAGTCTCTGGAATTACAGGTGTGTACTACCCCACTTGGCTAAAATCAGTATTGATCATTTTTAAAATATTAGGTAAAATTCAACAGTGAAGCCATCTTGGCCTGGAATTTTCTTTGTGAGAAAATAAAAATTCAGTTTCTTTTCTTGTCTATCCTGACTTTCTATTTCTTTTCCTATCAATTTGTTAGTTTTTTAAAAAGAACTTTGCCATTTTGAACAGGTCATCTAGTTTATTGATATCTTGCTATTTACTGTACATCAAATTACAATGAGGTCTTTCATGATAACTAAATTGAGTCTCGTTTTGACATATGAACTGTCTTGGTTTTCATGAGTCCTTCAGAAGATCATGTCTTCTCTTTGTTGGGGACATTTCAGTCTCTGTGAGGTTTTTGTGGTTGATAGTATCATTCCTGTCTTCTCTTCCCTTCTTGGTTTTCTACTTTTTTTGTCAGTTACTGAGTGAGAACTTTTGAACTCACCAACTATAATTTGATAATTATTTGATATAAGTTGATGCATGTCTTCCTTTAGTTTTGTCAGGTTTGTGTCACATAATTTGAATCTTGGCCATTGAATATGTACACTTGTAGGATCATTGTGTCATCTTGATGAATCTGTATGCTTGTTACTATTGATAGTGACAGTTCTCTGTACTTTGGCCATGATTCTGTCTTGAGGTCTGGCTCACATGGTGGTGACCAAGCCTTTCTGTGTTCCTTAATATTAGTTTTAGAGGTGCTCTTTGTTCTTAATCTGCTTCTGTCTTAAAATGAATTTTGTATAGAAAACTTGTAAGAAAAGCTTGATTTCTTACATTCATGTAATATTTACAATGTAATCGTGTAGATGGAATTTAGGTTGCCATTTTGCTATTTATTTTCTGTTGACTTCGTATTTTCTGATTTCCACTTTCTTTTCAATGAATTAAGTATGTTTGAAAATTTTAATGGTTGTTTCTTAGAACAGGTTTTTAGGTTTGCATAAGAAATGAGCATAAAGTTCCCACGTCCTCCTTCACCTCCCTCCCTCAACAAACCCTTTTCCCTTTATGGACATCTCATTAGCATAGCGCATGTGTTAAGATTGATAAGCCAGTACAGTATGTCACTACCAGTCAAGCCCATCGTCTATAATTAGAAACATGCTTTTATTTCATATTTTTATCGGTGCATTATAAGTATACATAATGTATACGTAATAGTGGGATTCATCGTTATGTATTCCTACATGCATATGATATAACAGTCAGTTGGTCAACATCATTCCTCAGGATTTCTCCATTCTCTCTCTTCCTCCCTCCCCCTGGTCCCTCTCCTTCACTGTACTGTCCTCCCTTTGCATTTCATGAGAGTCCCCATTCCATCCTTCTTTTGTTTTATCTTCTCTAGCTCCCACAAATGAGAGAAAGCATACAATCCTTGACTTTCTGAGTTTGACCTATTTTGCTAACCCTAATGCTCTCCATCCATTTCCTTACAAATGACTTAATTTCATTTTTCTTCATGACCAAATTAAACTCAATTGTGTATGTATACACTACATTTTCTTTATCCATTCATCCACTGATGGACAGATCTTTAATTTGGCTACTATGAATTTTGCAGCTCTAAATATGGTTATGCATTTATTGTGATAGTATGATAACTTTATAATTCTTTTGAACAAATACCAAGGAATGGTATAGCCGGGTCATACAGTGGTTCCACGCCTAGTCTTTTGGGGAACCTCCATACTGATTTTCATGATGATTGTACTAACTTATAATTCCACCGACAGTAGAAAAGTGCCCTCCCATCCTTGTTAGCATTTATTATTGTTCGTATTCTTGATGACTGCCATTCTGCCTGGAGTGAGATGGAAATCTCAGTGTGGTTTTGATTTCCGTTTCCCTAGCTGCTAAAGATGTTGAATGTTTTTAAATGTATTTGTTAGCATTTTGTATTATTCTTTTGAGAAATGGCTGTTCGGTTCATTTGCCCATTTATCAGTTGGGTGTGTGTGTGTGTGTGTGTGTGTGTGTGTGTGTGTGTGTTTTGGGTTCTTTATATATTCTGGATATTAATCCCTTGTCAGATGAGTAGCTAGTAAAGATTTTCTCCCATTCTTTAGTTTCTCTTCACATTCTTCATTGTTTCCTTTGCTGTGCTGAAGCCTTTTAATTTGATGACATCCTGTTTGTTAACTCTGGACATTATTCCTGAGCCTCGGGGTCTTATTAAGAAAGTAGTAGCCTGTAGCTACATGTTGGAGTGTTGACCCTACCCTTTTTTTTTTTTTTTTGGTAGGAGCTGCATGGTTTCTAATTCTAATTCCTAAGCCTAAGACTTTGGCACATTTTGAGTTGACTTTCATACAGGTTGAGAGGTATGGGTCTAACCAGTTTTCCTAGCACCATTTGTTAAAGAAGCTGTCTTTTCTCCAGCTATGTTTTTGATGCCTTTGTCAAGGATCAGATCACTATAGGTGTGTGGGTTTGTCTCTTTGTCTTCTATTCTGTTTCATTGGTCAATTTGTCTGTTTTTATGCCAGTACCATGCAGTTTTTGTTACTGTAGTTCTGTAGTATAATTTGAAGTCAGGTGTAATGATGCCTCCAGCTTAGCGTTTTTGGCTTAGAATTTGCTTTGGTATTTCTAGGTCTTTCATTCTTCCAAATGATTTTAGGTCTTTTTTTGTTTGTTTGTTTTTGTGTTTTGGTACGTTGTGTGAAGAATGTCATTGGTGTTTTGATGGGGTTGCATTGAATCTAAATATTTTTTGGTGATATGGCTGTTTTATCAGTATTACTTCTGTATTACTGTCCATGAACATAGGGAATTTGTCTTATATTGTCTTCAATATTTTATAGTTTTCATTTCAGAGATTTTTCATCTCCTTGGTTAGGAGATTCTTAGGTATTTTAAATTTTTGAAGCTACTGTGAATGAGATTATTTTCCTGATTTCTTTCTCAATGGGTTCATTATTGTTATATAGGAAAGCTCTTGATTTTTTTAATGTTTATTTTGTAACTGCTACTTTGTTGAATTTGTTTCTTAACTTTATCAGTCTTCTGATGGAGTTTTTTGGATCTTCAAAGTATAGGATCTTATCACACGCAAACAGTGATGTTTTGACAGCTTTTCTTCTTCTTCTTTCTTCTTTCTTCTTTCTCTTCTTTCTACTCTCTTTAATTTCCGGCTCTTGCCTAATGGCTCTGACTAGAATTTCTATACTTTATTAAACAAGATTTGTGGACATCCTTGTCTTGTTTTGCTTTTGATATAAAGGAAATACTTTCAGTTTTTTCCCTCTTAAAATGAGGCTGGCTTTAGGATTTTTTAATATATAGGCCCTTTTAAAAAATTATGAATGGGTACTGCATTTTGTTGGAGGACTTCTCTGCATCTATTGAGATGACTGTGATTTTTGCTTATAATTCTGTTTACAGTGATGTATTGATTTTATTGATTTGCCTATGTTAAACCATCCTTGCATTCCTGGAACAAAATCAACTAGGTTGTGATTACGATTTTCTTAATGTGTTGTTGAATATGATTTGTTAATTTTTTTTCTTTTATTTTTGCATCAGAATTTGTCAGGGATATTGTTCTGTAGTTTTCTTTCCTTGATGTTTTCATTATCTGGTTTTGTATCAGGTGATACTGGTTTCATAAAATGAATTTGGAAGTGTACCATCCCTTTCTATTTCATGGAATAATTTGAGAACATTAGCATTAGTTCTTCTTTAAAGAACTGGTAGAATTCAACTGAGAATCCTTCTGGCCCTGGGCATTTCTTTGTCGGAAGGCTTTTAATTACTGCTTCTATCTCATGCTTGGAAGTTCTCAAAATAGTCCCTAATGTTTCTCTGGATTTCTTTGATGTCTGTGATGATTTCTCCTTTTCATTTCTAATTTTATTGATTTGGGTCTTCCTTCTTTTTCTTTTGGTTAATTTGGCCAAGTGTTTACCTATCACTTTTATCTTTTCAGGAAACCATCTCTATTTCATTGATTCTTTGTAGTAGTATTTTTTTTCTCTACTTTATTATTTTGACTCTGATTTTGACTGGTTTTAGGATTGGTTTATTCTTGTTTTTCTGGACTTTGAGATGTGTCATGAAATTGTTTATTGGGATCTTTGTCACTTTCTGAGTTATGATCTTTCCCCTTAGAATCGCCTTCAGTGTCCAGGAGTTTCCGATAGGTACTAATGGGTATTGGGAAGTTTTCCAAATGTTTCCAAGTGGAGTCTGCAGTATGGATTCCCTGCTAGTTCTTTGGTGCCGATCTGTCTATTTTGATACAGAGTATATTGCATCACATCTTGAGAATCCCACTCTCCCTCCAGGTCACATGAGGGTGGGTCCTTCCTGGGGATCCAGCTGGTGTCGTGTGCAGCAGGGTGTGTGGGAGCCCCTGCGGTCGCTCTTCTTCCCTAGCATCTCTTTCTGTGGTTGTAGGCCAGTCAGGGTGGAGACCCTTTGTAGGTGTGACCAGTCTGCTTTCCTGTAGGAGTGGATGTCCACATTGGAACCTCAGTCCTCCCGCTTCCAGCTCTTTCTGCTTCGGGCCTGTCGTTGGTTTTGGCTGCTGGTCTCCACTGCTTTTATTGAAGTTAGAGTGTGGTTAGTCCATGGAGCTAGTCGCTCGTCTCTCAGCGGGGTTTCAGATGTAGCTCAGCAGTGGAGTGCCTTACCCTGTGCACGCACAGGAAAGGAGGGAGTCCAGAGCAGGGGCAGAGGTGCGTCACCTGGGATGCTGAGTCCCATAAAGGCAGAGTAACATGGTCAGGGTCAGAAGTTGCCATGGTAACAAGGTGCATAGCCATGAGGTAGGTCTGGCATTTAGGTGACTAGCTGGTGCCATTTGCCACCCACAGTACTGATGGTGGGGGCTAATGGTGGGGGCAGGAACTATGGAAACTAGACAGTTCCAAAAGATGTGAAAACAGTTCCTTCAGAGAAAAGGAAATGCGATAGGAAGGTCAAAGAAAGTTTAGAATATTCAAAATCTGGACAGAGAATGCAGAATAGATGTAGCAAGTGATGGTTTTAAAGGAGGAGAAAAATAAGTAAATTAAAAAAACAAAAAAAATAGAACAATAGAGATGGGCTATTGGAGAAGAAAGGAGAGAAAGAAAAAACCAAAATCAACAAGAAGTGCTGACTCTCAAAAGACCAAATTAAAATTATGTAAAAATGATGAAAATAAGAAAAAAATCCCCACATATACGTTGGTGTGTCTGTCCACAGGCCAGTCAGTCCTGCCAGAACATGAAAATACAGGGAAATTCCTTATGATCAGTGAGAGTCGCCTCTGCCGGGGGTCAGGGCACAGGACGGAGGCCATGCTCTCTAGACCGCCCTTCTTCCTCTCCTCCTGGGCTGTCACCCCATAGCGGGCCGGGGCGGGGGCGGGGCATCAACCTCCTCTCCTGCTGCTCGCAGGGCTGCCAGCTGGAGTGACTTGGTGTGGCAGCTGGCTGACGTGGCGCCCAGCTCCCTGCCCGAAGTGTAGGTGGGAGGTGGGCCTCCGCGGGTTGTGTCCGGACAGACCAGGTGGGTGGACGCAGGGTGGGGCTGCTGCAGAGCGAGTCAGGCCTTGGGACTGCATAGGTGGCATCTGCTCTGGAGTTTTGTTCAGCACACACCTGGGGCTGTGCAGATGCTGATCTCCGCTGGGCCTAAATCTCAGGGGCCTGCCAGGAAGGTGATGGGTGTGGGGAGCGGGGGGGCCCTTTGCAGGTCTCACACTTTGCAGCCTCTGACCTGCCTGTTCAGGTCCCCCACCTGCCTCAGCGGGTCACATGAGCCTCCAGACGCATCTCCACCTTGCGTCCCCTGGGCACCGTCTTCTCTGTGCCGGGCTCAGCCATGTTCTCCTGGGCACACCCTGAGCCACCCTGCAGGTGCGGACCAGGACAGCGTGGCAGCGTTTGCTGTGACCTCCTGGCGCTACCGCGGCAGCTGCAGCGTGGGCTCTTCACGATGGCACTGCCTGGTCTCCACGCGTCAAACACCAGCTCTCCGCGCAGCGGGGTTCAGGCTGCTGGTCGGACCTACGGGATTTTCTGCACCGAATCTGCCGGCTGCGTTTCTCTCTTCTCCCACCTCTCACGGTGAGCTGGCGCCGCTGCCACTAGAGTCACCCCCAGCGTTCTCTGTCTCGTCTTTTGTTTAGTGTCCCCGGATTTCGGAGTCTCCAAGGGTCTCTGAATGTCCAGCACTGAATTTCAGGGAGTCCCTCTTTGACCCCCTTGCTGAAGGCCCAGCTCCTGCTGCCGAGTCCAGCAGCTGGGAATGCGGCCTTCCTCCAACCTGTCATCGTGAATCTCTTAATTAAGATTCATCTTAATCTCTTAATTTCTGTACATTCTGTGGGTTTTGAGAAGTGTCCCTTGACATGGGTGCACTATGGTGGTGTCACCTAGAGTTGTTTCTTAGCACTGAAACTTCCCTGTGCACCTCCTGTGCATCCCTCCCTCCCTCTTCTTGAACCCCTGTCAGCCCCCAGCCCCACTGTTTGAGCTGTTCAGAATGTCCTCTGGTCCAGTCAGCAGCACATTGCCTTCTGGGCCAGCTTCTCCGAGTTCATTTCCACTTTGGCCCACTGGCTGGCTGCTCCTTCTAGTGGTGGCTTCACTGTTCGCCCAGGTGTCTGCATCCCATCACAGACAGCCTTCAATCACTGTTATCCCACTCTGTGCCCCTGGTCAGCCTGGGTCTGCACACAGGTGTGTGGCATGTCTGCCTGCCTCTGTGGTGGTCTGCAGCAGGAACACTGGCTGCTCTGTCGTGGCCGCCGGAGCCCTCCATCCTAACTGCTGTGCCATGGCCAACACCTGCGTGGGCGTTGGTATAGGAGGTTGGCTTCATACTTGGGGCACACGCCGGCAGAGGTCCTGTTAGATACAGTCACTCATCTAACACCCCCAGTACCTTGGGGAGGAGCATTTCTCTATTTTCCTGTTGAGAAACAGGAAATCTGAGAAATTAAGGTAGCTGGTAAAAGCCAGGAGTTAAACCAGGCTATGGGTATACAGTACCTCTCTGCATGTGGCCTCTAAGAGGGGTGGCATGGGGCCCTGTCCTTGTCCTTGACCTTCCCTCTTCTCAGAGACGGTAATGAGGACCTCGAGGGTATCAGTGTAGCCAGTGCTTCTAAGCTTGGAGGGAAGGCTAATGTGATAGATGACATGATCAGGATTCAGCTTGAGTTCAGCTACCCAGAATGCCAGCCAAGTACCAATCAAATGAATAACCTAATAGGAATAAATGGGAAGTCCTACGTTCCTAATTCAAGAACCCCTCCAGCCTAGGTCAGAAGGAAGTGGCTTGGACAGACTGGGTGCACCTTCCTTCAGCAAGCGTGACGCTCTTATCATCTTTTTGTCTGGGTCACAGCAGTTGTTTCATGACCCATGCCCCATCTTCTGTGGTCCTTTTTCTGTTATTTCTATACTGTGCAGCCAGAAGCATCTTTTTGCAAATGCAAATCCTGTAACATGGTGCCTGCTCCCCACTTCCACCTCATTAACCTTATTGGACGGCTTTCATCTTTCTCACCAGCTGCCTACAGTGGCCGTCCATCTCAGTAGCTTTCTCTTGTCTTTTTCGGCTTCTGCATTGTCTCCTACCCCTGCTGCTGGACCTTCCTCCCTTTCTGGATGTGCTGTGCTCCCAAGGTTCCCTGAGCCCCTAGGGCCCCTGGAAATCCCTTCCTGGAACACGCCATCTTCCCTAGGGCCCCTGGGAATCCCTTTCTAGAACGTGCCATCCTCCCTAGGGCCCCTGGGAATCCCTTTCTAGAACGTGCCATGCCCCTAGGGCCCCTGGGAATCCCTTCCTGGAACGTGCCATGCTCCCTAGGGTCCCTGGGAATCCCTTCCTGGATGTGCCATGCCCCTAGGGCCCCTGGGCTTTCCTCCCTTCCTGGATGTGCCATGCCTCTAGGGCCCCTGGGCTTTCCTCCCTTCCTGGATGTGCCATGCTCCCTAGGGCCCCTGGGAATCCCTTTCTGGATATGCCATGCTCCCTAGGGCCCCTGGGAGTCCCTTTCTAGAACGTGCCATGCCCCTAGGGCCCTTGCAGTGCTGCCACACAGTGCTCGCTCTTCTGCCTGCTTATTCAGAACCATGGTTCTCAGCTCAGCCCAGGCCCCACATCCTCAGAGTGGTCTTCCAGCTCAGCCCTGTTCTGTGCCTCATGGCAAGGTGCCCAGAGCACAGTTAGTTCCACACGTGTGCGTGTGTAATGTGTATGATGAGCATTTGCGTAGCTGCAGACTGCCAGCTCTGTGAATGGAAGGACTGTGCCTGTATGTCGGCCCACTGTGTCAGGACCCCAGACCTAGCCTGATTTGGTGGCTCATAGGACCAGCTGAGCTGCACTCCTGACTGAAAAAGAGGGAATGGGGTGGAGTCCCTTGGAAACCAGTCCTCTCCCAGTGGAGCTGCACAGGAAATGCTTAATTTCTCCAGCTGTGGGCTGTGACAACACAAAGGAAGCTTGGTGTGCCTCAGGGCTCAGGGTGCTGTTGGGGACTGATCATACAAGTGCCTCTGCCTGACATGCATCCAAATTCCAGACTCCCTGAAGGACAGCATGTGCTCAGTTTGGAGCCATACTGTGTGGTTAGGCAATGAGCTACTCCTGGTTGGGGACGGTGGAACCTGCCCTTTCCAGGTTTCCATATGCCAGACAAGGACCAACTGCACACTGCACAAGGGCAGCATCAGGCCTACTGTTTCTGACACTTTGCACAGCACTGATACTCGGGGCTTAATTTTCTGACACATAAGAGACATCAGTAAGTCTTTATTGAACAGATAAAAGAAGTCATAGTTGATGTGATCCTGCTTTTGTTGGACTGGTGTGTTAATTGCATTAAGTGGATTGCTGTGTCAGGGGTGATCCTTGCATGCTGTGTAGCAGTAGTGTCACTGCTCTCTGTCCCCTGCAGGTCAGAGCCCATGGGTGTGGGGTCCATAGCTGGGGGCCTTATGGCCCTGAGGGGACTTATAAGAGCTGAGGAGGTAGAAGCCTCAGTCTGTTTCTTGCAAAATGGACATTCTGAGCTGTGTCAGAGGCAGGTCTAGGCCAGGGTGAGGAAGGCAAATTTGGTTTCCACAAAGGCAGGAAGCTTTGCTGTCAGGTTGGCCAGGAAGGGGCATGGGACTGGGAGGTGAATCTCTGGTGCAGTTGGAGATGCTTTGTCAGAGATGCTGACTGAGCCACAGTCTAGCAGGTGGGTGCTCTAGGCCCTTCCGGCTGAGCTGAGTGGAAGTCTTGTGTCCACTCTCCTCAAAATGCCCTCCCAGGAAGGCTTGTTCTTCTGAGGAGCTGGGAAGTGCTGTGTGCGGTGGCTAGGGCAGCATGCTGGGGAGCAGCAGGTGCAGGTGAGTGGGGTCCCCTTGGACTCTGCCTGCTGATGCTGGAAGACTGCTGTGTCCGCAGACCTGCTGCCTTCCATATGCTTTGCAATTTGCCTCCTTTTTAAACAAGACCCAAAATAAAAATCTGAGTTTCCTTTCTGTGAAGTGGGTAATGTTGATGTCATTGCCATGGGCATTTCTGCAAGTGTGCAGCTCTTGCTTCTCTCCACGTGCTGCCTGTGCGTGTACTTGCACAGCGGATGTGTTCTGAGCGCTGAGTTCCAGGCCTGGGGTGCTGGTGTGTGGAGGGCTGCTGGGAGAGAGTGCCGCAGGTGAGCCCTGGTCTGCCTGGCGGCCTGGGGAGAGGCCTTCCTTCTCCTCACACCTTCTGTCACAGCTGCCTGTTCTGGAATCTGTAGCTCTAGTGTCTGTCTCTGTGAAGTGCCCCTTAAAGACTTCCTGGCAATGGGTCAGGGCAGTCTGCATCTTGGACTCACCAGTGCAGGCCTAGACAGTGCCCAGCCAAACTCCTTGTGCTTTGCCATGTCATGTAAAGCCCTCCCAAGTATGCTCCATTGGCTTTTGAAACTGGGCACAAGTGTGGTCTTCCTGCCCCCAGTCTACAGCCAGAAGCCAAGGCATACATATCAGTTTGGCAGTTCTTTTTGAAATAGGGATCTTTTTTCTTTTTGTAGTCTTGTGGGTGTTGTTCTTTTCTCATTGTTTGGATTTCTGATAACCCATCTTCCAACCCTGGGTTTGAACAAATTGAAATAAAGTAGATCGAGACCAAAGAATAACTTCTATTCCTGCTAACTGAAAGGCTTGGCTCTGATCTTAATGTGAACCCGCCGACCAAGTCCCAGGGTTGTCTGGGCCTGGCTTCCAGCCAGCGAGGCCGCTTCTTGTGTGGGAGAACCTTCAGGGAACAGCTGACTCTGAGACTTGCCAGGAGCTGCACCCAGGACGTTTGTTCTCTCGGTGGTGGTGGTGGATCGTCTTCTTGGGGAAGGTGCTTTTGGAGATAGAGGACAGGAGGGTCAGCAGCTAAGCTCCCTCTGATTGGAAGCAGGCCCGAGGTCTGGGGGAAGTGTCATCCCTCAGCTTCTTCAGCTTGCTGTTTGCATAGCCATTAGGTCCCTGATCAGCTAGTTGGGTAGTCAAGGAGATACATAGTCCTTGAGCTCAATCCAGTCCCCTGTGAGACACCTGCTCCTTCAGGTGTTCTCTTGGGGCAACCCTGGTGGTTGTGGGCTGCTGGAGTGTGCTCCTGATGGCTCTGAAATTTGTCAGAATAGGACATTAAATAATCTGCAAGGCCTCTGCACCTGAGGCTGCAAACCACTCTCTAGTTTATTTCTCATCCTTAATTCTACCAGCTGTGCTGTTCAGCCTGGCTCATTAGAAATTCCTCCATGAGGTTAAATGACAGTATATAAATGTGTCCCAGATTTAAAAATAAACCCTGGTCTGTTATCTAGTTGCCTGGGAGAACAGGCTAACCTTCCTAAGTTCAGGGCAAAAAATGATGGTGTTCAAAGGAATTGAAGTCCAGGACCAAAATTTCTTTTGGCTGTTCAAGTTCAGATGCATCCAGGCTTATAATTTTTCCTTTCCTTTTGCTACCACTCTGTCTTGGCAGGTAGGGTGCTGGAGTCTCACTGGGATGAGTGAGGCTCCTTAGGGCTTGGATGTCCTATACATTAGACATGAGTCTCTGACAACCTCGCTTCTTAGAGTTCAATTTTTGGGAGGATCCATAAGCTCATGGGAGAACTGGCTCACCAGATTTAGAAAGCAGTCATCCTCAGGCCCCTGGGTTGGTCATCCCAGTGTGACCATGACCCCGGCCCATCCTTCCTGCTGCCCATGGTCATGGGAGGCCTGGTGTCCTTCTGAGCAGGTGGGAAGATGCAACTCATCTTGGTTTTTGCCCTTGTAGAGGTGTCAGTTTGGAATCCTGGGCGCGTTACTTGAAATCCAGAGGGAAGAGATCTCCTATCCAAGGGGCAGGGCTGACTGTTCCTTTCCACTCCTGGGGTCTGAAGTGCCTTGTGGCTAATTTTAGTTTTGTGCCTTAGTGGCTGTTGCTCCTACTCCTGCTAGCAGATGCGTGTGTGTGATGGACAGACTGAAAAGAGGTGCTGTCAGATGCAGTGTGTGCTTTTTACATTGGACTTTTGGTCTTGGAAACTGCTGTGGCCTGATGTCCTCAGCCCACCTAGGCCTCCCTGGAAAGGCTCCCGCTGCCAGACTCAGGAGCTGGGGTACTGTGAGTGCTCTTACCAAGTCCTATGGGGCCTCCTGGGGGCTGATTCCTCTGCCCTGGCTCAGCTGTGCTTCCTCCCTGTCTGGATGTTGCAAACCCTGTGGTCTTGTCCCTGACAACACGGGATGTCTGCATGGTTGGCCAGCTCCAGGAACCCGCCTCAAGCGATGCTGTTCTCCCAAGTGTTCTCCATCCTGGCCTGTCGGCAAGAAGCATCAGCTGCAAATGGGGCCCTGTGCTTGCTCCTGAGTGCTGGTGGAAAGTGGCAGCTGCTCCCGTGCTGCCTGTGCAGACTGCCCTGCGAAGCTAGCAACTCCTTCCTGCCAGGCGCACATGGACACCCGGTGCCCTCGAGAGCACAGGTGGCATGGCCACACCCATGGTCTTAAGGGCCACAGGGACTCTGCTCGTTGTGATCAAGCACTTACCTGAGCAGACCTGAGCCTGTCTGTCCAGACCAAGGCCACATTGAGCTGGGGCCTGGCTTCCCATTGCTGTGGCTCATGTGGCCCTCTCCAGCGTCACTGTATGAGGACAAAGCTGCTGGAGACTGTTGTCTGCAGTGCTGTCAGGCCAAAGGTCCTACCACTTGTGAGGGTTCAGAGCCTGGGCCTGGAGTGCCCTGGAATCCTAGGTTCACTGGGGTGGCTCTTGATCTTTTTATTTCTTAGTGGGTCTTAGTGGCCCCCATAAAGTACATCTTTTAAACCTCTTACATTAGCTTTTTATTGCTGCTGTAGCAAATGACTCTAGATTTATGATTTAAAAGAATAGATTTGTTACCTCAGGTCTGGGGTCAAAAATCTGATTGAGGCCTATCAGTGTCTGTGGGACCGTTTGTGCCTCCTCGAGCCCCCATGTCCCAGCCTCTCAGCCCCAACTCAGAGCCATGGTGGCAGTGGATCCTTCTAAGATCCCTACTCTGACGCTCCCTCCCTTCTTCCCTCCCACCTCTCGAAACCCTGTTTTCCAGGGTCCCCAGCGGGTCAGGATGAGTTCCCGCTGTTTGGTCCCTGCGAGCCTTAGTTCCCCTGCCATGTGTGGTGTCACGCCCCCACGTCCCAAGTGGGTACGTGGCAGTCATCCTGCCTCGCACACTGGCCAGTCTGCACTGAGTCTGCTGCTGCACCAGTGCTGTTGGACCCTGTGCGCTGGCGAGGCACCATGGGGAGTCTCTGTGTTGTGTCCCCATGTCATCCCACGCAGGGCCAGTGTTCTTTCTGCCCTCCCCCAGCTGCTGGCTTGTGCCTGTAGCTGCCGACTGCTACAGCCACGGAGGGCCTGCTGTGTCTTGAACCTTCTTCTACATGCCACCCGCAGTGTTTTCTTGAGGCCTTGGAGCGGTGTTAGAGTAGATGGTGAGGCAGAAGCCCAGAGAGGGCAAGCCACTTGCAATGCAAGCAGCTCCTAAGTAACAGAGTTGGCCCCTGTGCCAGCTCCAGCTTGAAACTGACCCTCCCTCCATGCAGCTCTCCCTGCCAGGATTGTGAACTTCACCTGAGCGCACCCACTGCTCCCTGGCTCGGGAAGTGACCGTGCCATCACATTCTGATTGTCATGGATGCTGGCACGTCAGCATCAGGCAGTTTTACCACTTCCCATTGTTGCCCCTGGCAGGCTGAGTGTGTGCTGTTCTGGTGCCAGGGAGGTGCTCATCCCTGTAGAAGGTCCTGCTGGATGAGCTACACATTAAATTGCTTGTCCTTTGAAATGTGCACATCTTACATTCACACAGCCACGCACCCTTCTGTATTCCAGAGGTGCGCGCCCTCCGAGGTCCAGCGCACGGCTTCCCTTCAGAATAGGTGCTGCGTGCCCTGCCTTATCCGTTTCTTAGGTTAAAGTCTGGTGGTTTATGAATCGGCGAGGTCGTAAAGCATTCTCTACTGTGAAGTTACTTCAACTGCTTGTTTCCTTTTTGGAAACTCAGTTTTATTTTATATGCAGATGATACCCATTTTTTTCCCCCCAGGACAACTACACCTTTGCCCAACCTGGGATTCAAATGAAAGTGAAGATGTTGGAAGAACTCGTGAGCCGGATCGATGGTGAGCTGGCTTCCTAGAAGCTCCTCTTCGAGGGTGGGGCGAGGCCTGGTGGAAGGCTTGGGGAGGCAGTTTGGGCCTCGGTGGGAAGGGATGTGGTGGCACCCAGGCCTGCCGGGGCTCATCCCTGTGAATCCTTTGAGCAATCTGCCCCTCCACTTTTACCCAGCGATGATCAGGATTCAGGCAGTGTGGCAGGAAGGCCATGAGTGCCTTCCGTGCAGGCAGCCCTTGCTCCTCAGCTGGGCGCTGTTGTCATCTGCACACAGAGTGGCTGTTTATGGCTGTCCTTTGGCACTCTCTTTCCTGGCTGTGTGCATCATTTTGCTATCAAGGAAGTTAGAATAATGTCTCCATGGAATCCAATTAATTACCAAGTCTAGAAATAACATCTTTAATATTATAGAAAAATTATAGTGTGTTCTCTGGCAATTTTAGATTATGCTTCCATATTTAAGTGGGGGCTTCAAATACTTTTTACCTTCATCCTTCAAGTAATTCCCCCTGTGATGTGCTGACTGTCATATTGCACGAGCAGAGTTTAATTAAATGAAAGTTGAGAGATAATGCTGCCCGTTCCAGGCGTATTCTCCTGATAGTTTGTTAAATTAATGAACAGAGCATTAACAAAGTGATGCCAAGCAGAACCAGGCATACGTGTGACACCAGCCGGCCGTGGTGAGGGGCATAGGAGACTCAGGCTTCCACAAAGCATCCCAAGTGAGCCTGGCAGACCAGCTCACTGAATGTAGAGAAATTGTACTTTGTTTGAAACTTAGATGTGGCAGTTTGACTTGTGAGCACGTGCAGGTGCCCTCACTGGACCTGCGGCAGAGAAACCTGTCATCGCAGGCTTCCGAGGGAAGCCACTGAATGGCATTATAAAGTGGAGCCATGCAAATTATAAACTCCATTCTGTTTCCTGATTGAATCTGATTTTCAACTCTGTGTCTGATGGTTATTGCCTCATTTCCATATTATGAAGTCTTATACAGTTCTTCCAATGATACTTTATTTGATTCAGTGTTATATTTAGGTACTTTTCAACCTGTCTCTTCAAAATACTGCTTTTTTGCCTCTGACAGTACATTATGTACATACGTTGTACACGCACAGTGAGATTGTGCTTGACTGTGCTTGGATTTTTTTCCCCATCCGGCAGTTTCACGATGTCACTGTTCCATCTAGTTCTTTGAAATACGATTTGCAATAGATGTGAATCACTCTTTCTTAGGAGGCTCTTCTTTTCCTCCTGTGCCCCTCAAGGCTTATTTTATATTTTCCTGGAGGTTAGAGAGCTGTGACCAGTGCTCAGCTGCTCCCGTGCTGTACTTGGAGAAATATTTGAATTGATTTTCTCTTGTTCTGTGGTTTAGAAAGAAGCCGTTTGCAGATTTGTTGGGAGGTTTGTTGAAAGAGTAGCAACAGCTGCTGAAGGAGCCCAGCCAGACCTGCCCCTCAGCAGAGTCTCCGGCCCTGTGTGACGTTTGAGAGTGGCACCTGCGCCCTGTGCTCCTACAGGATCAGTCTGCACAGTGGGGAGGCTCGCTGTGACAGGCTGAGCTGTCTGGCCTGTTGTTCCCGTTCTGGTGGGACCTTGAAGAATTTCTGTGGTGGCCTCAACTCGAGGACACCACGCTGTTCCAGAAGGAAGCCTGGGACCTGCAGCGGTGGCGCTGGCTGGAAAGCCCCTGTCCCAGAGGGCACCTGGCGGAGTCCCCGGCCGTGGCTCTGCCAGACTGCTCCTTTGTGTGTCACTGTACTGGGAGGAGGAATCTAGGGGCTTGGGACCTTTTGGAAGATTTTTATTAAGGGCAGAATATAGTAGGAAGAAAAAAAAGCTTTTTAAAAAGCCCACTGTGTCATTTCTGCATTTTCAGGGGAAGTCAGTATTTATTTCAGAAAATTTTGACCCTTTGGTGAGGGAAAAATGTTCATGGACTTGCTGGTGAAGAAAGGCGAGGGTTTCAGGCAGGTCCAGGTGGGAGGGCAGGCTGCAGGGGAGGGGTCAGGGCGGGGCTGGGGGCTGGGACTTCCATGGCAGCCAGGCAGCGCTCACAGACCTAGTGCGCCTCAGGGCAGTGGCGGAGGGGCTGGGTCTGTGGCACTTGGGGTGCTGTCAGAACCTCACCTCACACGTTTTCCCTGTTCATTTGGCTTCTTGACCTCTTATCAAGCACAGTTTTTCTTTTCTTCTTTTAGAAGAAATGGATCCCTTGGCGTTTTAGTCAGCTTTCTCACTGCTATGACCAGAAACCCGATGAGAACAATTTTAGAGGAGGAAAAGTTTATCTGGTGCTCACAGTTGCAGAGATCTCAGTCCATAGACTGCCGACTCTGTAGCTGTAAGCCAGAGGTGAAGCAGAACATCACGGCAGAAGGGAGTGGCAGAGGAAAGCAGCTCAGAACATCACACCAGGAAGCAGAGAGAGACGAGGCCCAGCTCACAACATATAACCCCCAAAGGCACAGCTCCGTGACCCCCTCCTCCAGCCATACCCGCCAGTCTTCAGTTACCACCCAGTTAATCCCCATCACAGGCGGATCCACAGATTAGTCAAGGCTGGCATGACCCAGTCTCTTCACCTCTGAACTCTTGCATTATCTTTCGTGTGAGCTCTTGGGGACACCTAACATCTGAACCATAACACCCCAGTAGAAACAACCCTTGTGATTGGGGGTGGTTCCAGCCCTCCTCCCCCCTGACTTTTGAACTTCCCAGTCCCTCTGTGGTGGTCATGGTGGGTCAGATGTTTTGGGTCAAGGCTGTGCCCAGACCCAGTTGTTCAGGAAAACGCACACCTGCGCCCTTCGATTCTGCAGTCCCACCTGCTGTCAGAATCGACCGGCCACATGCCAAGGCCTTGGGGTAAGTTGGATAGCTGCTGACGGTGCTGTGTGGCACGAAGATGTGGTTCTGCAGCAAAGTGCTGCTGCTGCTGCTGTGCTGCCCGGGGCTGTTCCTGGGCTGCGCAACTCCAGGGCCCTGCATACAAAGGGGTGTGAGCGAGTGGGGGCCACGTAGCAGGAAGCAGGTGTGCAGGTGTTGGTATAGACGCTGTGCCATTTCATTATGAGGGTGTTTCTCAAGTCCCTTTGCCCTCTGGTGCTTGTGCCTGCTGGTGCCCTTCTCCTCCTGTTTTCCTGTCTTTCTTGCCAGCAGTGGCTTCCTCTGCTCTGGGGACCAGCATTTATTCCTGCCTAACCCTGTGCATGTTGTGTCTGCCTGGCTATGGCAGGTCAGACCTGAACCCTCATACCTAGCACAAGCACATACCCTGGCTCCAGGCCCGCATCAGAGGTGCGCACTGGCAGACTTGGAGTGACTGGTAAAGGATTGCATTGTACTGTTGCTGTCATTTGGGACAGGGCCAGTTATGCTTTGTGAGTGGACAACCTCTCTGTTTCGGCAGCTTGAAGCAGTATTTGTTCCTCACTCGGCATGGCTGTTAAGGCCTGGGTTCTGTCCTGCCTTCACCCTGGCAGCAGGCTGAGGGAGCAGCACTGTCAAGAACATTCTCCCCCAGGGTCTGTGCTGGAGGGAGACTGGCACATGGGGCCCACTTGGGTTTCATTGGCCAGCCTGAGGCCAGTGTTGGTAGGTGCTGCTGGTGAGCACTGTGGTCACCATCATAGAAAAGACTTCAGAGATAGCAGCATAAATCCGGAGTTTATACAAAATTTGATTCATTTTTACAATGTTATCAAATATGTAAGTAGGGAAATTCTAAGGGCCTGATGTTTGTTCAGGAAGCATAATTTTTCTGAAAATTCCTGAAGTAAGGCTCATGGCTAAGTGGAATTAAGTGACTAAAAATGAAATGTGTCTTATAGTTTGTCTTGTTTGTTTGTGGCAGGACATGTGTCAGACAGTGCTATGGAAGACAGAGTTAGAGTATTGTCTGCGCTGTCCCACCCGCCTGTCATTTAACTTGTGAGAGTGTGTGTAGTAGAAACGGTGTTCATCCTAAGGTTACCTACAGTGTTTCATAAAACCAGCACTTTACACTGATTCCTTCGTGATTCACTGCCGCAACGATAAGTACACGTTAACTCTCTTACCAGCACTCTGACTGGTAGAGATCCAACATAGAGCTCATGGTGAGATTTTCACTCCTGTGACATCTCGAATGCTTATATATATTTGAATGTAAAATTTCACATTTTTTGCGGGAAATCCTCATGATGTCCCTGTGCATTTTGTGGTCATCATATCTGTTATGCCTAACGAGAACCTCCTGGGTCCTTCTGATTGTCCCTGAGGTAGAACTACCAGAGAAGAGCTGGCCAGCTTCCAGCCCTGACTTTGCTGAAGGCTACAGCCAGAGCCCCTGTGCGGAGCCTGGGCCGCTGCCCACCCGGGAAGCCCCACATTGCACTCAGAGCCTTACGTTTTAGTGGCACTGATGAGTTTACGTAGATGAAGTATTTGCCACATGTTTTGATGAATGAAACCACGGAGAACTTAATTCAGTATTAAAAAAAAAGTATGTGGAAGCATTTGGCTTCAGCAGGTGTGTCTGGCCGTGTCCATTGTGTTTTGTTCAGAAGACATAAAATCAGTGAAGGACTGCTTCACACATGACAGGGCCCTGCCGGGGGCGACCGTGGCTCCACCAGTGAGCCTGCTCACTGTCTCTGGTGGCACAGGGACTGTGCGCGGCTTCAAGAGGGGTGGACTGGACTGGCGCTGCTGGGGCCCTCCTGTTGTCTCCTGAGCCTGGTCTGGTGGCTCTGCCTCTAGCCGTTAGAGGGCACTCAAGGCTGAGAGGCTGTGGGGGTGAGGGCAGGGGGCTGGTGAGACTGTCCAGATGGCCAGCCTGAACTGGGGTCCTCAGCAGGTGGGATCCCAGCATTGACGCTGATGCCTGGGCTCCCTGGAGGACAAAATGGACCTGCAGAAGTGCACTTTCTTACTTTCCTTATTCAGCCTGTGCTTATGCTTGAAGCCTTTAGTGAGAAATAGGGATAATGCCCCCTTCCGGCCTTCACCTTTGCAACCCCAAGGCCTCTAAGGGTTCAGGTACCAGACTGAGCAAAAGAGTACAGAGTGCCCAGTTGCATTTGAACTCTAGAGAAATAATGATCTCTTATTTATTTATTTCAGTGTAAGTACTAGTAGTCTGAGGAAAGGAGAGGGTGGCGCCCGTGTGGCCTCACCAGATCGGAGCTGGAGACCACTGACCTGCCTTGTCCACTGCTCACAGCAGGCAGCCGCAGCCTGGGCTCTGGGCAGTCCTGCCTGGCTGCATCTGTCTGTATTGTGTGCTGGCCCAGTGTGAGGGCGTGGAAGTCACCACACATGAAGGGCTGGTGGTGCTGCCAGGGTGTTCCAAGGCTCGTGCAGTTTTGGCACCCTTATCTTATTGCCCAACCCTGGCAGGCAGGGGGAGAGTTGGGGGCTTATTCTGGCTCTGAGTGGCCTGGGTGGGGCCTTGTTGAGCTGCAGGGGGTCCCTGGTCTGTCCCTGGCTCCTGAGACTGGCTCCTCTGTCAGTCACAGAGATGCCTGGTGGAGTGGATGACCTGGCCAAACCTGGGGGACAGGGGCAGCCATTGTTACTACTGACCGTTTACACTTTCTCCCTTAAGGAAGAAAGTGCTGGATTTGTTACTGGAGAATAGTTTTACCTCTGTGTCTTAAATGGCTTTATCTACTTGTACAATTTCCCTTTCTTAGGCTTTTAATTCAAGTTAAATGTGATTTTAATGAAATTTTTCTTAAAGCTGTCATGGCTACGTTGCGAGATTAAAATTGACTTATTCTTTCAAGGTAGAATCCAGTTACAGCTAGTAAAGTAGATTCAGCTTTATTACCGCCCAACTGAAAATATTTTTTTATTACTCCTACAAGGTAAGCGGTTGGAGAGCAGAGCATCCATTAGTGGTCTGCTCTGCGTGGCTGCGTCCCCCGACCGGCACGCAGCCTCAGTAGGCCCTGACATGGCCAATCTAACGTGGAAACCATAGTTGTATTTCATTTTTGTCACTTGGACATGATGATTGGCAGTGCACATGTGTAATGGAGGTCCTGCTTGTTAGAAGCCCAACGAATGTTCTGGGAGGCTCCCTGTGCCAGTTACAGCTGAATGCCCACGCCCTGGACTCCTTCCATCGCCGCCTTGTCCCCAGGCCTGTCTGCCTGTGGCATTCCCCATTGGATGTGGCTGTTCCCTGCTGTGACTGATGACTGCCCACTGGGGTCCTTTAAATGGCAAGTGTGGCTCAAAGGGCCACTTGCAACCTGAGGCCTGAGGCACCCCAGTTGAGCACTCACTGTGGCAGGGGTGTCGTGAGTACCTCTAGTTAAGTTAATATAATGCACTCTCAATCGAATATCTAACTGGGCATCTTATTGCATCTTTGGGTAGAAGGGTGCATTATGTGGTACAAAAAAAAAAAAAAAAAAAAGGAAGTTCAGTGTAACCTGTGAAATCATATGTGGGGAATATGTTCCTGGGTCCCACCTATTTGGAATACATCTTGTGTATATACAGGTCCACTCCTGCTTCTCAAGTTAGGTTGCTGCTGTTGCTGGGGATGTTGGTTAAGCAGCCAGTGCTAGTCAGGCTGTCCTCTGGTCTCTGTGCACATCCTGGTCTTTCCGCAAGAGCCCATCAGGTGGTACCATGCCGTCCCCACACCAACAGTCCTATCCCCTCTGGTTTCATTTCCCTGTACCCTGTATGGTCTCCAGGTTGTGCCTGGTGCTGTCCATCCTGGGATGGCACTGAACATAAGAGTGCTCCCTAGCCCTTTCCCCCATGTGGAAGGCTGAGGAAGGCCTGTGGGTGAGGATCCTACCTAGTTATGCCTCTGCCTCTCTGCTTCCTCTAAGGAGGTCCCTCCTTCCTGAAGTTCACCAGCTATCAATAGATTATTCCATCAGATGGATTATTCTGCTGATGAGGTCAGAGTCCTCACTTCCTCAAGCCCTGCCTCTGAGCACATGAGATTTGGGGAACTTTCTAGACCTAAACCATAATGACGTCTGAGAATTGTCTTGCCTCATGGTAATGTCCCCTGTGAACTGTCCGAGCTGTAGCCTGTCCTGCCTTACTTCCTGTGACCCCTTGATATGCTGACTTCTGCCCTTCCACACGTCATTCTGGGTATAGAGATTCTCCTGTTCACAAGAGCCTTGATCTGAAGGGACAGTCTTGGAATATTTCCCACACCCCGGAGCTGTTAGGGTGACCGAAGGAGGTGCCATTGGAGTGCTTTGAGTTCTCTGCTCCTCTGGGCAACACTGACTCTAAGTTCTGACTTGGAGATGCCCCAGCCAGAGGACCCTGGGACTCTGGCCTGACAACACCCCAGGGCCTGGGCTCCATCAGAGCAGAGCTTCTCCCTCGCCTGCTGCTCCACTAGCTTTTGTTTCAAATTCCTGTCCTAGGGCCATGTTGTTGTCTCAGGACCTGGGAGTCAGGCTGCATCTGCATGCTGACTGGGGCTGGGACGAGTCTGGCTCCTCCCTGGGCCTCAGCCTGTCCTGTCTCCCTGCTGGTCTTTCCTCATGCCTCCTGGTGAAGCTCACTTAAACTAACTCTCAGTGATTCCTCTTGAGGAAGTGAGAGGGATTTTTTTTTTTTTTTTAAATCTGAGGAGCAGCTTTCATCCTGCTTTTGGGCTAACAGTGTCCCAGGAGGATCTTGGGGCAAGTGACCTTCAGGTCAGCTCACACTTAAATCCTCTGCAGGACAGAGGATTGCACGCTTTTAAGATCTTGCACTGATGGGTGGTTGGTCTGCATCATCTGGGGACATTCTGCCCTACATTAGAAGACAGGACACTGCCAGTCATGCCAAGAGGGCTTTGTCTAGCCTGCATTCAGCAGTCGTAAAAGAGTGGCAGCCTGCGACCATCGACTGCCCACCCGGCTCACTGCATGGTCTTTGGCTAATGTTACACGCCTGTCACAGTGTGCTGGGGGCCGGCAGGGCTCCCTGCTTCACTCTTGCCAACCCCACGCAGCGTGTACAGCAGGGAAGGGCTCGCCCCCAGGGCTCTGACCACCAGTGTTAACTGCCCCACACTTTCTCTCTGGAACCCCGAGAGGTGCTGGGAGCGGGTTGGCAGAACCAGAATTGGCATTTTACCCTGGCTGCTCAAGCATGGCTGTGGCCACCTGAGTGTCATGAAGTGAAGCACGTGAGGCTGGGTGGCACGAGTCTCAGCCTCCTCTTCTTGCTGATGACATCTTTGTGACCCTCCATGCTGAGGGTGGCACTCAGGCTTATTTCCGAACTGAACCTAGTGAGTTGAACTGTAAGTGGAGGCTTCCAGATCAGGTGATCCTCCTGGAGAGTCTCAGTTTTGAACGGAGGCCATGGTCTGGGTTTGGAATGATTCCCAGATCGTCCTGCTCATGGCTACAAGTTGCGGAGGAGGTGTGAGCATTTTCATCCCTCACCATGAGGAGCACAGGGCAGGTGGTGGCACCTGCAGCTGGGCATGTCCATGCCAGGGCGGGCTGGGCAAAGGCAGTTCACTGTCATGTGGGTCCTTCACCTTCCCATGTCGCCACCATTGGCCCTTCAGTGCAGCCTTTGGTCCCACGCACTGGAGACCACATCTTTCCATCCCTGTCCCCTGTTCAGAGGTGCACCTGTGGTGGCCCCCGGCCGCTTACTTGCCCCACTGTGCTCTGGGTGGGTTCTCCCTCAGTGAGGGGGCTGGCCCACACTCTGGCTCCGGGGTCCAGGCCTCGCTTAGCAGTCATGTGTCCCTCTCCACTGTGCTCGGGGCTTCTTTGCCAAGACCCTTGTTGTGTGACGGAGGATGGGGCAGGGGCTGCAGCCAGACTTTGGGCAGGACAGTCCCTCCAGTGCTGTCAGCAAGGACCAGGCTGGAGGCATGGTGGTGTTGAGGCAGAGGAGACGGTGTAGGTGTGGGGATGGGAGACCTACCTGGATCCTGGCCTCCCCTGTGAGGAGAAAGGCCCAGAGCTGCCCCATAAACAGGGCCTGAGGCACTCTGAGGCCCCCTCCCATTTCCACCTGGACCTTGTCCCACGGGGACTGTGACAAATACAGGTGTTATTTCAGTATAACCTACCTCAGCCAAGTCTGCTCTAAGGGGGACTGTGGGGTCAGGCCCAGGACCTCTAGGTCCCTGAGCCTGGTGAAGCCACAGCCTGGCTCTGTTTATTGGCCTGAGCCAGAGCCATGACACAGTCACCTGAGCTCCTGGTTTGGGGACTGCTGCCCTCCTGAGCTGAGCTGTGGTTTTGACTTCTCCATATGGAGGGGTTGCAGGTCTGGACCGGTCCCTGAGGCCCAGGGGTTCTGGAACCCACCCCTGGTTCTTCTCCAATACCTTTGCCAGGTGGGGTCTAGACTGCACAGACTTGCAGAGTTAGTTAAGGGAGGAGGAAAGGATCAGTGAGCTGGGATGGCACCATTCAGCCCTTTGATGTCTCCTTAAGCCATCCTGCCAAAGAGGACCTTGGTGGTCTCCACTGAACAGCATACACCCTTCATGTGTGTAGCAGGAGTTAGTGGACACCCAGCCAAATGTGGGCACCTGGGAAGGGGGCGGCTCCCACCACGCACACTGCTGCCTGAGTGTCCCACATCCCGTGGTCTGCTGAACCACTTGCATCCTTTGCCGTGTTCTCTCCTCACAGCGACTATGGGGTCAGAAGTGATGGCTGGCGGGAGACTGAGGCTTGCCAGAGTACACATGTGGAGACTGGGGTGGGATTTGAATCTTCCAGCCAGGGCTTCTGTGTGGCCCTGTTGGCAGGGGCCTCCCTCTACCTGTGGCTGCATGGCCTCCAGCCTCCACTGTGCTCTGCTAAGGAGCCTCTTGATGACCCTCCTTGGAGCACGCTCCAGCCGTGAGCAGAGAGCTGCCCTCTTGCTGTGCCCGCCTGATGGCCAAGGCTGTGCTGAGGGCTTGTGCGAGCAGCTGGTGTGCACATGGCTGGCAGGAAGCAGGAGCAGTGCAGGCTTGAGCACTTGTGTCGTGACTCATTACTCAGTTCTGGGGGCCATGGTGCTGTGCCCATGAGAACAGGTGGGGCCCACGTGTCACCTCAGGCTGGATGTGGTAGTAGACACAGAACTGCTGTTAGGGTCACATGCCATGTGTCCCCAACAAGTGACAGGCTGTGACTGGACATGGGGCTTGGGGAGCATGAGCCTGGTGACTTTGAGTCAGGCTGCAATTCCTGACACTGGCTCCTGGGAAGCCTGGGAGGGCCACATGGGGTGGCTCCTGGGGCCTGAGGTGTTCTCCTCACCTGATTTGTGCAGGGCATTTCCGGAACAAAGAATGCCTTCAGCTCCCTGTGAAATGTTTGAATTGCAGATGTGGAGAACACCCAGACCCACCCCATGTTACTCTGGGGCTGCCCTCCTGACTCTGATTTCCAGGATTCTTGCAGCTCAGCTCGGATCTGTAACTTCTTGTGTGGTGATCTTGCCCTCTCTTCTCCCACTGTGTGGGTGTGAAGACAGCTGCAGAAGCAATTGCATCTTGTCTTGGGTGCACGTGTAATCATTATTATAGGACAGTTTACCATGCAGTATTGATGTGGGATATTTTGCTGTCATCCACCCACTGACTGAAGCAGCTGGACAACCAGGGATGTGTGTGGACCCACCAGATAGAAAGGCTTACAGAGCAAGGAAATCCAGCAGCTCTGGCCACCTGTCATGCAGGGGTGGCTGCAGCCAGGTAGGAAAGCAGGAGCCCTGCTCCTCAGAGTAGCCTGGCCTTTGCAGCATGTTGGGATCTTGTCCTTATGCTGCCCTTGTAACCTGGCCACCAGAACAAGCCCCAAGCAGGCCCAGGCAGGAGCCCAGGCTTTTCCCCATGGCATTGTCCTCCCTCCAGTCCTGGGGAGCAGCAGGCTTTGCTTTCTGCTGCCCGAATCCAGCCTCTGCTGTCCCCTCCACACTTCATGTGTCCCCTTGTGTTGGCAAAGGGTTGAACTAGGAGTCCCTGAAAAGCCACAGCATATTTCCCGGGCCCTGTCCCTAGCTGCTACCCATGGGCCCAACCCTTCCCAGTGCTACACGGCTTTCCTGGGTTGCTAGAATTGTGGGGACTTCCACACTGGGCACCAGTGCCCTCAAGTCCTGAGTGTATCCCCTTCTTGGCCCTGGGAACACTGGATGGGCTGCTGGCAGTCTCCTAGTGCCTACTGACCTACAGAGCAGCCCAGACCTGCAGTGGATGCAGGCGTCCTGATGGCACGTGCTTAGTGCTTCTGCCCAGTTTGCCCTCTCATGCTGTGGTGGCCTGTGTCAGGCCCATCTGTCCTGGAGCTGCTCAGGCTTCCTCAAGCTGACCTCAGGATGCTCACTCGGGAGTTCTGAGCACAGCCCTTGCTGCAGTCTGTGGTACAGATGTCCTGAGAAGCCCTCAGTCCAGGGCTGTCAGGAAGGCAGCAAGTGTTCAGAGAGCCTGGCTGCTTTGCCTGGACACACCCTTATCCATGTGGATCCACACTGCTGTCCCGAGGCTTCTCCAGGAGCACGGTGAGGGATAGCTCCTCTGCAGAGGATCCAGGAGCACCCAGGCTCTGCCCCCTGCTTCTGACCCCCATGGAGCTGCCTGCCTGGGGCTGCTCTGCCCCCAGGTGCAGCCACTTTGATTCTAAGAGGCTCTTCCTAGGATTTGCTCCTGCAGAAGCCCAGAGGAGGTCTCCTTGCCACCAGAGTGGGATGAGCTGTGGGATTGCAGTGCCAGCCTCTGGCCACCTCATCATCTCCTGTCCTGCAGGCCATAGTGCAGAGTGTGGCTTGTGTTGCCCTCTTCTCCCTGCCTCCTGGTCTGTACTGTTCTCGCCCCGACTTCAGGGTTCTGCATGTTCTGTGTGTGCCAACAGTGCCTGTGGTCCAGCTGTCTCCCAGCAGCAGCCTGTGGAAGAGAACAGCAGTGAGCAGGACCTGAGCTGCAGGAGCCTTGGGACACTGTCCTGTTAGACGGGACAAGGAAGAGGACTTTTTTTTTTTTAAACTTCATGAGGCCGATGAGCACCCAGAAAGGCTTGTGCCACAACAGGAGACTGGGATGGGGACAGGAGGTGGTTTGTATAGCTCATTTCTAGAGAGGGAGCAGAGGGGTAGTGCCCTCTGGATTGGCCTACTGGGAACTAGAGGCCTGGCCTGCAGAGAGAGCTTGGGATGTGGGGGTCTTGCCACTATGGCAGAGCCAGGGTGGGGCCATGAGTCCCTGAGGAGTGGGCGTAGTGAGGTTTACTGTCACCCCAGTGCACTGTCACTCAAATCAGGACTTCTCTCTCCATGGCGTGGCACTGACCGTCTGTGGACGTGGCCGGATTTCCCTGTGGTCCCAGCACTGTCCTCTGCAGCTAGAGTGTGCTTGTGTTGGGTTGCCCTGGCCTGCCAGCAGCCGTGCCTCGGCGTCTCGTGCTCCATGACGGAGACATTGGAAGTGTCCTCCTGGTGTTCTTTTTCAGAGCCTCTGTCGTTTCCTGGTGATGGGGTGCAGGTGGCACAGTGTGGGGGCTGACTTGCTGGCAGGGGGATAGCGTCACCTGCCAGCCTCTGCCGAGGCTCTTGGGGTCACTGGGAAGTTTTTATCAGTAGGTGTCCTGTGGGAAACCGAGGAGAAAGAAGCCTGCTGTCCCCCACAGACCTGTACACAGCCGACCCTTGTCCAGGTCTGAATGTGGGGTTCCTGTTCTTCAGAACAGTTACACAACTCACTGTCATAGAAGGCTTGAGGCTCCCCTGTCTCAGCACAGGCAGGGCAACTTTCAAGGCTACTTCCCATTGAGAAGGGGACAGCAGAGCAACTTGGGGTGGGTAGAGCGGCCTTTGTGAGGTCCAGTGAAGGGAGAGCTGTGGGAACGCCTGAGTGGACATGTGTCTGTGGGTGAAGTCAGGCGAGGCCCCTCCAGGCCTGTTGAGTGGAGGGGTGAGGGGCCCTGGCGCGGGACTCTGGACAGACCCTCGTCTCCTGAGAGTCACAGAGCTGGTTGGCACTGCCAGTTGGCCGTGCTCAGTTTCCTAGGGTGCGAGGGTACAGAGCCAGTGGAGTCAGGACACACGAGCTTCCTGCAACAGACAGGAGCCAGAGCCCATGCCCACCGCGGTTTGCACCCAGCGACAGGCCCTGTGGGGAAAGACTTCCCATTCTCTGGGGTGGATTTTAGTGCCGGGAAAGCAGGGATCCTGGTTCCTGTCTGAGTGGGGTAGGGGCCTCCCAGGTCTGTGACTGTGATGACAACAAGCAAAGCAGTCCTCGCAGTGGAAGTCCTTGATCGACTCTAGATTTAAGTACCTTCTGCCAACAGAAGTGCAAAAGCCAGGTGTCCGTGGCCTGGCTCTGGCTCTCTAGTGGCTGCTGACTCTGCAGGTTTGCTGCAGGCCCCCTCTGGCCCCCTCAGCAACTGTGGGGCCTCTTTTAACCCCTGAAAGGGGAAGTTCCCGTGGTGAGTTACTTTCCAGGAAGCTCTGGTGGCTTTTGCGTCTCGGGGTCATTTACTTGTCACTCCCCAAAGATGGGACAGGTATCTGATGGGCATAGTGGTTGGGGCCCCAGCCCCTGGGAGTGGTCTCGCGGAAGGACCCTGCTCTCTCAGCTCCCAGTTCCACTGCGGACAGTGGGTGTTGACGGTTAGGTTCTGGTCACGGAGGAGATACCCACAGGCTGGGCGGACGACCTCGTGTTGCAGCTGTATGAGACCCTCTTCTGTGCTCTGCTGGATCCACTGTGTGTGTCAGTGCTGTGGGGCTGTGCTGGGTGCACACGCGGCCTCCTGACATCTCCATCTGATGTTTCAGATCGTTTCTTGCAGTGACCCCAGGTGGTACATGCAGAGTACAGGTCTGCGCATTTTAGCTGAGTCAGAGGAAACCGTCAGTGCTGGACCCCTTGTCGTTCGTTTATGCCACCTCCTCTCTTTGCTTTGTTCTTCTCTCCTGCCTCCTGGAACAGTCCCTCTGCTTGTCCAGCTCCCCGCTCCTTTGGACCTGCTGTGCGCATTTGTGTGTATGATCACTGTCAGTGGAAAGTGAGTGGCCACTTTGCACAGGCTGCTGACTACCATGTGGGCACCAGGGTCATTAGGTGTGGGCTCTAAAGATGCTTGAACTACATTGCCTCCAGTATGTCGCTCATCATTGGCAGTGGCTCCTGGTGGTGACTGTGCTGAGTGAGAGGAAGTCAGAGGTGAGTGATTACACAGCAGCATGTGCATGAACACTTGACCCTCAGGGCCCTTGGGTCTCGTGTCACATCTGGAGGCATCAAGTAGGTGGTGTACTCTGGATCCATCCTCTCTTCCCTCTGCGCCTCCTCCTCGTGTCTCAGCATGAGTGTGCTGCCAAACATGGATGTGCCAGGGGGCCTGGCTGCCCATGTCTCGGAGGGGCTGCTCAGAGATAACGTCAAGCCTCCGAGGGGTTTTGGGTGGTGCACTGACAGTCCTCTGGATCACCCTGGTGATTCCATCTGGACCCGGTGTCCCTGCTGCTCACCACTTGGTACAGGGGTGTCACTCTGGGTCATGAGGATGCAGGGAGAGCTGGCACAGGCAGTGTTGTGGGGCCAGTGGTGTGCATGTCTTCCCAACTGCACTCAGGAACATCTTTGGTGATGTTAAATCACCATGTGATATTGGAGGGGTATTTATCTGTCCCACAGAAATTTGCAAATGCTGCAAGTCATGGCCTCTTCCTTAGAGCGCTGGTTGTTAAACACTTGCCAGCTCACTACTGATGTTGGAGAAGACAGCAAGTAAGGACCGTGGCTGCCTTCCTTAGGAGCCTTCACTTTGTGGAGAGTCGTGCAAGGATTTTAAGTGTACAGGATGTCATCAGGGTTGTGTCAGGACAGTGGAATAATGTGTTGTGATAAGTCCTTTTCTGCAGAAGATCCCTATGGATAGTACTGAATCTTTTATATATATATATATATATATATATATATATATATATATATATATATATGCTTTTACCTATACATACAGGCCTATGAGAAAGTTAATTTATACACTAGCATAATTTGTATGTATAAATGGATACACTGGACAGAGAGAACAAGATGGCAGCAGAGTCCATCATGCTACTCAGAATAGCAGCTTGATACTTAGAAGTTGTGTTAGGTACTCCGACTTCCCCTGGAGAGACCCTCCTCCAGCTCAGTTGTCGACGGGGCTGTCTCAGGGCTTTCTTGCCCACAGCGAGGTGGTCCGAGGCTTGCCAGTTGCATGTACTCTTTTAGCTAGGAATGTTTTTCTGTGTCCTTTCCTATTTGCTAGAGAAACCTGTTGGTGAGGCACTGTCAGGCAGGCTGAGCATCCTCTTCCTCTTGTGACTGCAGCTCTGCCTGGTTTCCACGCTGGCGTCTTGGGTTTGCTGGCCCTCTTCCTCCTCCTTGTTACGCTGTGAGAGGGAGAACGAGACTGCGGGGCCGGGCTTCCCTGCTGCCACACCGAGTGCAGTGAGGGAACACGGTGGGCAGAGCCACTGGTCCTGCCTGCTGGTGTTCACACCTCTGTGTAAGTGCCTTTCTGAAAGTTCAGGGAACCTGTGACTTGAGCCTCATTCACGGGACTCATGGGATGTGGGATGTCAATCCCATAATCACATCCCATCACACCAGCTTAGCAAACTGGAATGAGACGGGTTCCTCTTGCTCCTGAAATAAGTAGTTAATTGGAGAGACCTAGGAGGCCAGGAGGAGTGGGCCCTCAGTCACGTAGCTGCAGGGAGGTGGATTCTGCCCACAGCTGGAATGAGCATGGAAACAGGCGTTCCCTAGTCAGGCCTCCAGGTGAGAACTCAGCCTGGCCTGCAGCTTTGTGGAGCGCCAAGCAGAGGAACCAGCCTGACCTACCTGGATTGGGCCCGCAGAGACTGAAGACGTGTTCACGTTGTGTTAAGCTGCCAAGGTTGTGGTAAGGATAACAGAGCAACAGAGGACCAGCATGGTGTGCAGTGAACAGATAAAGGCAGAGCCCGTTTCTCTTTGCATCCAGCTGTGGGTTCATCTAGCAGTGCGGTGGTCTGCTCTCCACACACAGCTGCAGCCTTCTCCTGTCCACTTTGCTCCCATTGCTGGTGGCAAGGGCTGCTTGCCATGCACACGTGATTCTGAAAGGAGCCTCCCAGCTCACCACTCACTTGCATGATGCTGTTCCAGAGAACAGTAGCCATTGTGATTATAAAAAAAAAATCTGAACCTGCAGTTCATTTAGACCTGATCAGGGAAATGAGCTTCAGTGTTGGGAACTGCACCCACTTCCCGTTGGTGTTGATTGAAGAATCCCTGAGCAAGGAAGGTTCAGGTTTGGCGAGAGCCTGCACTGCTGAAGTTTATTTGGTGTTTTCAGGGACCATATTTACTCTGTTGCTTGAATCAGCTAAAACACTGGATAAAACTGTGGAACCCTAGTCTTTGAGATCTGACACTTGAGGCAGAGTGACCCTGAGAGGGGAACAGTTCACACGAGCACCATGGTGGACAAATTCAATGCCTGGAGAGCGTCTGCAGGCAGAGCAACAGGAACCCTGCATTTAGACAGAGCTCAGCGTCTGGGGAAGCCAGGGGCCCTGGGGTTTGTGGGAAGAGGCTGATGGAGGAGAAGAGCACAGAGAAAGCGCATGCTCTGCAGGTCTTTGCAAGGATCAAGCTGAGCATGACTCACACCTGTACGCAAGTGACCACTCAGCTGGGGAAGAACCACTTGGAATGACCAGAACCAAGCCCTTGGACCCTCACAGAGTGGGGAGTGCATCTTTCTTGAAGGCCAGAGGACACTTTACAAGCCATGGGCATTGGTCAGAAAGTTTTGCTCAGCACTCGGGTATGTAAACCAAAACTAAATATCTCTCTACCCCAAAACTTGAAAGCAGGACCCCACATAATCAAACTATTCATAAGTAACTCAACTGCATCTTAATGAAAAGTTCAAAAATATTTATAGGAATATGAAAATATTGAGTACCCAGCAAGGAAAAAACCTATAGTATCTTGCGTCTAACGTCATTGTCAGGCATGTGAAGATGCAGAAAATTAAAACAGAAAAAGCATTAATCATGACTGACCTGGGAATGGCATGGTGTGAGACTTGTGGGTGACATTAGAGTTATTATAATTATATCCCAAATGTTCAAAATCTAGAGACACAGTGAACATGTGAAGTCGGCATGGAAGATGTCTGAATGATCTAAATTGAACGCACAGCGATAAAACTACAATGAAATGAGACGAGAAACACTGTATGGGATTACCAGCAGATTAGACATTGTAGAAGAAAAGGTTTGTGAACCTGCAGGCACAGCAATAAAAGCCATTCAAAATGAAAGAGAAAAAGGATAAAACAACAAGATCACAGTCTGCAGACTGCAGGACAGTTCAGGCAGCTTATGTACGTGTGGTTGGTGTCTCCTGTAGGGGAAGCAGAGAATACATTGGGAGAATACGTTAGAGAAAATTGGTGAAGCTATCCATTTGTAGAAGCAAGGACGTGATTGGATGCCAGGCGTGAAGTGGGAAGAAACTCAGGTCTCTGCCTGTCAAAGTCACACTGCTGCAATGCACACATGAAGTGAAGGTCTGAAGGAGCCAGAGGAGAGAAGGGCACATGTGGGAGGAAGGGTGGCAGCAGGTTCCTCCTCACAGACAGTTCAGGCAGGGGACAGTGGGGCAGCTCTGTGAACTGCTGGAGGAGAATAGCTGAGCGTGTTAGCGGGCAGGTGTATCCTCAGAGAGGCAGGTGAAAGAAATGCATTTGTAGACTTAAGAAAGCTAGAAGAAGCCACCAGGAGGCCAGGATATCCGCCCTACAGAAATCCAGCGGGAAGCTTGGAGTTAGCAAGAGGCTGACCCCAGGTGAAACTCAGATCTTCTGCACAAAGACTGAGGGCGCCAGAACCTGCAGCACATCAGGGCTTTCAAATACTTTTTCTTATTGCTTAAATCCCTTTTAAAAATAATCAGAAGGTCAGAGCAACAGTAGTACAGGAGGAGCTCTGTGGTGGGGTTGTCAGGTGGTCGAGTGAAGCAGGCGACCACAGCACTGATGCAGGCAAGAGGGACGAGTGCTGCCAGGTTCCTGGTGTGTGGAGGTGCGGGAGCACCGCTGACGCGGGCGTGGTCGGGGAGGGTGCTGCTGCCCACCAGAGCCACCAGGCAGCAGGCGAAGCGCCAGCATGGGTGGAGTGGCATCATCCAGGACGCGCTTGCTGTGAGGAGGGCCATAAGTGGGCAGGGAGCAGACGCGCCACGTGGAGCCCGGATAGGACCACCCCTTTCCTCTGCTGTGAGGCTGAGTGCATCCCAGGTGATGGACAAGCCCTCCAGTCACAAGGCAGGTCCTGTCAATTGGATCACTACTCAGGACCCACCTGTGTTCTTCATGCATCTCGAATGTGAAGACACAAATGATTTGATGGTAAAATGGTGGGCAGAGTTACTCCATGCTGACACCTGCCTGAGTAAAGCTAGAGTAATGTCAGAGTAGATTTCAGAACTACGATTATTAGAGAAAAAGTGTTGGTTCACATAGTAAAGGGGTTAATTTAAGCAGTCGGCAATAGCAACCCCGAGTGTTAATGCGTCTAACGAAGGCGTTTCAGAGCCACACCGCAAACTCTAGTAAAGCTGCCACAAGAAATGGATGCACGATCCTAGTTGGAGGTCTCAGTTTTTTCAATAAGCAATAAAACAGAATCAGCAAGGATGTAGGAAACCTGAAGAACAGTTCCAACAAGCTTGACTTAGTTGACTTTCGTGGAAAATTCTAAGAATGTACATTCTTTAAAAATTATTTTGTACATGTAAGATAGACCAATTTTTTGACCATGTTTTGAATCTAAAGGACTCAAGAAATAGGAGGTATGTTCTCTGAGCACAGCACAAATAAAGTAGAAATCAGCAAGGTAGCTAGATAACCAACCATTTCTAAACTAACATACTTTTAAGTAGCCCATTGATTGTAGGAAAAAAATCAGAAGGGAATTAGTATTTTAAATGACAATAAAAATACATTTCAGAATTTGTGAAATGCAAATAAAGTGATATTTAGAGGGAAGTTGATGGTACTGATTGTATTTGAAAAACCAGAGGTGTCTTCAAATCAGTGACTCTGGGTTCTGCCTTAAAAAATTGGGGAAAGAGGATGAGATCAAGTTTTTTTTTTTTTTTTTAAGAAAGTCAATAAAATTGATAAATCTGTAGTCAGACCTATCAGGAAAAAATGGGAGAAGTCTCAAATTAACAAGATTAGGACTGTCAGAGTTAATATCATTACAAATTATACAGATAGTAAGAGGATAGGGGGGACTATCATTCACAATGTTATGCCAATTTGATAATTCTATGAAATAGGTATATTTCTCAAAATACACAAACAGCTAGGCCAAGAAGAGAGATAATCTGAATATTCCCATATTTTAAAAAGAAATTGAATTAATCATTTAAAACCTTCCTACAAAGAAAGCTACTGATACAGGTGATTACACATTTAACAAACAATGCTAACTCTACATGAAATATTTAAAAATAAACAGGAGGGCATATTTTCCAGTACATTCTGTAAGGCCAGCACTTTTCAGTTACACAAACCAAAGGCATTTTAAAAAAGAGAATTACAGATTGGTATCCTTCATGAACATAGATGTAAAAATCCTGAACAGAAATTTTTTAGCAAATCAAATCTAACAGTATGTAAAATGAATAATATATCATTGTGACATGTGGTTTATCCCAGACTGCAAGGTTGATTTAACTGTTGAAAAAGCAATCAGTGGAGTTCATTACATTAACATATTAAAAAGAACAAACCCGTAAAAATCATCTCAGTGTATACAGAAAGAAGCATTTGACAGAATCCAACACCCATGCCTAATAAAAGCTCTCAGTACACCAGGAATAGAACAAAACTTCCTGAGCTTGATAGGGGGCATCTGCCAAACCTGCAGCCCAAGTCATACAAAGTGACATACATCTGACACTCTCCCCTGAGGTTGGGAACGTGGCTCCATGCTCCTCCCCACTGCTGTTCAGCAGGTGCGCTGGGGCTCCCATCCAATGCCGTGCAGCAAAAACAAGGAAATGAAAACAGACAAGCATCAGTGGCATCCAGACTGAAGAGCAAGAAGGAAAACTGACTTCATTTGCAATGGCATGAGCGTCTTTTTTTAAAAAGCTGACAGCATCTACAAAAACCCACTAGAATGGAGAGTTTAGCAAGGTTTCAGGATACAGCATTGATATGCAAAAATAAATTGTGTTTCTGTTTATTCCAAGTGAGAAATTAGAAATTGAGGCAAATGGGCAGTACCACCTATAATGCATAAAATATGAAGAATTTGTGGAAATATGACCAGAGATGTAATAGATGTATACACTGAAAGTTATAAACCATTGCTGAGAAATCAGAGATGACCTGATGATGTCTATAGTCTGGAAAACTCAAGATTATTAAATACAGTTCTCCTAAGTTGATCACACATCCAGCTCAATCCCAGTGTGCTTTTCTACAGAAATCGAAAAGCCGATTTTAAATTCATACACAAACGCCAGGTTCCTAGAACAGCTAATCAACAGTGAAGAGGCTGAACAACACTGAAGGAGTATCCCCTCCCCCTCCCCAAGAGTTATGAAGCTTCGAAGGCATTGACAGGTTGGTTGGATGGAAGAGTTCAGAAATGGTGTGACGGTGTCATCCAGCGGGCACAGGAGAAGCACCACAGTAAAGCATGTCTTCTGTGTCACATGTATGTGAAACAAATCATGCAGTTGCCACTGAACGTGGGTATGTCAAAGGAATTTGGATTTGAATATTGTATCATATTCCTCAAAAAAATTACCTCAAAATGAATCAAAGATCTGTAATGTAAACCTGAAGTCATAGAACTTATACAGGAGAACCCAGTCCTTGTGAGCTTGACTTGGGTACTTGAGATTTCTTAGAATGGCACTGAAATCAGGGAACATTAAAAATGAGTTTGACAAATAAGCTGGAATTAATCATCCAAGTTGAAATCTCTCTGACACTGTTGTCTTTCCCAGGACCATCCCCGTAAGAGCTGGGGCAGTGCCAAGGCCCAGCCCCCGTCAGTGTCCTCCAGCTCTCCCGTGGTCCACCTTACACTCTGTCCATTCAGGGTGGACTGCAGATGTCCGTGGTGGGAACATCCTTGCTGTGGTGTGTGGAGCACAGCCAGTCACTTTTGAGCTTTGTGCACCCAGGAGCAGCCCTGGAATCTGTATTCTTTTCTAAGTTAGATTTGTTGCTGCTTCCTCATGAAAAGACGCCTCTCTGGGAGGGGTTTGTCAAGAAGTTCATGGGCTCATCTGTGAAGTGAGGATGATTTAACACCTCATTGCTTCAATTCCCTGTAGCTCTAGAAGAACTTGTATTTTAGATTATGGTACTGTCAAAAATATACCTTAATTCCTCTCTAGAGATGAAGGATTGTGTGCTGTGGTGTCAGACACTGTTCCTTACAACTTGCCAGGAGGTTTAATTCTATGCTGAGCTCATTACTGAGGTTTGAGAGTGAGTGGTGAGTCCTTGTCCTTGGGGCCTCTTCTGTGGGTTCCTTGGCTGCTTCAGTCTCTCTGTGGGCAGTGGACTGTGCCTTCTGGGTCTGACCCATCTTTGCCCCCATGCTTGTGTTAAGAGGACAGCAGCCACATGGTATGACCCTGTGTTAAAATGAGCCTTGGAGAAGTGGTTTTGGAAGAATTCATTTGCAGGTGACTTCTGCTGTGTCATCTGTCAGGACTTCAGATCTTGGGGCCATTTAATGATGGCAGGAACTTTCAGTGTGTGCCCACTTGGTGACCACAGTGTGATCCTGAAGTCACTTGCCTGGATTGAGCATCAGACTCCCCAAGTTAAGGACTCAGCTGCCACAAGACTACTGCCCTCACCTCAGACACTGCTCTGGGACTGAATCCCCCAGGCCACCCACACTTCTGAGCAACTGGCTGTAAATCTAGCGTGTCCAAGAGCCCTGGGGTTGGATGATTGGTTAGAATGGCTTACAGAGCTCAGCAATGCTTTCCACTTGTGGGTACTGCTTTATTTTAAAGGGGTGGGTCAGGTGCACTAGACAAATGAGCAGGTCCACAGGATGGTCTGGAAGGGTCCTGGGGATGCCAAGCTCCTTCCTACTGTCTCAGTGTTGGCCAGCCAGGAGGCTTCACACAGCACCATGCCCAGAGTTCCCATGGGGTTCTGCTGTGTGGGCACAACAGTGCACTGTGGGTGTGTGGTGGAGCTCCATTGCCAGCTCCCCTCTACTCTTCAGGGGTCCAGCCATGCTTGGTCCCTCTGGTGACCAGATTCCCTCCTGGAGTTATCTGGAGCTCACCTGAGTTGCTTCATTAGCTTTTAGTCACCTTGCCAGGACCCTGGGACTGAGGCCAGTCAAGTTCTTAGTTGTGCACCAGGAGCTGCTTCTGGTCTGGTGTACCTGACCCCAGGCATCAGGCAGATGGCACATCTGCAGGGTGCGGGGTCACGGATGCACCTCCAGCTCCCTGGTCCTTAGTATATCACTTGGGTTGCAGTGACAGGTGCAGCGCCTCTCCTTTGGCGTGGAGGGAAGTCTCTCTGGACTCTCCAGCATTGTGGCATCAGCTGCCTCCTGGGTTCTTGCTGTGAGAGTGAGGGCGAGGGGTTGGGATTTCTCTTTTGCATCATCAGCACATTCCTGAATGGTGTTAAATTTTCTAAATAAATCTCACTTCCTATTGATTTCCATTACAATTTTTGAGGAAAAGAAGTTATTTTCTTAAGAGGTTGCATGATTGTTATGATGTGCAGTGCTATGTGTTCATAGGCAAAGGGCCTCCTTTGGGCATTATGGATCAGCTGGTGTTAGTGCAAGAGCTGCCCTAGGAGGTGTGGTTTCCTGAGCCAAGTCACACTCCAGGAGTATCACCAAGTGTGGCTGAGCTTCAGAACTGGCCCAGGTGCCACCTTAGGTTTCACTGAATTTTACCTATCAGCCTCTGGTCCCCGGGACACAGGTGCCCCCTTCCTTGGTTGCTGTGGCTGCTGCTGTTAGTCTGAAATAGCAGGTGCTCCCCTCTGGGTGGGAGTTTGGAGAGCCAGCAGGCCAAAGCTGCTGTTCCTGGCACAGCCGGGTCTGGGCCACCCTATTCTTGCTCTTGTGGATTGTCTGGAGTGTTCCCCACCGTAGCCCCACCGTTGTTTGACTTGTTGACGTCTGTGAAGCAGAGTCCTGCAGGCAGCTACAGAGGTGCTGTGGGCTGGTTCTGTTTGTCTGTGGTTGGTGTAGTAAGAGGGCTGACTGACAGGAGGCTTGCCTGGTGGCTTGGCAGGTGTTTGCTGAGCTCAGCACCTCCAGCATGGATTTCCTAGGCTGGGCCCCAGCATTGCCTCCATGCTTTCCTGGTTCAGTCTGTGAAGTGGCCTCAGACTCAGTTCCTCGTCCTGTCTGCCCACCTTGCCATGGGTCCTCTAGCTGCCAGGTGTGGCAGCCTCTCTTTGGGGCCTGACTTGTCTCAGCTGTTTAAGGTTGACCTGTACCACATCCTGCCACGAGGGGTGGGGTGGGCTCAGACCAAGAGGATTCTCGGCTGTGAGGAGGCCCCGTGCTCACTGCCAGCTCACTCTTGTTCTCTTTTAAAACTGATTGGAGAAGTCGGGCCCCCAGTTCAAAGCCTCTTACTCTGGGCTTACACCTGGCCCAGTGCAAGTGTGGTGCATTCACGGCTGTTCTCTGCTCCTTCAGAGTCTGGAAGCGCTTCTCGGGTATCTGAAGTGTGAGTGATTATGCCTGGTCTTTAGGTAGATAAATCCGAGTAGTGTCTGATTCTGCGTCAGCCAGGTCGATAGAATCATGTCTTTTCCTTTATAGCATAAATCCTGGGACAGAGTGCCCTTTCAATCAAGAAGAGATGTTTTCATAGGATTCATTTGTAGGTCTGCTGTTGACATCACTATGGAAACTGCTGAGCAGACACCATGGTCCCCTTTCCTGCCCCAATGGGACCAGGCTCTTCCTGGTGACTTCCCAGCACACCTTGCCCTGGCACACAGGGCATTGTGGGGAAGTCTTTTCAGCCTGAAAGATGACAGTAATTACATCTGCCTGCTCATTCATTATACGACACCCTTATTTCCAGTGAAATGGAAATTTCAGTTTCAGAATTATTGCTAACCAAATTACCTTTATCAGTGAAAGAGCATCTGCTCACAATTACTTATAAAATGGAAAAAATGAATCTTTTCAGCATATACATTCACAGTTCTGATGTGTATAAATTGAAAGTCACGCCTGGAGTTTAGCAGTCCGTTTTTCACCCTGTTCAACACGGGAGGCAACCCTGCCAGAAATTCATCATGCACATTAGAGGGTGGCTGGAGAGGGGCCAGTCCACTTTGTCACTCTTCCTTACCTGCTTCCACAGAAGCTGGTAACCAGTGAAAAATGGCCACCTGCCCATGAACAAGGACACTCTGCAGTTCGTTCTAGGATGGACGTTCTGTCTGACGTTCTAGCCTGGCCTTGTCTTGCACTGCTTGGCAGGACACCCACTGTGACACCTCATCACGTCCCCCCCACCATGGGTGTGGCTTGGTCCCTCAGCTCTTGTCAGGACACAGGGAAGGCCAGGTGCTGGTGCTCATACTGGGGGAGTCTGGTGGAGGAGACAGCGTGGAGGCTCGGCTCTTCTTGTCCTCCCTGTCCTGTCCTTCCTCCAGGGCAGGAAGCAGGCCTTGCCTTCCCTGTGTCTGCCTGAGAGGCAGCCTGGGCTAGGGCGCCTGGTGAAGCCCTGCTGTGGGGCCTGCAGAGTGGGGAGCCTCTGTCCTGAGAGCTGGACTCTGTCCTCCCAGGTTATCACTGGGCTGGGTTCCCCTCCTGTCACTGGCACTCCTGCAGATGCTGACTGGGCTTTGCTCTGTGGAGCGGGATGACCATGTCCAGGTGCTGGTTCCTGGAGACCCAAGGGTGAAACCACTTCACAGCTGGAGGGGGTAGTCCTGGGTCCTGTCTCCACTCTGCTGCCACTGCATGCACGCCTTTGGACAGGTTGCCTCACAGGTGAGGCGTGTGACCCTGCAGGGAGCTGTGTGGGGAGCTTGGTACGAGGACACAGGGTACTATGCCCTGGCTGGCGGGCAGTCCTTGCCAATCCAGCTTCACCAGGGGAGGGCTCGGAGTGCGTGGGCAGCTCTACGCCCTCCTACAGATGAGCAGTGCAGAAGTCAGCAGTCACCCCACTGTCCAGTCGCTGTCCAGTCACTCCTCGCTGGCCATGTCATCGTTGCCACGGCAGGACCCGACTGTCAAAGCGCATTGGGACAGGCATATTTAATAATCTGGACCCTGTACTGACTCGTTTCACTAGCGGAGGTTCAAGGCAGTTTCTAGTGGTTAAGTAATCGGCACCCCGGTTCTACTTTGGGACGTCGGTTCTTGTGCATTCCTTCTCTCTGCCTGTACATTGACACCATGGCCTGCTAGTGAGAAATCAAGTCCAGTTTTCAAGGGGCGCCTTCAAGCAAGCACTCACCTCCCTCCCCACCCACCCCCACCCACCCACACCCACCCACACTGGGCTCAGGTGAATGGCCTTGCCAGGACTCGCCCAATAAATGGACACTTCCTCGAGGTGGGGACCCATCTCCTTGGAGACTGAGCTGGACCTGGCTCACCAGGACACCTGTGCCAGCCTCTTTCAAGAGTCACAGGAACATGGGACAAGGAGCCCTAGGACACTGGTAGGAGCCACAGTGCCCCCAGACTGGTGGGCACTCTGCTGCACACCAGGTCCCACCTCAGAGAAGCCTGGCATCTTGAGAACTGGAAAACAAACAGTTCTGATGTGTGCCCAGAGGCAGGCGGCACCTTTCTGACTAACTGGCCAGAAACAGTCCTGAAAAATTCAGCATGATTCTAGAACATCTGTCATTGAAGTAACCTAGTGAAACAGGAAAGAGCAAGCCGCCATGCTCTATTTGCAGCCCCAAAGGTGGTAGCACAGGAAACTGGCCTGCTCCCAGCCCTCCCCTGGTGAAGCAGATGGGCAAGGAGTGCCCGCCAGCCAGGGCAGGGTGCCCTGTGTCCTGCACTAAGCTTCCCCTACAGCTTCCTGCAGGGCCACATCCTCACGCCCTGACCAGGGGACCCTCAGCCCTCCCCCACCAAAGGTGTACACATGACAGCAGCAGAGTGGAGACCACCCTGGAAAGCAGAGCTGCAGAACAGGAGTGACCATCTGCTGGGCACACCTGCCCTGGAGGCCTAGGATCAGTGCTTTCACCACAGCCCTGCCCGCCACCCTGCAGGTCCCCTGCCCCCCACTGGCTCCAGGCCCTGTCACTGCAGCCTCCTCCTCCCCAGGTAGCCAGCTGCCTGTTCTTGGAGCTCATTCCTGTCTTCTGAGTGAAAGAACCTTGTTCAGTAAATCCTCTCGGTCTCCAGGTATTATCAGATTGGAGTCTCCCCTGATCCAGAGTGCCCGTGTCAGTGCACGGACTGTGGTGAGGCTTCCTGTCAGCTCTGGAGGGCTGTGTCCTTGGGAATGGACAAGGGTCGGGATAGATGAGGAGCCACTCTGGGGGCTTAGTTTCAATTTTTAGCTGCAGATAATTTCAGTTGGAAACAATTTATCTATCTATATATTTGTTTATTTTGCGGTGGCGGGGATCCAGGGTCTCACCTGTGCTCGGGAAGTGCTGTACCACTGGGCTACACCCCCCACCTCTTCCTATTCTTTAAAAACTTTGCCTCCATAGAAACATGCAGGTTTACCTGTCAGACTTGTGTGGATGAGTGCCAAATCTTAGTAAAGCAAAACCAGGGCATGCCTGTGAGCCCAGCTCCTCAAGGGGCTCATGCTGGAGGATCGCAGGTTCAAGGCCAGTCTCAGCAGCTTGGTGATGTCCTATTCAGAATAAAATAAAAAAGGACTGAGGTTGTAGCTCAGTGGTAGAGTACCACTGGTTTCAATCCCCCAAACAAAACCCAAAACAAAGCAACAGACAAAAAATCCCAACCTGTCTGTAGGAGCTGAGTAGGAACCGTGTCTCCCAGGCAAGCAGGCACCCTACAGACTGACCTGCCTGACTTCCATCCCACCTGCTGCCCAGCCTGGCACAATGTTCATGGCTGGTCCTTAACTTTGTTCTTGCAGAGGCAGCACATGGTAGTGGGCAAATGGGCACTTCTGGGGCCCGCCAGTAGCCTAGTCCAGAGGGCCTCCTTCTCTCCTCTGCGGCTTCAGGTCTGGCACAGCTCCCAGGCTGCTGCAGGAGCTCAAATGAGCCATCGTTCTTCTCGTTGGCCAGTTCTGTGATGGTTCACTCTCTCGTTTTCTTGAGCGTTGTCTTTTCCATGGTAGCCAGGGTCCCACCACCATCCCTTTTCTCCATACCTGCCTGTATCAGTCTGTTTTCTTTTGCTACAATGAAATACCAGAGGTTGGATGCTCATAAGGAAAGAGGTTTATTTAGCTCTCGTTTCTGGAGTTCAAGGACACGGCACCAGCATCAGCTTGGTTTCAGTGAGACCTCGTTTGCCTGTGTAGAAATATGGAAGTCTCTCTCTCAGGTTTGCGTGGTGCAAAACCAAATGTGCACCTGTGACCCCAGCATGGTAGTGCATGCGGGGGGACGGGGGAGTTCACCTCGCCAGAGAGGGCCAGGCTTGTTCTGTGGCCACCCTCTCTCTTGAACCAGCCAGAGTCCCTTCTGAGGGAAGACCTAGATGGCCTGTGGCCTCCCACTCTTAAAGAGGCCCTACCTCTTAGAGCTCCCCACCTCTGTGGTGCCACAGCCAGGACCTTCCCTCCAGCACAGGAGCCCAGGATACAGACCACTGTAGTACAGCCCCACCGGCTGTGGTCGGCTGAGGATGGCAGGGGCTGGGGAGGAGGGCGATAGTGCATGGACCTGGGAGCATGTCAGGGTGCCAGTGCTCTTCCCTGCAGAGGTGGTAGCTCTGCAGAGGGGCTGGGGCAGGGCATGTGGGTCTCAGGCTTGGCCTGGTGAGAGGAACGATCACATGGTTGAACTGGCCTGGCTCTGGGGGTGCTGGTTGGTGGTGCCTGGCTTTCAGAGGCCCAGCCGTCTTCAGGAATGTCCCAGACTAGAATCCAGAGGCCACCAGGGACCTGTCAGTGGGCCTGGATTGATAGGCACATTTTACCTGGGGAGGAACTGGCCAGCTCATGTCCTGTGCTCTTGAAGCCCTATCACCCTGGACACCAGCCTGGCTCTGGCAGAGCTGTCGGGTGGGTAAGAGCACCTGCCTGTGGGCCAGGCAGATGATGTGAGTGCTCATCCATGCGTCCCCAGTGCGCCCCTTGATGAAGCTGCCTTGCACCTCTGTCTGCTGTGTCGGTCTGTCTGCTGGGTGCGGGCCTTTGCGGGGCTGCGGGGCGCGGGGCCTCGGGGCCGGACGGCAGAGGTCGTGGCCTGCAGAGGGCTTCCTGACAGCTTCGGGCCTGTGTTTGTTTTGTGCAGAGCAAGTGCACCGGCACTTGGACCAGCATGAGGTGCGGTACCTGCAGTTCGCCTTCCGCTGGATGAACAACCTACTGATGCGGGAAGTGCCCCTCCGCTGCACCGTCCGCCTGTGGGACACGTACCAGGTGAGTGCCCCCTGTGCCCAGAGAGCCCTGCATTTGATTTTGCCTTCGAGAGTCCTCTCAGTTGAAACAGTCTTGAAGAAGGTCATTGTTGGCGTTCTTGCTCTCTGACCAGATGTGGAACAGGGAAAAGGACTTCACACTGTGCCCCTGTCACTGGGTTTTGCCCTGACCACATGGTGGCAGCATCCCGGGTGCTTGCCATCTGATCGCCTCTCAAGCTGAGTCCTGGGAGCATGGGAGTCCTGCTCTCACACAGGCCGTGCACTGTGTTCTCAGTGACTCCTGCTGGAGACTCAGTCATAGACACACTGATGCAATGTGGCAGTTTTTGCTCTTCTCCAGTTGTGGTGAACTTTGTTTTTCTAGGGCATTGTGCTCTTTGGGACACGTCACCTCTCCCTTGTGTGCATTGTCTGTTCCTGCACTTTTCTTGTCTGCTGAGGCTGCGCCCGCTGCGGGGTTAGACACCAGAGCTCAACATCGGTGCAGGTGCAGACCACAGGCGCCTTGTCCTGGGAGCTGGGAGTGGGACTGCAGAACTGGGGGAGGAGCCTGCTCCTGGCGTGCGCACTCAGCTTGAGGAGGCAGCATTTGTGCTGCAGACTCACCCTTCATGGGTGTGCTGGGCTATGCACAGGGGCACTGGGGGCGGGTGCTGCAGTTGCCTGGGAGGGGGGTTAGGCAGCAGAAGTGGGTTGGATCCAGCAGTGGAACCTGGCACATGGACCCTCATGGAGGAGGTGGTGGGAGTCGGGCCTGGCACTGCAGGAGGGGCCGCTGGGTCTTCTGTTCAGCCCGCACCCTGCCCCCAGGCAGCACTCTGCATGCTGCCTCTCCCTGCAGGGCAGGTGCTGCTGGGTTCCATCCACCCCTTATTCTGAGCCTTTTTCCTGTAAATCCTCTCGAGCAATAACCCAAAGCCTTGTTCCTGATGCTGGTTGCGGTGTGTGCCCTGTGTGGCCCCTGTGGGTGTTCTGAGGCTCTGGGGTCCTTCCTGACTCTATGTGACTTGTGCCAGTTAGTGCTGTGCACGCAGGGTTTATTTGTGCACGGTAACTTTGCCTTTCTAGGCACTTGCAGCTCCAGAATTTCTGATTAGTAACCCTAGTGGGTGCGTCCAACCTTACCCAGGACTGTTGGGCCAGAGTACTGCTCAGTCTAGGCCATCGACAGCCCTTTAGGATTCCAGGAAACAAAACTTTATCTCCCGTAAATTGTGAATGCTCTCCATTTCTGTCTTCGGTTGAGTGGATCAGCTCAGGCTTCTGGTTAAGCAGAGTTCCTTGAAATGCCATCCCCATCACCAACAAATGATAGTGACTCAGGTGTACCTTGAGGAGCCAGGAGGTGGATCAGCTCACCCACAGCCTCTGCCGTTTCCCTATTAAAACTTGGAGCAAGATCATGGTGGCTGTATTGAGTTAAATTTTTCTGAAGTTAAATCTTGTTCTGGATTGACTCACTTGTTCCTGGACTGAGGGACTCATGGACTGGTCATGCCTGGCCATAAACCTTTCATCTCTTAAAGATTGGGGGTGTTTCTATTTTACAGGACCAAGTAACCATGGAATTATATCACATCTTTTGGCAATGAAGATACATCATAATCTTGGGAGACCAACTGAATGATAATGCTCCCCTAAACTTGGGTGTTTATTGGCTGACCATTACAGTTTTCGGATAAGGTAGCTTAAAATGCTTTGGGGACACATATCAAAGAAAGGTTGTTGCTGAGCACCTACTCTGTCCCAGGATCTGACCTAGACAGTGGTCTTAAAATGAACAAGTAGTGTCATCACAAGCTTGGAAAAGAACCAGAGGGGCATAAGCAGAGATGGCCCCTGCTCCCCTGGGACTCTGCATGGTCCATCTCAGAAGCCTGTGTGGGTGCAGGTGGTTGTGGGTAGGCTGGGATTCCAACTCCCTGAAGAACCCCAGCCCCTGAGAGCCCCTTGGGGTGCTACGGAAGGCCCAGATGCATCTTTGCCTGAGGCGCCTCCAGCCACGCCCTCCACAGGGAGAGACGTCTTAGGTCGTTCTTTTGCTCTTTCCCTCTGGTTGGACTGCAGCTGTGGCGGTGAACTAATTCTCTCTCTCTCTGGTGCAGCCAGGCCCTCTGGTTTTCCTGATTTACATGGTGCCGGCTCCCTGCCCCAAAAGGTGTTCTCTAAGGCAGTGGGCACATGGCCTTGGGCAGACAAGGGGGCTCATTTTAAAGGAAGTGGACAAGGTGAGGTGCAGGTGCAGAGGTCACAGAGTGGCTTCATGCTGAGCCGCGTTGGGTGACTCCGACAGCACAGTAGCTGGTTTGTGCTGCTGTCTGCAGAGGAGCTATGTGTCGATTGGTGTGTGTTCTTTTGTTCTCTAGTTAATTCAGAAATAGGCTTGTTTTTTAAAGGTCAGGAAGAGAGGAGCAAAGTGCGAGGCGCCCCTTGAGCTGCTGAGTAGGAGGGCCAATAAGGCCTGTCCAGGAGGACGAGCCCTGAACAGACCCAGTGAGAAACGCGTACCTCGTGACCACCAGCCTCGTTCCTCCTTCCACACAAACCTGTCCCAGAAATAGATGTTGAGTGCATCCTGTGTGCCAGCACTGAGCTGGGCCTGGGGTACAGGGGCAAGACAGAGAAGTCTGCCCTCACAGCCTGCTCCTTGTGGGAGGGAGAGCAGAGCAAATATGCAGTGGAGTGACCTTGTGGCCACTGCTGGCCAAGGTCAGGTAGCAGCGGTGGTATATGGAGAGCAGGTGCAGAAGCATCTGTAGTGCAGAGCCAGGGAAACCAGGCCGTGAAGATGGTATGAGGGCAGCTTGGAGAGGCCTTGCCTGGAGGCTGGGGTGTGGCTGCCCCCCCCCCCCCCTTGCGGGCTGCAGTGGTGGGAGGGGTGAACATGCGCTGCATTGGGGGCAGAGGACGTAGCACCTGCCCTTGTGACGGGGAGCTGGGCAGCTTCCTCGTGGATGTTTCAGCAGGAGGGAGGTGTAAGAAAACCACGCCACACACAGGAAATCACATAAGGGAGTTTATTAAGCATACAGAGTGTCTTCCTGCAGGGTAAGAGAGAAAATGAGGAAAAGAGAAAGGGCGTGTGCTAGAGAGAATGGAAAAGCGAGGAGGAGAAAGAAAGTGAGTCGGGGAGAGAAAACATGAGAAAAGATGGCAGGGTAGCTCCTCTTAAGCAGTTGAATTCCGCTGGGCTAACAGGGGACCAACAATGGAGGATACTTGCAAGCTGACTGATGAAGCAGTAGCTAGCTAGGATGTTCACAGACTGACAGTAGTTGGGAAGTGGGGAAATGGATGCAACGGAAAGGGCCAGGGAAGCAGCTTTGTATTACAGGAGGGAGCCAGGTGGACACCTAGGGAGAGGAAACCCTAGACAGAGGGGGCAGCAGGCCAGCCTGCCTGTGGGAGTTTGTGTCAGAGCCGTGCATGTGGTGTGATCAGAGACTGGCATCATGAGAGTGCACGTTCCCTCGCCACGGGTACAGATGGTCCCGTGAGGAAGTGGCCATGGACGCCAGCAGGCTTGGGGGCTCAGTGTTCCCCCATGTTCCTTGCTCTGCCAGCTGAGGGTCCAGAAGTCCCCAAACCCCAGTAGCAATGAACCTACCCCAGGCCCAGTGTTTTATTCAGCTGCTTCGCTGCTGTGACCAAAAGAATTGACAAGAACAGTCAGAGGAAAAGTTTATTTGGGGCTCACATTTCAGAGGTCTCCGTCTGTAGACAGCCAGCTCTATTCCTGTGTGCCAGAGGGAGGCAGAACTTCATGGCGGAAGGGTGCAGAGGAGCAAAGGTCATGACAGGGCCACCAAGAAGCAGAGAGAGACCTCCACTCAACAAGGACAAAGTATAAGCCCCAAAGACACTCCCCCATGAACCTCTTTCCTCCAGCCACACCCCACCTGCCGACAGTTACCCAACAGTTAGTTAATCCTTATCAGGAGATTAATGCACTGATTAGGTTAAAACTCATAACCCAATTACTTCGGCTGTAAACTTCTTTGTACTGTCTCACACATGAGCTTTTAGGGGACACCTCACATCTAAACCATAACATCCAGATCTAGGCTTTTGATACTCTTCTCCAGCCAAAGGGACCCAGGCTCTCTGGAGAAGTGACCAGTGCCCAGGGAGCAACCTGGAGCACCTTGTAGGGCCAGGGAGCACAGAAGTGCTCAGGCACCCTCAGTCATGGGGCATCTGAGGACCCAGTGGCCAGAGCAAAAGAATGAGCAACAAAGTAGCATTGCACTGTAACCCAAAGTATGAAACTAAGTATTAGATCCATGTTTGCATAAACTGAGAAATGGGAACAAGAGACAAATTGCATGTCCAGAATTGCACAGTACTTAGGCAGATACTTCCCCTCTTGATTTGTACTATGCAGAGTGACCTTGTCCAAAGAGCTCAGTGTAGGGAGGCAGCAAGAGGAACATGGCAGTGGAAAATCCTGACAGACACACAGCCAGGGGACGGAGGTCGGCAACTCTGAGCCACGTTGATGTGTGCCCTTGATAGATGAGGAGGAGGAGGACACTACCCACTGAAGTCTTTCCTCCCCAAACCCCTAGGCCAGCCCAGAGAAGAACATCAGCAACACCCCGTGGAGGTATGTTCTAGAATATGGCTGACCAGCAGTTTTCAGGACTGTCGGGCTCATCCAAAGGCAATTTGAGAAACTGTCACAGGCCAGAGGAGCCCAAGAAGAGATGATGATTAAATGTCCCGTGGGATCCTGAAAGGGGTTCTGGGACAGAAAAAGGACATGAGGGAAAAACCAAGGAAACCACATGGAGACCAAGGTCAGAGGGGTCATATGGAAACAGTGAGCCCCAGGGATATACAGAGTACTGGACGAGACATCCTTGTCGGTCTGACACACTGCTCTGTACCAGACCTTGTGTGCTCCTTGTATCTTGAAGATGGGGTCAGAGGGCATGTGAGGGGTTGGAGATGAGTCCCAGGTGTGTTGGGAAGCTTCTGGAGCAGCCAGCCTCTCCCCTTGGTGTGGGCTGGACCTGATGGACGACTCCTCCCTGCTCATGCTTCTCCTGACTCTCTCGTGAGCTGCCCCAGGTGAGGAGTGATCTCTCCATCCACCAGCCTTTGAGGACCTGAGACCACCGTCAGCCCTGTGAGTGAGCTGTGAGGTGGAGCCAACACCTTGACTATAGCCTGAAAGACCCTGGACTGCAGCCCATGGCTGTGCTCCCATTACTGACTCCCAGAAACACCCAGGTCACCACTGCTTGTGCCCCTGAGGTTTACCTAATCCTGCAGCAGTCTGTTGTCACGGGTGGTTTAAGTAGCATGTAGAGTTGGGAGGCAGGAGTGGGTACGAGGACGCTGTTGGGCCTCTTGCATGTGGGGCCATCCCAAGGGCAGTTGGGCCTGATTGTGACTTATTATGGGGCCTAGTTGAGGCAGGAAGCGAAAGGGGGTTACTGTTGGGAGAGGTGGGCTATGATGTTGGGCTGGACAGGTCCCTAAGTTGGGGCACTGTTCCCAATCCTCAGCACCCTGTGAGCCCAGTATAGGCTCCATTGATTCTTTTAAAAGGAAACTCCATTTGCAGAGGTTGAGGTGGGGAGTGGGTGCCTGCTCAGAAGTCATTTGGAACATGGGATCTAACCTGTCCATATCAGGCCATGAAATTCCATTTACATTGTAATGGGAGATGCAGGTCAGTTCTGATAACACTTTATGGAGCTCAGAAGAGGCACACCTGCTGGTGACATCCATCCCCCACTGTTGACAGCAGCACAGCCTCCGCTGTGTGGGAGAATTGGACCTGGGACCCCACGACAGTGTTTCAGGGAGTGTTCTGCCCTGGGAGCGCACATCCTGGCCTGGGAGGATGTGGTGCTTTAGGTGTGAGGTGTCCCCCAGGAACTCCTGTGTGTGAGACGATGCAAGAGGGTTCCAGGGTGAAAGGAGCAGTCCCATCCTTAACCTAATTGGTGGGTTAATCCACTGATGCAGGCAGTAGGAGGAGGCGGGTCACTGGGGGCATGGCTCTGGGGTTTGTTTGGTCCCTGGTGAGTGGAATTCTCTCTGCTTCCTGTTTGCCTGAGCTGCTTTCCTCTTCCCCACCCTTCGGCTATGGTGTGCTGCCTCACCTTGGCCCAGATCTGTGGCATTCCCTGTGTGTGCAGTGAGACTGCTGAAACCATGAGCACCGAATAAACTTTTCCTCCTCTAAAATTGTTTTTGACAGGTCTTTTGGTCATAGTGTTAAAAAAACTGACTAAAGTAGAGTGGATGGGGACACACAGTTAGAGCCCTGTGTGCTGCTGGTGACAAGTGGCACTGGGGCTTGGGAGGACCCTTCTCTGCTGGGGAGGCATGGTGACTAGGTCTTGCGGCTGAGTTGAAGCTGAGCAGGCGGAGGTGTAGTGGAAGGGTGGGCCACAGGCATGCTCCAGAGCGCAGGGACCTTGTGCCCAGCATATGCTGGCACAGAGCCCATCCAGGAAGTGGCTGCAGGATGGTTTGCAGCAGGCAAGGAGTGCAGTCCAAAGTGCCTGGAGGCAGATAGGCACAGCCTGGTCCCCGTGAGGGAGGCCTGGGTGTGGCCGTGTTGGGTCATTTGGGTGTCAGAGCAGGAGATGGGCTTTGAGCCCAATGCCTGCCGGATCCTCTGCCTGCTGTGCCTAGGTAACAGCCATCAGGCTCTCCTGGGCCTTCCGGGGCACCACACTGCTGATGCTATGGAAACTGATGGATTGGGTTAATCTAATAAACCCAGAGAAGCAGGTCTCCTTACAACATACTTTTTCATAAGCCCATTAGGATTTGAGGGCGTAAGCTCTTCATGCCTGCCCTCCTCCAGGAAGCAGGCATACATCACTGTCAGCGGGTTGGGGTTTAGAAATGAGAATATTCAACAGGACTTGACTTGCTGCTGATAAGTTTGCAGGGAGGAACTGGCAGAGGGTGTTCTGCACTTGGAGCAGCAGTGTGTCCGTGCCTGGGGTTTAGAGATGGTGTGTAAAGAGCATCTGGGGTGTACAGGGCGACTCCGAGCTCTTTCCTCATCCATCAGTCACGTCGGGTTCTATCAGAGCTCGTTCCAGGCTTGGAAACTACAGAGGAGGCAGTTTCTTCTCTCTGCAGCTCTGGTTCACCCCAGTATGTTTGGGCAAGTGTGCGAGGGCCCAGAGGTCTGTCCATGTGTGTCCCATTGAAGAAAGACCGGAAAGACCGTCCAGGTGGAGGCAGGGCCCTGTCAGCTCCCACAGTCTTGAAGTGGGGCCATCTCTGGAACTCTTCTCAGATGAAACTTCAAGTTGTCTTTGAAACAAGAATGATTTGCATGATATTTGGTCTCTGCGTTGGTCAGGTTGGCACTGCTGTGGCAAGTTGCTGAGGCACTCGGCTTATAAAGAGGATGGACGTATCTTGGCTTCGTTTTGGAGGTCTCAGCCCATGGCCCCTGTTGCTGTTAGGCCTGTGGTGGAGGCAGCGCGTTGTGTGGGAGGACATGACAGAGCCAAATGGGCACCTGAGGGCCAGGCAGTGAAAGGGAAAAGAGGATGGGGCTGGGGTCCCAGTGTCCCCTTTGAGGGCCGCACCCCCACACACCTGAAGACTTCCCACTAGGCCCTGATGCTCCCAGTAGTGCCAAGCTGGGGACCAGACCTTTAACCTGTGAGCCTGGGGAGGACATACCAGATCCAAACTGATTTTTAAATTTGTAACAGATAAAACCTTTATTTCTGGAAATTATTTGATGAGTGATTATAAACTGCAGCTGCCTCGTAACAGGCGGGGCAGGGCAATTCCTTGCGTGGGAAGGGTGATTGGTGAGTGGCAGTCTCCTCTGCGTTTCAGTCGTCTGGAAGGTCTGGCTACCCTGGGCCTCCCTGGGAGGAGTCAGTCTGGCCAGAGGGCAGGAGCCTCCCTGACTTCCTGATGTCCAGTTCTGGGTAGCCACATTCAAGGGTGTCGAGTGGCACCTTGTGGTCGATGGGGGTTGCCTTGTGTGAATACTCGCCCAAAGTAGACAGGAATTCTTACCCGGTTCTGGAGTTGAATTTCATGGTGGTGGCGTTTTCTAAGGACGGATACAAGAGTTCGCTTTCTTAGCTGGTTGCAGTGGCACTTGCTTGTGATCCTAGCAGCTTGGAAGGCCACACGAGTCCAAGGCCAGCCTGGGCAAAGTAGTGAAACGCAGTCTCAAAATGAAAAATACAAAGGGCAGGGGGTGTGTCTCTGTGGTCAAGCACCCGTGGTCCATCTCCAGCACCACCTCCGAAGAAAAGAAGAGTTCCTGCAAGTGAAACACCCCTGGCCAGGCCCCACAGTTTTAGGGCAGCTTCTGGCTGCGCCTTGTCCTCCAGGAGCCCAGTGTGTGCTGGAACCTAAACCACGGATGGCCAGGAGGAGCAGCCCGCCCTGGGGTTGCCTGCAGATGCCCCCAGGTGGAGCACGGAGGGAGCCGCCCATTTGGGGTGGTATGTGCAGGAGACCTCATCCACAGGGAGGCTGTCCAGGCCTCAGTGCCTTTTAGAGTGCCAAAGCGTTTGAGGGGAGAAGAGGGACTGTTGTGACAGGTCTGGCTCTGTGGAGCTGAGTGGAGAGCACTTTGGCCCTAGACCTGCTGCATGGTATGGTTTGGGAAAGTCTGGGTTCACAAGACCCAGAAGCACTGAGGGCCTTACCTCAGTGCTGTGCAAGCCAGGGGGTGCTGATCCCATAAGGCCACTGGACAGCCTGGGCTCTGCTCCAGACCCCCTAGAGCATCTGTATGTTGTCTCTTCCTAGCTGAGAACCTGGTCGGACAGGTTCTTGCAGGTAGTGAAACTTTGGGAAGGACTCAGTCCCTGTATGCCTCATATAAACAGGTCAAGATCTGTAGCAGGGGAATCTAGGACCCCCAGTGTGTGAGGGCACAATGGAGACCAGGAGGGAGCAACTGCACCTGGCCCCAGGAGAGTGCAAGGTGTGGCAAGGACAGGAAGACCCAAGGACGCGTGTGCTGCTGTGTTTGAGGGTCAGGCCCCGGCTGGCTTCAGACTTGGTGTCTTAGCTGCGGGTGTAGAGCAGAACCTCTGCAGAGGTAGAAAGAGCAGGTGTGGGAGGAAAACAGCCACGCGCCAGTGCTGCAGCTTCATTGGTTGCGTCCCCTGAAGCCAGGGGCCTCATCTAGGCCCTGGTTCTAGTTGGAGCAGCAGCCCGCTGCCTGCTGTGCTGAAGATTGCAGGGGCCTGAGCCCTGCACCCTACGCAGAGCTGCGGAGCGGCCGCTGTGCTGGCTGTCCAGGGGCTTGTTCTGCAGAAGCAGGAGGTGAGGAGGCTGGTGGCCCACCCAGGGTCACATGGAGTTTGCTAGCTATTTTCCATTTTTCTAAGCTTTAAGATGATGTATCGGTGAACATTTTATCTGCAGAGCGACCTTAAGCAACTTGTCCAACTTCTTTAGACCTTTGGACAAAAGGTTAAGTAAAACCAGGGCTGTTGAATGGAGCCCTGGAGGAGGACTTGGCTTCCCAGCACTGGAGAACATGTTTCTCCTGACCTTCGCTTGACCTTGGTGTAGGATGGGCAGAGGAGGGTCAGGGACATTTCCCTTCCTGCAGGGAGTTGCTCTACCCCTTCCCTAAAAACCCACGCCTTGGAGAGATTTCTGACAGGATTAGCAATAGCTCTTCAGAGAATACTAACTAAGCCTACATTTCAACACGAATCGCGCACTGTTGGGGAAATTGTTCATTCTGCCTTTGTGGCCAGTGTGTGACTCCTAGTCCTAGAGAGTCGAGTTCTTCACCGACACCAAGTGGCATGCCAGGGGCTGAGACTGAGGGAGAGGACATGAATGGCTTGACTTCTTGCTCAGCATGGACATGTTGCTGGGATGGACGGTGGGGAAACGGGCCAGGCAGGAGACTCGAGGAGCCACTGCTGGCGAACAGAGAGAAGGGGCCGGCGGCTCTCACAGGACTTCCAGATTGAACAGAGCAAGGGAGTCGGCAGCCTCTCCTGTGGACACAGGGTCCTCAGAAGCTGCATCCTCTTCAGGTTGGCTTGCCGATGGGTGCCCTCTTACTACCCTAGGCCTCATGGTGCCCTGTGACTGTGCCCTCTGCATCTGCTCTTTGCCTTTGCTGGGCAGTGCCATTCAACTGTGGAATTTCCTCTGACCCTGCTTTGTCCCCAGAAGGACTTCTCCAGGGTGCAGGCTTGCCTCACTGGTGGTCAGGGCTAGTCCCAGGTTGTTCCAGTCTCGCCTGCTGCCCACTCTTTGGCATTGGCTTTGGCTTTCTCATGGACAGTTGACCAAGAACATGTTCACCTGATCTTAAGTAAAAGGAGGTGACCTTCAACCCAAAGGATAAAGCTGAAACCAGCTAAAGCCGCAAGGGTCCAGCTGAGGCATGGCCGCCTCCCACCTGCCCTAGCACCCCAGTCCTGCTCTGGGATGGTCCTGGGGCTCCTCTGTGACCGAATCCCTAAAGCAGCCAGAGGAGGAGCCCAGCAGGCTCTGCTGCCGAGAAGGTGCGTTTGGACCTGCCTCATTTGTAAGGTGGCTTCAGGGTCTGTGTGACCTCAATAGGTGTCCCCCATCCTGAGCACTGACTGAGGTCAGCCCCAGCCCTAGGTGGCCCATGTGACATCCCTGTCAGGAAAGGCAGCTGTGGCATTGGCTCTCTGCTTGGTGCATATGTGGGATATACTTGAGCACTGTGTGGGGCCAGCAGCCCGCCATAGGCTGGGTGTGGAGCCCTGTGTTTCCCTGGGGCAGGAAGGGTGATCTGGTCCTAGCACATCCAGCCACTTTGTGCCCTGCAGATCCATTGCTCAGTCATCCCAGCTGGTGTCTCTTGTTACTGAATCTCCTTACCTGGAAAAGGGCAAGGAGCTAACAGCAAATGACAGACTGGTGTTGGCATCCAGGTCTTCCTAAGGACAACTGCCAGCCTCGAAGAAAGGGCAGATAGAATAATGGAGCACTCCCCACTCCCCAGAGACCTGCCTTCTGCCACCCTCCCTAGCCCCTGTGACTGGGTACCTGCTTCTCCTCTCATGGTGACTTGGAGTTGCCTTGTTCTAGCCTATCTCCTCGCCCTACAGGCGCCACGTGCAGGGCACATGGGGGGCTAGGGCCTGCTGTGTTCCGGTGCCCGAATTTGGTGGGGAGGCTACCGTTACTGGGTGCAGAGTTGCCAATGGGGAGCCCTGCATAGGGGTGGGTGTGCTCCTGCTCTGTCTGCTGGGCATCGCAGCCCGACGCAGCGTGCAGCTGCTCTCCACAGGGTCCTGACTTACAGGCCTCCTAAGGCATAGTGTAGGCTGGTAATTATCTCCTGTTTTATGTGCTCTGCAACAAAATCAAGAAGTAAAAGTTCACCTCAGTGTTGCTTCCAGGAGCTTGGCCTTGTGTGTCCCCAGCACAGGGAGTTCTCAAAGGTTTCTAGTCCAATTTTCTATGACCTTTTGTTAATGACCAGGAGGAGTTGGCCAGTGCTCTGCCTGGCTCCCTGGTGCCACACATGCAGCTCTGCCTTGGATGCTCAGCTCCTCTTCCTGGTCCACCATGACCAGGATCTATGACATTACGATAGCACCCTGGGCCAGCCATCAGCTTCCTGTTGCTGAGCATTGAAACTTCCAAGCATTAGCCCATGTCTCCGGGGAAAGCTCTAGACACACCTGCTGAGGAGTGGATGGTGAGCACCCCAGCCAGTGCTGACAGCTCGGCTTCAGGTGGTCACTCGCTTTGTGAGGCCTTTCTCGTATTGTCCCACAGGAGCACACTGCAGAAGAGATCAGAGAAGAGAGAAGCCCCTTTCCCAGTGATTGTACCCAGCATGCTCGTGTCCCTTGGTTGGGCTGGTGCAGCAGGCCCTCTGGTGCTCTGGGAGCAGTGGCAGATGTGCCAGCAAAACTGCTGTTAGGGTTGGAATGGCGTCTTTAGCATGGTCCCATGTTGCTGTGAACATTGGCTTAGGGCAAACTGCGTTCGCTCCACGTACCCAAGTCTGTAGGAAATACTGAATAATTCAGTGGTGCGGAGGTCAGACCGGTGACCCACATGCCCTCTGGATTAAGCTGTTCTTGGCCCTGTGTCCCCTGCTGCCTCCTGTATGCTGCAGGAAGCTGCTGTTAGTCCTTTGGGAGGGATGGTCAGGGTGGGTAACCCTGGAGTTGCTCAGGAAGGCCTGGGGACCCTCACGGAGAGGTGGGGGTGGGAGAAAGGATTGACTTGACCTGTTTAGATGAGTTGGGGCTGAACACATGAACCCATGTAGGCCTGCTGTGTACAGGGAGGACCCCAAGGCCTACCCGTAGGAGGGAGGTGACTTGCCCAGGGTCCTATTGCTAGGCAGTGTTTGTGAAAAACCTCTGTGGGATACCTGTGTACCCTGAGGTGGCCCAGGCTCCTGCCCTTCTGAGCGGCCCTTTTGGTACAGCCTTGCCTCTGCCCAAGTGCTCATCCAGTTGGGGCCACTGCTCCCCAGCCGGGTGGCACCAGACCCTCACTGTGCAAGCCACTAATTCCTCTGTTCAGTGCATCAGTGCAGGTAGTCAGCTTGACTGATCCCAGAGCTCCCTAGAGCAGTGTCTGCTCTCGGCCTGAGGCCTTGGCTGTTTCCCGTGTGTCACTTGTGGCCCTGGGAAGGGACCTGACTGTCACCCTGTGGTTCCTTTGACTCTTCCTGCTCTTGGTGATCTGTTCTCCCAGAGTCTCGCCAGCCACCCTTCTTACCCTCCTGCAGGTGAGGTGGGGTGTATCTGTTCCTGGTGACAGAAGTCAGTTCTCAGTATCACTGACTGGATTCTGCCCAGCTTTGCTTCCCTTTCCCGAGGCAGACCTGGGATTACACTGCCCTGCCACCCTCTGTCCTGGAGGCCATTCCTGGGGAACACCCAGCCTTTCCTGTTAGGAGCTCTCAGAAGTCCTCAGATGGCCTTTAGCTAATGTGTCGCCCTCTCGTGTGGGGCTGCAGTTTAACAGGCTGCAGGGGTCCAAGGGCAAGCTGCTGCTTGCAAGGGAGGAGGCGGCCTCTGCAAGGGAGAGGAGAGGGTGTCAGGGTGAGTTCATGGCCTCCCGGCAAGCTTGCCGTGGCTGAGGAACAGTGTGCCTGGCTCTGCTCATCAGCCAGTAGCATAGCAGCACTGCTGCCCCTCCAGAGCCTGTCTGTGCCCCGGGCACAGCATCTTACAACATGTGCCAGTGCGTTTGAGTCTGCGGCAAGTCCAGGAGCCACATCCGGCTGTTAGGAGAAATGTAGGACACAGAGAAAGCCCCACCAGTGGAGACTCTGCCCGTGAAGCTTGAATGTCTCCATTCTAGGAAGAGGAAAGTGAAGTCCAGAGAGGTGGTGACTTGTCCTGGTCCCCTGACTAGAAGTGCTAAGACGGGTGCGCACGGAGGTCTCGAGCAGCTGCAGCTCCTCAGGACTTCTGGGCAGCAGCTGGTGCCCAGGAACTGCAGCGCCTGGGCTGAGGGGAGAGGAGCAGACACCTGCAGGTCTGGGAGGCTGTGCTCGTCCGGAGAAGGGCACCATGTTGGGATGGGGAGCTGGGGAACCGTAAGGCTGGCTGCAGTCTCTTCCACAGCCTTGGGCCGGAGGGGCTGCCACGCCAGCACAGCTAACTGCAGCCAGGAGCCTCTCTGGGCTTGTCTTCTCCCTCCCGCAGCCCCTCCAACTGTAGAGGATGCTCCTCTCCATCGTGGGTGCACCCGCAGCCCGTCTTCCGCTCTGCACCGCGTGTCCCTGGCTGCATTATTTATACTCCACAGATCTGCCACTTAGCACCTGCTCTGTGAGCACCTCGCCGTTCCCATCTGCTGGTGCGACCAAGCGCCTTTCCAACGACTGCTCATTGCTATTCTGGCCGTGTGGCTTGACTTCCTTGGCAGGTCCGTTGCATCCTGGGCATTCGTTTCCCCCTTGCTGATGTGATAACAGAAGAAAGGCGCTTTGCCTCTGATTGAAGTCAAGTATCAGGGCCAGCGGCAGGCGCCTGGGAGATTGCTGATGAGGACTGTTGTGAGGAAGCCGGACTGACAGCTGCTCACACATGGGAGTGACTGGGGAGGGCCAGGACTCCTGCAGTTTCCTCTGAGCCCCTCCCCCGCCCCTCATACAGGAATGCTCTGGGCTGGCCATGGCCTGGGGTGCATTTGCAGCTGGAGGGCTCTCAGGTGGAGGCCACGTCTTTCTGCTGAGTCTTTCCTCCCTTAAAGCATGGTGTGGCTTGCAGTCCAGGCCTGTGTGGCTGCTGTCTGACCACACCTGGCCAGCTGGGTGACTGTCAGCAGATCCCCTGTGTTCAGCCTCATCTTCCTCACCTGTGACGTGGAGATGGTGAGGAGGTCTCCGAAGACACCCACTCCCGACAGGTGGTGGCAGGTACCAGGGCTGCCCCTGTGCACCCTCTGCTGATGGCGCAGGGGCCCTGCTTGGGCCCTATTCACTCTGGTCCTTCTCTTCCTTTGGACTTCATCTTTATCTTCATCTGCATTGTAGCCTGGGGCAGGAGGGCTTCACGGAGTATCCTGGTGGCCAGCCCAGAGCTGCTGCTTGGAGTGGTGACTGCACAGGGCGTCTGGCAGCATGACTGCTGGCTAGATGGAGGCACAGAGGATGGCTGGGTGGGAGGGGATCCCGTGGGACTGCAGTAGCACACAAAAGTGCCGGCAGTTACATGGAGGACTTGGGGCTGTGGAGTAGCTCCCAGGTAGAGTGCTTGCCTGGCACACACAGGCTCTTGGTTCAGTCCCTGGCATGGCTGGAGGAGAACTTTGATTAAATACCTCTGATTGGATATTTATCTTTCAACATTTTGCAAAGGTCTCTAATGTAAGATCTGAAGCTGGAGTAATGGAGGACTGAGGTGCAGCTAGGGAGTATGGGGAGGCAGAGATGCCACTCATGTTGAAGGGCCACCAGGGCTTGTGGGGAGAGTAGCCTGGCCAAATGGGATCTTGGGGAGAGGCTGTTTAGAAGTCCTGCCTTAGGCAAGGGTTGGGGGAGTGGGGAGTAAGGTGGGTATCCCCAGTGTTGAGTGGACTCAGCCATTGCTACCTCTGAATGCTCAAGACCTGGAAATAGATGGATGACCCCTTCGTGCTTCCTTGCCACTGGGATCCTTGAGGAGGATGGTGCCTAGAGGGAGTAGGGTCCCTGTGGCTTGGGCAAGCAGGGCCCATGGCACACCTGCCTCCTGCACTTTACTTCCTGCGCATGCAGGCAGGACTCTGGCTGTTCTGTTTGAGAGTCTCATCAGGTATCTGTGGCTGAGAAGCATCTTGGAGAGAACTCACAGGGCTGGTGGGCCCTAGTGGGGAGACGGCAACTGTGTAGACTGACGCCTTCCCTCAGTATTTCTGGGTGCCCTTGGGACTCCTCTGCCTACAACCCTGCTTGCCGTTAAGGGCATCTTCACTGGCTGGGTGCTTGTCAGTGACTGAGAACATGTTTAAGTTCGAGTTCGTTTTGATGTTTGAGCTCATCGCTGACCTGGCTTGGTGGTGAGGCCCTGGACGACAGCCTTCCCAATACACCCACTTGTCTCCAGCAAATGAGACCACAGCCTTCCTGATCCAGGGGTGTGAAGAGGAGCCTTCCACTTCGTGACCTGTGTTATCTGTCACAGGTCCTCTCTTAGATTCTGCATCCCTTCCTGTCTGTCCACAGCTGCCTTGCTTCTTTGTTGGCCTTCTTGCTGCTGGCCAGCCCCAAAGGATAGACCCAGCCCTGCTTCCGTTGAGGCTGGCCTCAGGTGCTTCCGGTTCTCTCAAGGATGATCAGAGCCTGCCTTGGGCCCTGGCTCCTGTCTGGCTCCGCACTGCAGTTTCCCTCCTGGCTCCTGGACCCTGCACTCCCTCATCATATGCTGTTCCCTGGCCTGTGGCTCTCCTGCAGCCCACCTGCTTCTCTTCCTTCAGATCATGGGCCCACCTCTTCCACAGAGTTGGGCTACCAAGGCCAGTCCTGCCCATGGCCAGCTGAGTGGGGAAGTGCCCACACAGCTGACGTAGGGGTGTTCATGACCACCTCCCCCACCCACTGCCAGAACTCTGGGGACCAGAACTCTCCATGGGGTCCCCTACCTGCATGGGTGTGAGGAGGACAGTGGTGCTCCTAATGGAGCCTCATTTCTTGTTGGCTTTGCTGTTTCCAGGGACTGAAGGACCCTCAAGCCCCTTGGCAGCTGGCACTGTTCCTCTGAGCACCGTCCAGGGATGCAAAGGACCCGATCCTCTGCTGGGAACACAGTTCACATTTTTAACAAACCAGAGGAAACTGAACAGTGTGTGGAGCAATTGGGGCTTGCGGGACCCTGGGCCTCCTTGGAGAGGCCCCTAAAAGCAAGGGCTGGCGTTCCAGGCAGGATAGCCATGTGCAGGTGCCATGCCAGGCTTCCTACCACCTGTAACAGCTGTGTGCAGCCACTTACAGAGGAGGAAATTGAGGACAGGTTAGGTTCTCTGTCTAGAGCTGGCCACCCAGGATGAGGCAGAGCCAGGACTTGGATTTGTGAGTATCTGCAAGGCTGCCCCGGGCCCTCTCCAGGTGGGGACAAGCACCCTTTGTGCACTCGTGTGATGCGACCGGGGCACTGAGCCCTTTCTGCCGGGGCGAGTTGGGGAGCGCAGTAGGAAATGGAAGGTGAAGCAGGCAGGCACTTCCCAGTTGGCATCCCCCCAACCGCACACCACGCAGGTGCACGCTTATCTTCAGCAGTGAGAAACCATCACTTCACATCTGCTCTCATACAAATGGTGTGTAAGTTTTTTTCAGATTTTCTCCTAAGTGCTGAGTTCTGAGTGCGTTTCCACCTCCAGCGTTGGCACATCTGTGTGCATCACCTTGAGATGCTCGTGTGATTGAGGAACTTGACGGCAATGTGCTTCAGAGAATGTGTCATCAATCACAGATTGGCTGATCCCTCGCTGCCCGAGACATAAGAGACAAAGGTGTGTCTTCCTGTCCTGGCCTAATTCGAATGGAAGGCGACCACTCATCTGCTAGCTCTGGCAGAGCCCCATGTGCCTTCTGGTCCAAAGGGGCCTTAGCTGCAGAGCCACTGCGTTCTTCTGGCATTGGTACTTCATGGCACCAGGAGGGAGCTTATTATTTTTAAAGACAGGCCTGGAGGACTGTCTATGACGTAGAGGGTGTGTGATTTCAGCCGTGCAGATGGGCACTATGTTGTTGGTGTGCTTTGCTAATGATGAGCTTCAAGAGGAGCTGTCTGCTCCCGGTGCGCTGGGCTGTGGGGAGCATTGTGCAGCTGCCTGACCCTAGGGTACTGGCAGGAAGAGTCAGTTCTCCCCTCCAAGTAGGGTTCTGGGGACTTGGGGATTCTGGACGGAGCCTCATTTGGACAGGAGTGAGGCAGTGTATTATGCTCTGATAGTTGCTCCATGTGTATGTGCTGTCGGCTTCACTTACCATCAACACTCTGGTGCTGGAAGTCAGCCTCCCATGTGTTTCCCGCCAGGGTTGCAGGCCACCTTGGGCTTCTGCTGCTACTGTTCAGGGTTTCTAACTTCCTTTTGTCAGGAAAAGTTTGTGATGGTTTTGCAGGCAAACAATTGCCAAATTACCTAAGAGACAAATGTCGTCACAAAGGGGCAGATGGTTCAGGGGTATCGGCCCTGCACTTAGCCTTTGGGAGGCCTGCGTCTTTAGGGATGTGCCTCTCCTTATTCACCAAGAAGGTGCCAGCATTTTTGTGCACAGGCCTAGTCCTGATGCAGAGTCCACACTGTGATGCTGATGTGCTGGTAGTCAGCTGTTCACCATGACAGGACGCCTGAAGGAGTCAACTTACAAAGAAGAGACAGGGTTTATTTGGCTTGCCATTTTGGAGGTTGCAGCTCATGGCTGGTTGGTCTGTTATTTTTGTACCTGTGGCGAGACAGTGCAGTGTGGTGGGAGTTTGTGGCCGAAGAAGCTGCTCGCCTCATGGCACATGGCAAGCACTCGAGGGAAAGAGGATGAGCTGTGGCCCAGTATCCCTCTAAAGGGCATACCCAGAGACCTTCCTTGCTTCCACTGTGCCCGCCTCTTGCAGGTTCTCTCTCCCTCCTCCCAGTAACACTGCAGGTCCTTGAGGTGCATTCAAAATCCAGAATACAGCGTGCACTTTTCTGGAGTCAAATTTGGAGGAAAAAAAAAAAAGAAAGCATAAAGTGAATCAGAACTCTCTTGCACCTCCACATACATTGGTATGCATTGTTATTGGAAATGATGTGTAGATGGAAACGTGGATCGTGAGTAGGTCATAAAGAATAATTCTGCCAATTAAAAGTAGTGGGGGAAACTAAAAAGAGAGGGAACTAAAAGAAGCTACAGCCAGAATTCAGCACATGAGCAAGTACACCACAGGAAGGTCCTGGGTACCTGCTCCGGGGTCCTGAGAACTGGCCAACTGACCTGTCCTCGTGGTACTGGGAACAGCTGTGCTCCTCTCCTCCGCGAGCATGTTCACATCCATTTTCCATGTGGTGCTATCATCTTTGAAGGTCTTCCGCAGCTCAGTGTACACCTTATTACACTGCCCTCTCCTGTGTCATGCTTCTGTGTTGTCCTGGGTGTGCAGGAATCCATTTGGCTTGCTCTCGAACATAGGCCACGGATTTGGCAGAAACCACGCTGGTGACCAAATGCGGCAGCACTGTGTGTCTTCTTACCTGCTGTGCACTAAGTATTTTCCAGCTGTTCAGTACCTTTGCTCTTGTCTCAAGACAGATGCAACTTTAATTCATTTCGCTGCATTCTTGAAATTTCAGCAACTGGAAAGACTGTTAAAATCATACCTTTAAAAATTTTTTTTTGGTACTGGGGAGCAAGTGCCCTACCACTGAGCTGCATCACAGCCCAGCAAACAAGACCTTTGTAGACAGAAGTTTTCATCATTGCCTGGTTGCATGACTAGACCTTTCCTCAACTTTCTGCCCCATGGGAATTGCAGATTTTAGGATCTTTAGCTTTCAGATTGTGATTTTGGGACTTTGGACTCTAGGTATTTTGCTCTTTTGGGGTTTGGCATTCAGGATTGTGGCATCTGGGATTGTACCTTTCTGGAATTTGATTGGCAGCAGGTCTGGGGCTGTGTAGTGTGTCCTAGAGCCAATCTTCCTCCTCTGCTTGACATGGCCGCCCTTGGCCACTACTCACCTCACCAGGATCACACAGTCAGGCACCTTTCTGGAGTAGGTTCTTTTCTGTGAAACAAAACACCCTACACTTGGTGGCTTATAATAACACTGTCATTTTGGTCATAGTTATGCAGTCTACACAGAATCATCAGGAACACATGCCGATGCTGCTCAGAGGGAGCACAGCAGGCTGAGGCTACCAGCCTGCTTTGCTGTATCTATTTCCTACCACTCTGACACTTGACTCCATTCTGATTCTGTTGGAGTAGAGGACTCAACACTTAACATGGTTCTGTTGAAAGATCATTCTTCCTCTTGGGGGCCGTAGGTGTGTCGTGTCTCCATGTGTAGTTGCTTTTTAATATTAATAATCAATATATCATTAGAAACTTATTGAAAAAACATTGGGAAGGTTTTACTGTATTGGGACACAAAATAATACACAATATAAATTTAGTAGTAATACATAGATAAAATATATAAAAATAAACAATTGTAGCTGTGCTCGAGTTAAAAGGAGCCTGTGATTACTTTAGTATAATAATTTCTAAATATAGATGGATACAGAGGCATTCCTCTGAGCTTGGATGCATTGTTTAACCTTTGTTGCTGTCCTAGTTTTAATAGTTGATTCTAGAGATACTTTACATAATAAAAATATTTAGGTTAGTCATAAATATAATTTGTGTTTTTCCTATGTTTAGTCTCACTCTTTGAGAATCAAAATAAGATTGTAGTCTGCCATTAAATGAAATAGAATAGACTAAATATTAACTATAAGTTGATTTCTTTGTCCTTTGTTAATAATAGTGAAAGCTTTTCACTGTTAAACACTGGAGTTCATGGTGGGGGTGGTTTCTCAGAAAATCTAGTGACGTTTTTTTCTGGAGGTTGAAGGTTGGCAGATCGTGGGGCCCTAGGTTTGGCTGGGGGACGGGATTGTTTTGGTCTGACTGGGAAATAAGGTTGCTTTGGTCTGGGCTGTGACACAGAGGGAATGTGTACTTTGAGGAGAAGCACAGATTGTACTTTTGAAGGTTTTTCTTATTTTAAACTAACCATAAAATGATATAATCATTATTAAAGAAAAAAATGTATAAAAGGGCTGACAGAAAAATAAAGATAGAGATTCAGCCTCAGAACAATTGGTGTCTCTGCCAGCTGTTTCTGCACCACGCCAGCACCTCCCATTCACCTAGGACCCCTAACCGCTGCTGGGGCTGGACCCTGGTGCTGCTTCTCTTGGTGTAGGCATTTGGGGCTGTTGAGCTTCCTCACAGTATGGTGGCTGCATTCTGAGAACAAGGTGCCAATGCATGGCCTTGCTAATGGACTGGCCTTGGAAGTCCTACTGTCTTTTTTAGTGAACTGAGCCACTTGGAGAGAGGCCCACCCTCAGTTAGGGGTACACAGGCTCCACCTCCTGACAAAGCTGGGCAAGGTTCTGGAAGAGCATGTGGAGCACACGTGGTACCTGGTGCTCTGCCTGTGTGATCGCCATGCTCCTCTCTGCTCCTCTTGCTGGGAAGTCCTCCATCCCCCATCTCCACCAGCTCAGTGAGTGCAGGGAACATATAATACATCCTTGCTGAGACTTTGGTTCTTGCATGCAGGAGGACTCCAGGAATATGCATGACTCAGGTGCCATCAACCAGTAGTGGTGACTCTTATCCCATCAGTGGTAGTAGTATGTCAGACTCTCAGGAGGCACCTTGTGGGGAGAGCACCTTTGCCTGTGCACCTGAAGAGCTTTCTGTCCTTCCTCTGCTGGTTCTGCAGATGGGTGGAATTGCTGGGGACTGTGGCCCAGAGCCTAATCTTGCTGCTCCCTGGCTCAGCCTCTTCTCTGAGACCCCATTGAAGCCAGGGGTCTAGGACTGTAGATCCAGGCCACCCTCTGCCTAGAGCCAGAAGCCAAGCTCAAACCACTCTGCTTTCTGGAGACAGGACTTCTGTGTGCTAGTATCTCTCTCTAGTGTACACATGGCTACCTTGTCAGGAAGCTTGGGGAAGGCAGGTTCAGTCAGTGAAAGATCCTTCCTGCAGAGTTCCCTAGAGGCTGTGATACGCTGATGTTTCTGTGACTTCCTAGGCCGGTGCTTCTATAACCATGGGGCCTTTTGTGGGCAGGGTTCCATGCTGCCTCCTTGGCACCCCGCTCTGTCCATCCGGGCCCTGGATCGTGTGACTATTTGGCCTCTGTATGCCCCTTGCCTCTGCTGCCTGTTCTACTTGCTTTTGTCAGTAGTACCCCATGTAAAGATGTGTTGGATGCATGTGGCAGGAGGAGCTACCACACCTGGCAGCACATAAGATTGCTGTGTCCCGAGGCCTCCCACGTGAGCCCGAGGGGTGTGTGGACTACCTGACATTATTGAAGGGAGAGTTCGCCATAGGGAGCCTAAAGGTTTTTTCAGTGAATTATCAGTTTGAGACAGCAGTTGAGTTTCCCCCTTCCAGCTCGTGAACTTGCGTCAATATACTTGTCCTCTTTGGTCCAGGCCATATATCTCTCTGAGTACCCCATCTTTGCCAGGCATGACAGCCTCTGAAAGCCACCGAGGAGCAGGATCTTCTCCTCGATCTCCTCACATCAGGTGGCTGACTTCTTGGGAGGCTGAAATCTGAACCTGGGATACTGGGTCTGGTAAGTCTGTACCTGAGGAGCAGTGACCACGGTCCGTGCTGGCAGCTGGCTGCTGTCTGAGTCCGGGTCCAGAGAGGGGCCGATAATCTGCATAAGAAGCAGGAGCTCCCTTTCCAAAGAGCATCCCTTTGCTTCATCGTGGTTAACAAAGCAAGCAGCTGCACACAAAGAAATATCTAAATATGAATTAAGTCTAAGTTATTAAAAAAGTATTGCAAGTTTTTATTCCTTGAATATTGAAGAATGTGAATACATATGCAAATGCAGTTTAATCAGCTGCAGTTGGCCTTTCAGCATTCAGCTGGCGAGTGCTTTGTGATCAGAGAGAGGGGCCTCCTCTTGGGAGGAGGGCACCAAGGCAGAGCGGAGGCCCCCATCCTGCACCTGACCTGTGACCAGCTTTTTCCTGGCCGAGAGTGACTCCAATGGCCAGAAATTTCTCTTTATTCAGATTTCTCATCTTTTCCTTTCTCTGGCTTCAATCCCCTTGGGCACTGGCTAGAGGCAGTGTGATGTTGGAAATGGGGTGGCCATCCCCATAACCTGGCTCAGCCCAACTTCCCCAGCTTTCTGTTAGAATGGCCCAGACCTCATGCAAGCCTTGCTGTCCTCCAGGTCTAATGGGGCAGTAGTGCCCACATCGCCAGGACCAGCTCCATGAGCACCGTCTCCTTTGGATGGTCAGGGGCAGCCTGTGGCCACACATGCCTCCTGAGGTTTTGTCATAGTTAGGTGATTGCCTTCTCTGCCCACGGGATCCCAGCTACAAAACAGCACTCTTTAGAGTGCGACTTGCAGAGGTGGAGAGGACCACTCCCGCATACCTCATGCTGGGCTCTGTGCTCTCCTCCTGGTGTCTTGAATGTCCAGGCTTTAGAAGCTCCTCCACATGACGTGTGTTTAGTGGCTCTGTCCCTGGGCTCTTGGCTGAGGCACCTACAGTATGCTCCCGGGAGGTGTCAGGGAGGCCCGCCCTGTCCTGGGGCCCTGTCTGTGTGGAGGTGTAAAGGAGACTCTTGGTGGCCCAGGGCCCTGTGGGTATGGAAGTGAGCACTCATCTGAGAGAGGAGAAGGCAGTCTGCCAGGGGCAGGGGTGGACCAGCTGGTTCTGTTACAGGGCACAGGTGTCATGGCCTAGGTGTCACACTTCCTGAGCTCAGGAATATCTGGGAGCATGGTCTTAAGGACAGGTTTGCTGTCCTAGCCATGTCCCAGGATGGGACAGTGTCAGGATTGGGCGTTTTCATGTAGAAGGTCAGTCTCCTAGGCTGGGTGGCAAGTAACCAGTGGGACTGCACAGCAGATGTTGACTTCATGCCCCTGAGGCCCCAAGGCTGCAGCAGGTGTGGACAGGGCTGGTGCCTTCCAGAGGTTCCGCAGAGAGTCTGTCCCAGGCTCTGGCTTGTGGAAGCCTTCTCCCACGCCTGGCTTCCGTGCCATGTGGCCTTGCCCCCTGTGTGTCTATGTCCAGATATCTCCCCTTTCACGAGGATACCAGTGGTTAGAGTAGCACCCACCCCAGTTCAGCATGGCTTCATCTCAACATACCTGCAAAAACCTTGTTTCCCGATAAGGTCGCATGCACAAGTACCCCTACATGTTGCTTTGCAGGAACACAGGTGGACGGCAGCAGATGTGCCCTCCTTGCTCAGGGTCCATGGGTTGAGGGAGTGGGGAGCAGCTGCTGTGCCTGGACCCTTTGTTGGGGCCAGGCTGCCCTCCCAGTCCCAGGCAGCAGGGACTGGGACTGCTGGGTTGCTGCTGGGTTTGGGTAGCTGGACCTGTAGGCTCTCAGCTCCTGCTGGCCAGGTTTGTCCACATGAGGCTCTTGTGCTTTAGTAAACGCAAAATTGGGAAAACCGGAAGCCCTGTTGAACACGTCTGTGCAGATTGAGCTCTTCGACTCAATGTGGTCAGCGCAGAAAGGATTAAATGGCTCAGTCTGATTCGTTCTGATGGCTTTTTATTTAAGTACAGGATGCTAGTACATTTTAGGGAAAGCCCCTTGTGAATGCACTGTACTAGCAGGCCAGCCTGTCCGGGAGTGGGCAAGACTCTCCAGTCCCCTTGTCCTCTGCAGGGCTTGCAGGACTCTGGAGTCACCATTGCTGTCACCACAAAGCACAAAGGGGAATTGAAAGTGGGCCCCAGGAGTGTCCAGGTGCTCAGGAACTCAGGCTGGAACTTGAGGTGACCTCTGCTGGTGTCCTTTGTCTTCTGTCACACTCACGACCACAGGCTGTTAGGGGTCAGGGCCGGACTTCTTTTAATTAAATTTCACAAGAATAGGCGTTAACTCTAAAGGTCCTAATTTCTTCTCTAAGGTTGACAGTGTTTTTTTGAAAAATGTACATGAAATTAATTCTCCCAACATCACACAGAGGCAGTTTCTAAAGGAGAGATGGATGCTTTTTGCTTGAGAGGAACCTCAGTTGAGTCAGGCTGTTCCTGAGTCCGGGCAGCTTGCACTGGCACAGTGGTGAGTGTGCTCCCGGCTCAGCTGTGAAGGGCTGGTGCTTTCTGCTCAGGTGGGCGTGGGCTCCCTTCACACAGCAGCACCTCAGGCCTCCTCAGGTGCCTCTTGGCGCGTGGGCTTTCCTGGACCTGGGTCCTTCCTGGAGTGGGGTTCTAGAAACAAGCGTCAGAGGACTGATTCTGTGGCTGCCCATGGAGATGTCTCCAGGTCTCTCAGCTGAACACTGCATGGTTGGGTGGGCTTGTCCGGGAGGTCTACGGCACAGCCTCAAGGACTGTTGTCATCTGAGGAGCTGCGAGGTTAGGAGAGCACCCAGAGCCTGCTTCTGCCCTTCCTCTGACTCCAGCTGGCAAAGGACGGCAGTGAGGGTTTGTCACTCAGATGGTGCTACCAGGAGCCTGTTCTCTGCACAGTACCCAGGCCTTTCGTGACCTGTCCTGCCCCCTCATTTCCTGGTACCAAGAGGCAGTTGGTTTTAATGCTTGGTTTTTTATTTTGAGCAAATGACTTTAGGTCCTTAAGTGAGAAGACTGGGCTCCTTGGCCACTTTCCAGGTCCTGTTTGGAGTTCCTCAGTCAGCCCACACTGCTGGCTATGTGGGAACCAGTAAGCATGCAGACTTGGAGGAAATGCTGAGTCTCACGTGGACAGGCAATCTCAGGACCTTGGACCCATCCCAGGGCCAACTAACGGGACATTTGGATGCAAAAAGAGAGAGCCCTGCTCTGTGAACTGTCCTGCACTGTCTGTTGTCGACAGTGGAGGAGTTTCATTGTGAGCAAGCCCTCAGAAGGGTCCAGGAAGGTAGCTGATGTCATCAGAAGATTGCCCATTGCGACATGCCAAGAACATTTGTGGAACTAAGCCACTGGCACCTCAGTTGACCAAGATACCCATAACAGCTCATGGTCCTCTCTGAAAGAAAAAGCACGCAAAATTCACAAGAACAATGGCACAGCCGCCAGACAACCATGAGAAAGGTGTGGTGCCTCTGGAGTCCCTAGGTGGACAGAAGCAGCAGGAACGAGATGCCCTGGGTGAAGTCCTTCACATGCTGTCGGTGTGCTGGGACCTGCAGTCTCTTGGGACAGCCTAGGGACTAGGAGGAGTAGTCGGGAAGCTGGACAGAGAGAAGCTGCAGAGGTGTCTGCGTCCCTTCCTTTGTGCCCCTGGTGAGTGATCAGCCTACTGATGCCTGACTCAGCTGCAGAGGAGGCTGGGACGTGCCGTCCAGCACATGCCTGACCTCCAGCTCGTCATGGAAGGGCAGAGTGGATTTTGGCAGAGCATTAATCATCTCTGCCATGTAGTTACGTGCAAACTGGCAGTTGAGATCTCAGAGGACTGGCCTTGCCAGGGCGGTGGCTGCTTGGAAGCTTGTCCGCCCTGTGAATCTCAGCAGGGGGCAGGTGTCACTCCTGGGCCTTTGGCAGACTGTACTTGGCCTCTGTGTGCCCCAGAACCTCTGCTCTGAGTCCACTTTGCTTCTTTGCTCATCTGGGTGGTTTTTGTTTCTGTTTCTGCATCTGCAGAGGTAATTGCAAACCCCTGCTTGAATCGGGCGGGCGCTATTGGTAATAAAGCCTGATTTCCACAGGCTCTCCTGCTGGTGGTGTCCATCTTCCTGGCTGGCTTTCCCTGAATCTGAACCTTTTGAAAACTTCAGTCTAATGATTATCTCTCTTTCTAGGACTTTCAAGGCAGAAGAAAGCCATTGAGAGTGAATTCTAGGGCCCACTCTTAAGGGCCTGGTTTCACATTCACAAATCCTGTCTTCTCCTTTATTCATGCCAGTTGTTAAAACATGACTGCTCAGTAGGGAAACCAGGACAGACAGACAGACAGATGGCATCAGCATCCAGAAGGGCAGCCAAGGTCTTCCTACTCCAAAGAGCAAGCCCCTGTGAGTCACAGCGAACTCCATGCTGGCAGTGCGTAGCTGGTAGAGGTGCTGAGTGCAGAGGCCCTCAGAGCGCTGGAGGCCTCTGCCCTGGGGCTGGCTGTGTAGGTTCAGCACTGCTGGTCAGGGCCTGGGAGGGTCCTATGTGCACTTGGACCCAGGCAAAGACTCCAGGCCAAATGCCACAGCCCTGGAAAGGGACCACAGTCACTTAAGTAGTAACCTGAAAGAGGCAGATGGGGTTGAGGGCATGCGTGTTCTCTCACTCACCACTGGACCTTGCTCTGACTTGACCAGTGGGCAGCCCGCAAGGCTGTCCTCTCCTGGGTCTGACTAGGAATGCGGACCCTTCTCAGCTGGTCCTGCTGTTGTTGGTTTATGTTGGATGCCTTGTGTACCTCTTTGCACCTTTGGATTAACTTGCCCTCATGCTGCCCTTGGGACGTTAGAGGACAATGAGCGTAGCTCCTTACCTTGGAAGAGCCTTTGTTGAGTGGGTGCCAAGGAGTGGTGTCACCTGACACCTGTAGTGACAGTGGGAGACAGGGTCAGCCAGGGAATGGGCCAGCTCCCGGGCCACAGGTGTGCTTCTGACCACCTGACCCTTGTCATGTCATCCCTAGGTAAGTCATCAGTGGGGGCCCTTGTGGTCCGAATGTGGGTGCTTGCTCTGGCAGGATCCTTGACCAGGGCACAGCTGGCCTCTGGGTGGCCCACTGTCTCTGCCAGCGTGACTGGAGACAGAGCAAGTGTGCATTTCACTACAGGGCGTCAGGAGAGCAGATGCCACCAAAGGAAGTTTTTGTTCTCTGAAGTGTGTCCAGCAGCTTCACAGGGCATAGGCATCAGAAGGTGGAGGCAGCTCTTCCCAAGTGACTGTGACCTTGCTGTGATGTGCAGCCAGCTGCCTTTTGGGAAAGACCTTTCTGGGGCCTCACATGATGCCAGGCCATCTCCTCTACTGGATGTGTGGTGGTTAGGGCCCTGTGGAACCCATAAAACCCTGGCCAGTACTCCAGCGGAATCTCGTGTGGTAATTGATGAATGTCTGTGGAAATGGATATGGTTGTGTCCTGTTTAATGAGCTCACAATTTCATGCCGAAATCTCAGCAGTACTATTGTTTAGAATAAAAGGAGACATGCAAATGAGTCTGGATGCAGGTTGTGGTGAACAATACCGCCGCCTCTTTATTGGACCCATTAATTAATTCCCCATCAGCCAGTTTCCCTGGGAATGAACTGGAAAATAATTAAAATGATACATGAGGTAAGGAGTTTAGAAATCCAAAAGGTGAAGGCAAGAATTAGTTTAATACATAATTAGACATATTATTTGTGACTGTACATTTTTTAAAAATGTGGTTCACCAAGGCAATAGGGCCCTATTTTTAGTCCCAGATAGTTAATAAATACCATTTGGTGCTGTTTTTCAACTCATAAAGGCTCATAAATTTTCTTAATAACATTAAGTGGCTAATTATATTATACATTGTTAAAATAACTCCTATTGCAGAGTCTAATAATACAACAAAAGTTGCAAAAGCAAGTTTTTAGAGGAGTTAATTTGACCAACTTACCAAGTGAAATTTTGAGCACTTCAAACTGAGTTTCAGCCAAGAACTTACAGGTTCACGTGTGTCTTTATTACAAATCGGTTCCTAAAAACGAACTTGGAAAACCAGGTCCGAATGAGATGCACAGTCTGGGTAGATGACCTGCTCTCTAGCTTCCCCCAGGGTTCCGGGAGTGCCGTCTGAGGGAGACTGTCCCACCGCTGCGCCTCTCAGCGTGTCCTGTGACCACAGCAGCAGCTGCGCCTGCAGTCTGTGTGATGCGGAGGCGCTGATTCCACACAGCGTCCTTGCGGCTGGGAGCCAGAGCTGACCTCACCGTCCCTGTTGTTCTGGATTATCCACTTAAGATGGCCCAAGTGGATTCTGGGAATCAGGACTATGAATCTGTTGATCATCCTGTGATTTGATCTATAAACATTTCCTAAGGGGCTGATGCTAAAGTGACAGGTCTGTATGTAAATATTTGAACTTCATGCTTAGGCCTTTTTAAAAAATGAGCAACTTAAAAATCCCTTTATTAGTACTCTCCCAAACAGTTGAAGGACATAGTAAAAACCATGATAATTCCCCTCATTAGGAGCCACACGTGCCTGCTGCTGCTTATGCACTTTGCACCCCAGACCTACACAAGAAACATCGCCTGGAGCTCCTTTTCCAGACGGTGCTTCTAAGCCCAGGGTGGAAGGCTTGCAGCTCCCAGCCTGAGACAGGCAACAGGTTGCCCTAGGCTGTGGCCCCCTCCTGCTCTCTGCCTGGGACACTAGACTGAGCTCCTACTGTCCCTGGGTGGCCTGCTCCAGGGTGGGCTACACCACCAGGCTCCTGGCTTCTACTGGCCTAGTTAGAAAGGGACACTATAGCTCAGGGGCGGAGGGAAGGATCAACCCTGCCATTTCCATTCTTTCCTTTCAAATGATCTGCCATCCATTAATCATCCTGTGATTTGATCTATCAATCCAGAAACACTTGCTAATGCTTTATAGCTGTGGTTTGTTGAAGTTCTGGGAAAGAGGAAAAGAACAAGCCAGTCCTAATAAATAAAAGTTATTTCCTCATTTGAATTTCTGAGTCCAGAGAGTCAATCTGATGCAGACATCAATCTTCTCATTCTTGAAGTGGAGGAGCCATTGCTCATTGTGCGTCATTCTGGTTGCCGTGATAAAATGTGTGTGCTGCTGTGGGCTCAGTTGCAGCCTCTCCTGAGACTGGCTGCCTTTTTGTATTGCAAATTACATGCCTGGCTTACTGCTGGGAGCAGACCTGTGTTCCCATGGTCTGTCTGAGCGTGCTCAGAAAAGTGTGCCTGCTGATGGCCCACCGAAGCAGAGGCCCAGCCTAGAGGCTGCTCTCCTGCGGTCCAGGACTGTAGGTAGGGGGCCACCTGCCTGGCCAGCTAATGAGGAACTGGGATTACAGCTCAGACTGTCCTGGGCCAGGCTGCGGCTTCTCCTTTGGACCCCTCTACCGCGTTCACCATGTTCCCCACTAGGACCTGATTCTCAAAACACGCCTGGGGTGTTCTTGTCACAAACTCCTTGGTTTCTGGCAGTGAGGGAGCTGGTCTTCCCTGTGGCTGGAAGTGGTGGGCCCAGGCAGATCAGTAACCCCAGGAGTGCAGGCCTCAGTGCTCTGCTAGCCTGTCGGCCTGTGGTTTCACAGTGCCACTGTCGCAAGCCTGCCTTCACCTGGACCATGGGTCCTGGCATCTTCGCCCCATTCAGCAGGGAGCACTCGTGAACACCTGCCAGGTGTTCAGCAGAGGACAGTGAGGCTCTATCCTCTGGCCACTGAGGGCCTCTTAATGATGCAGTCCGCTCTCTGGGCCACCAGACCTGCCTTCCCTGCCAGTGGGGGGGAACCTGCCTGAGCAACTGCCCCATTGCAGACAGGGTAGGTGACTGGACCCACATTCTCAGGAGAAGAACGGACAGCTCCAGGCAGCCTTTTGTTTCTGGGGTTTGATGTGAATGTAAAACTGAGAAGTTCTAAATTTATTAAAGGCTTTCTTTTGGGGCTGGAATATGTACTAGATTTTCTATCCCTCTCAATTCTCTCTTAAAATTTAATGCTGCCATAAAAATGATGGATAACAAATTATTCCAGGAAAAATGATACTGAAAGACTCTTCTAACTATCGAAGCGGAAGTATAGACCTGGCGAAGAAATATGTGTGACCCAGAAAACTCAGAAGGAAATGGGGAGATCGTGCACTCTGAAAACCACATCCCCAAGTGTTGTTCCAGGCTGTGGAAAGCAGCTATTGTTTTTCAAGCTATTGAAGTACCAAGTCTATTCGACGCTGTTGGCATTTTTATTAACACGGTAACACCATGCCTTTCTGGGGTTCATTCTGTAGCATGACAGAGTCCTGCAAGGAGCAAGAGAGAGACCCCATCCCACAGTTGGTAGCAGAAAGGTCCATGGGGAATCCCTGCTCTACTCATGCAGGCGCTCCTCTGCCCTCTCTGCGGATCTTCCACGGAGCTCTGTAGCATGGCTGTGAACAGCCTGAGGCTGTGGGTCAAAACCCAAAACCCACAAGGACTCCAGTGGCCGGGCCTGGGTCTCCCCCCAGACCAGACTATGGGGCAGGCATTGATGACACATGCACTCCAATCTTGGAGCAGTCTGGGTCCAGTTGGTGCAGAGGCAGACCACCCTGTGTTCCCTGGTAGGTCTTGAAGATACTCCCGTGCTAGGTTTTTAAAGCACATAGTATTGAAAGAACATGATTCATATTTGACATGCCAGCTCTGGATCTTGTTCCAAGTCGCTTCCATGTTGCGCAGTTTGGGTGTCGATGCCCTTGCCTGACCTCTTACACCTGCAGGGAGCCATCTGTGCCGGGCCACACTGTAGAGGAGACCCACCCAGCAATTAGCCAAGAGCACTGTGTGTCCCTGTGGACTCCCCTGTTTCCTCCCTACTGTATGTGATCACCTTGTCAGGGGGACTTAGGGGAAAGCTCTGGCTGGTGTCAACGATTTCCGACTGGAAGTGTCTCCATGACAACTCGGGAGATGCTGGAAGCAGGCGCTTTCTGGATTTGGAGTCTTAACTCTTCCAGGCAATTCCCGCTGCTTCTCTCCAGAGAGAATTAGGCTTATTTGTGCATGTGTCTGTCGTTGTTCCCAAGCTACATCCATTCAACTGAATGATTCACTTCTGTGTGTAGGTTTGAGAGGAATCAGTGCACACAATCTGTCCAGCACCCCTTCCTTACACGGCGGCCTCAGCTGTTAGTGTGCTCTTTGATGTGGCTTCTCAAGGGTCTGTGAATGGTATTGTCTCAGTGCTGTTTGTCTCCGAGGCCCAGAACCTCAGCATCTGGAAGCTGTCCTGCCACCTTCCTGGCACCTCCATTGCCCACCAGATAAAGCCGCGATTCCTGTGTGGCATGAGGGGTCTGTGGCATCCAGCCATCTAGCTCATCCATTGTGTTGCTGTGAGTCTTGACTTTGAGTTACCTCCTCTACCCCTGATAAATCAGACAGAATCAGGGGAGCAGTGAAGAGTTAGTGTGCTCAGCATGGAGCTCGGGGACACACATCCTATGTCACTTCGGAGGGGAGTGGGGCTTTAGGTATGGGATGTTACAATCCTGGAAGATCCAGAAGAACTGGTAGAGTGTCCAGGCAGACTCAAATTCAGGAGAGCAGAGTAGTCACAGAAGCCAAGGGAAAGCAGGCAGGAGGTGGGAGGGAGGTGCTGTTGACCAGGGGCCGAGGTTTGAACACACAGGATTAAACACACAAGGGCCTAGAGCACTTTAAATTTCCATAAATGGGAAGAGGCATAATCAGAAGATCAACTAAGGAAGGTATCTATACAGATGGCAGACAAAATGACTTTCATGGCAAAGAATATGAGAGTGTTGGAAATCTCTACATAGTGGCTCTGAACTTAGATACACCCAAAAAACTTGGCCTTACAATGTGTTAAGCAGCTATCACCAGAATTACCAACATAGATGGACACATCCCTAATCACGGGAGATTTAAACTCCACCACCAAATTAGAAGGCATAGAGGATCAGAGCAGTACAATAAACAAACTTAATTGAATGGTTAAATGCAGTCCTCTGCACCTGAGGCTAGAGAGTAGTGGAGACTGCACAAATTGAAGACCTTCCAGTCCACAAAGCAAGTCTCAATCAATTGATACTTATTTTTAACCTTGGTGCATTTAAAATAGAAGCCAGTAATTCAAGAGAACAACAACAGGAAATCCCCTGCATTTGGAAATTTAAAAGTGTACCTTTAAATAATTTTTCAGCATTTTGAAAGGTGAGTGGGTGTTTGTTACAGAATCTGGCAGGTTGGAGTCTTGCATGCTGGGAAACTGTGAGGACTGGCTCAGCTCCTGTCTGCTTCCACCTGTCTTCCTCCCACTTTCTCTTCCCTTCTCCTCCCCCAACTTCATTCTTGGTCTCCCTGTGTGTGGCAGTTCAGTTGTTTTGACTACATGGGACAGGTAAAAAAATACTTAAAAGCCAAGTTGAACAAAATAGAATAATCTCTCCCTCTCCCAAGCTGCAGGGTGCAGGAGAGCAGCCTTGGCACTCTGAGGTCCCGTCTTGCCACTCTGCTTTTTAACTGCCACCTCAGAACAAGAGGGCAGCTGGGCTTTTGTTCCTCACGTCAGTATCCCAGCGAGCAGGGAGGAAGTGGTGAAGGGTGTCCTGTCCCCCTCACTGAAGGACTCTTCCTGAACATTGCATGCACCTCTACTTACATTTCATGGGGCAGGACTTAATCCCACGACAACACCTGGCTGCAGAGCAGAGTGGATACATGACTGCTTATTCCTGGGGCCATTGGCCCATTGGCCCAGCTAAAAATCCAGATTCTCTTGTCAAAGAAGAAGGGGTGAGTTTGTGTGGGAAGCTGGCCACTTGATCACATCGTTCCACTAGCCATTTGGGTTCCTTCCGTGGGCACGTGCCATCTCCTCTGCCTAGACCTTTCTTTCTCTGTCCTTGGTGGACTTCTCCTGGGGACTCAGAGTCCGGGTCTTGGGTGTGGTCCCTGTGGCTGAGGTATGAAGGGCAGCTCGCCTGCCGCCCTATGACCTGGCTGCTGTGGAGTCGCTGCAGCTTTAGTCCCCCCATTTATTTTATTTTTTCAAGAAAATAAGTTTTATTTAAGGAACAGAGAGAAGAGAGCCTCCTCTGGAGAGGAGAGGGTCCAGAGCTGGTGCCCAAGGGACTGGAGGTGTCCTGCCCCTTTACAGATTCTAGGTTTCCTTTCTTCTTATATCTTCATGACCAAAGGCAGAGGGGAGCCAAGGGCCTCCCTCCCTCCCTCAGGCTGTGAGCCGGCTGATGGGGAGTGCTGCCTACCCGTTGTCCTTTGACAATCAGCTAGCCACCTGTCCTGGCCAGGTCTCTTTCCCCGCTGATAAGGGAACCCTTACTGCCCTAGGGGAAATGGACGGAAGCCCTCTGGCGCTTCAGGCTGAGAGGGGGACAGGCAGTTTGCGTTCCCCCTTTGGGGTCTGTGGTAGAAGTCTGGTTCGGAGAGAGCAGGTTGTAGAGTCACCTGAGAAAGGCCCGGGTACCGGCCTGAGACCCGTGTGCAGTGAAGGGGCTGGAGGGTGAGGGCTTCCTGCTTCCACCTGTAGGGCGCGGTGTCTCTTCAGCCTCCACCTCTCCTCCTGCGGGTTGTTCTTGGACCCTCGAGGTGCCCCTTGTGTGGGGGGCAGACAGGCCACCAGGCAGTGGCACCCTGAGCACCAGCGGTGCTGGGAGGCCAGGGGCGGCTGAGACCGGGTCCGAGAGGCTCTCCAGGAAAGAACGGCTGTGCAGCTTGTTGCCCAGGTCGACGTCTGTGAAGTCTCTTGACAGTGAGGAGAGGCGGTGTGCTTGGCTGGGGGACAGCGAAGCGAACGTGCACCCGGTCTGGCCCCTGGTGCGTGCTCAGGGTGTCGCTCTGGCCTCCTCTGCTGCCCTGCTTGCTTCCTGGAACTGGTTGAGCAGTTCCTTGTGCTGCCCAGGGTCCCCTCTACCTTAGGGCGCCCTTTCCTACATGGCCGCCTGTCACAGCTGTGCTGTGGGGCCGTCCAAGGGGTTGGTTTCCAATGCTTCCATCCACCCTGAGGGGGCGGAGCACAACCAGGGGCTGCTTCCCACCGTGTTCAGATGAGAGGCTCGGCTTGGCAGTGCTGCAGGCAGTGCCCAGGTGGGGAGCCTGCCCCTCTCTCTGTGTTTGTGCTGTCTCTCTTCTGGCCTTTCCCAGGGGAGCTTGAGAATATTTCAGTACATACTGTGAGACTTTTGCTTTTAAAATAACTGTAAACAGAGTGAAGGTCACTCAGGTGTGTCCTAGTGTGGGCCCTCCCTGGAGAGCCAGGGAGAGTGAGAGTGGTCACGCCTCTGCTCCAGCTTCCCCACCGTGAACACCAGGAGTCAGCCCTGTGATTGTCATGCAGAGCAAGCCAGCCCAGTCATGGTGCACAGCTCTCTGCCATGGTCATTGTGGGAGTGTGGAGTTGCCATTGTGGTTCCTGACATTTTGCTGAAAGGAGCTCATCTCCCAGGAAAGACTCCTTTTTGCCATATCCCTTTGCACTAATTGTCTGACTTCCACTGAAACACCTGTGGCAAAGTAACCGTCCCCACCGGGCAGGCTCTTCATTATTCATTAGTTCTTGCTGGGAAGTCTCTCTTGCACTCATCCGAGACTCACGGTGCTCTGTGGCTTGGTCTTCCCCTCCGGAGCTGCTAAGTTTGGTAAAGAGTATCAGGACTGCAAGGGCTTGCAGGAGTGTGGGTGAATTCTGCTGTTTACCGAGTGTGAATTCGGCTGTGCAGAGGCCCTAACAACTCGTTACATGTACAGATAGGAGAGCAGGACTTGATGTGGCTTGGGCTTATGACTACTGAGGGGCAGTAAGGGGTGAGCAGCCATTGTAATAAAGAAACATTGGAGTTTCGTTCTAGAATGTTAGTGAAATAGGCAACTTCCCATTGAAAACGAGTAAAAAGTCCTAGAAAAATATTTATAAATATTTTTATGATATCGCAAGGGAAGGGATGGGGTTAAGTGGAAATATGCTCATAAAGTTCTTATATGTGGACTGACATAATATAGTTATAAAGATAAACTGAGTTCAGAGAGATATTATTTATAAATCCCAGAATGACCACTAGCAATAGATAACATATAGTTGTAAAATATTATAAGATAAAATGGAATACTGCAAAATACTGTGTTAATCCAGAGGAGGGCAGAAAGAGCAGGGGAAACAACACAGAAATGATCACCAAAAGCAGAAAGGAAGATGGTGAATTTAAATCTGATCACATAAAGTGATATTAAATGTAACAGCCTAAACACTTCAGTTGAATGACAGAGATTGTCAGACTGAGTAAGCTAGTAGGACCCGAATCTCTGGTGTTTATAAGTGATACTCTTTAAATATAGTGACCTAGGTAGGAAAAAGGATAGAGGAGATATACCATGCAAATATCTGAGGACTGCATCAGTATCAGATAGAAGGGAATTCAGGACACATTTTGACCTTCTTCCAATGCTGAAAAAGGACTGCTTTTAATGAAAAATTTCTGTTGACCCAGAAGACATGACTACCTGAATGTGAACCCTTCAACTACATGGCACACCAGTGGCCAGATTGTGGCAAACCACAATCATAACTAGAGATCTTTACTTTTCAGTCTTAGTCACTATTGGACTGAATAGACCAAAATCAATCAATCAATCAATCAATCAATCAATCAATCAGTCAGTAAAGATACATGAAATTTAAATGAGATTATCATGTAGCTTCCTTGTTCTTATTGACATTTATAAAATGATACATTCATCAGTGGCAGATACCTGGTAGCTTTCTGAGTGCATAATGACCAACCACCACGGTTGTCTATTTTCTGAACCATATAGTAAGTCTGAAAATTATAAGGGTTGAAATCATACACAATGTGTCATTGAACCACAACACAATTGTTAGAAAACAGAAAGATAGCTAAAATTCCTCCAAAGTTTTGAAGATTAAGTGGCACACTTCTTCAAAAACAAAAACAAAATCCTTGAGTCAAAGAAGGCAAAGGGAGTTGAGAAAGTATTTTTAACTGATTGAATAATAAAAATACAACATACCCGAATTTGTAAAATACAGCTAAAGCAGTGCCTAGAGAGCTAATGCATGCCTTTAAAAGCCCATGTGTGGGGGGAGGAAAAAAATTTGAAGTCAGTAAATTTAGCCTCTGCCTTCAGACACTGGGATGGGGAAAGCATTTCAAGTTAAAGGAAGTAGAAGGAAGAAAATAAAAATGAAGAGCATAGAACCAAATAGAAGCTAGGCAAGCAACAGAGGAAACCAACAAGATGGAAAGATGAATGATCCTGAGGAACTCCAGTCCAGGCTCATCAGTAAAATGGAAATGTGTGTGTCTGTGGGGTCCTAATATCATTCATGAAAGAAGGGACATCTCTAGAGAGCCTACAGAAATTGAAAAGGTAATACCATTAGCAACTTTGTAACAGCAGACTTAACAACGTGAATGACATGGACAGATGGCATGAAGATACAGTGGGTGGGGCTCTGCACGAAGAAACAGGAAGCCTGCAGGTCTGTGTCATCAAGGAGAGCATTTCATTGAGAACCTTCAACAAACACAGCCATGGGCCAGGGGACCGCCAGACACTGAGAAGGAGTAAGGCCTCTGTGACACCAGCTCCTTCAGAACACACGGGAGGGAGAGACTTCCCCCAGCCCTTCCCAGGACTCACCACAGTTCAGATCCCAAAAGGAGACAAGAACATGGAAGAAAATTAGAAACCAACTTCTGCAAAAACCCTTGAAAACATTCGCAACTTGAATCGACTAACGTGTGAAATTGCAGTCCGTTGGGCTAAGTTGGATTTATCCCACACATGCTAGGATAACATTCAAATATCAATCAATGTAACTGACCACATTAATAGAATGAAGGAGAAAACCATGTGATCATGTCAATAGATGCAGAAGAAGCAGTTGACAAGATTCAGCCCCATCCATGATGAAGACTCATAGGAAGCAAGCATAGACACGGGAGCTTCTGCCACCTGAAAAGACATCCAGCAAACTTACAGTGCGCCTCACAGTTAGTGGTGTGTCACCTGCTTCCTCCAAGGTGAGCAACAAGGCAGGATACAAGGGTAAGATGCCAAACTCAGTGGTATTTCTGCATATTGCAATAAACACTGGAAAATGAAAATTAGGAACTAATACCATTAATAACTTAAAACCATAAAAATACTCGAGAGAAAGTTAACTGAAGCTACTTAAGGATGGTCTCAGCGTTGCTGGGAGAGGTTGAAGCAGGCCTGAACGTGTGGTGAGATGTGCCAGGCTTAGGAATAAAAGATTTGACAGCTTTAGACGTTGATCTGGAGAGTCAGTGCAGTCCAAGCTGTTTTGTAGAAAACGGCAAATTTATTCCAAAATTTATGTGGAGAAGCCATCTTGTGAAAGAAGAACTCAACTGGAAACTTGACCGTGAGATTTCAAGGCTTTCTCAGCTGCTGGGCACAAGAGTGGTCTCTGCAGAAGGATAGATAATAGACTAAATGGGACAAAGTGACTCCTGTCTAAGCAGAATGCTCACGAGGAAGACAGGATTATAGTATCTTTGTGGCTAGGGACACCCCCGATCTTTAAAATGCTGACTGGAAATCCTTAGAAGCCCCCCCAAAAATGTCAAAACATAAACCCAAAGTTAGTGGAGTCATATTTTTCAAATCCAGTGAACTTCTGCTTTCATGTTTGAGACCCTCCCAAGTGCTTGAGACAGACCGGATGCCAAGGTGTACCTGGGTAGTGAGACTGAGGGGAGACCCTCTGAACAAAGCCATTGGCCCCAAGGCCTCTTCAGGGAATGCTTGGTGGTCTGCAATGAGCTCTGACTGTGTCTGCAGGTGAGGGAAGGACCCTCCACATCAGAGTGAAAGGTAAAAATCAATTTTAGGGAAGTAGACAGGTGGGAGCGTAAACCTGTATACCAGCTTTGGAAAGGAACCTGCTTTACTTGGGAAAGCTGAGCAGGTGCGTTCCCTGTGACACAGGTGTTCACTCCAGGTTGACGTGACCTCAGAGCTGCCCTGTCCACCCTGGTCACCACATTCAGCTATGTGAATGAATAGCAGTTAGAATTAAACCAAGTTCTTCAGTCCTGGGTGTCTACCCATAGTAGCATGGGTCAATAGGTTGTGTAGCATTGTCGATGCAAGGAAAGGTGATCACAGATCACAGCAGTGATCTGCAGCCACGTGAAGCCGGCGAGTGGATTTCAGGAACGTAATCCAGAATCAAGACCCTTCGTTAATACATACCTCATGCTTCCTTCTATTCACAACTCAAAACCAGAAGAAAACCACAGGGCCAGAGAGAGAAAGTCAGGGAAGCCATCCACAGGCAGTTCAGCATCAAGCTTCCCTTGGAAGGACTGGGCTTCATGGAGAGGGCTGGTGCGCATTGGCACCAGCCAAAGGCCAGTGTCCTGAGCCGCAATGGTAGATCCACAGGTTCTAAAACCCTTACTCATTCACCTTCGAATTGCTAAGGCACCAACTGGTAAATAAGAGGAAAGACTCAAGCAGGCTCTTTGTTTTCCTTGCATTAGACAGCTAGTTTTTGAGGAAATGTATCTCCTGAGAATGGAGCATGCAGTGTTGCTCTAGGGAAAGAATGGGCGGGGAGAGTGCTCCCCAGTAGCACAGGAACCAGCAGAGGGAACTCGCAGCAGATGGCCCTGCTTGTAACACCTGGACCTGGAACTTGCAGGGAATGCTTTATGGATGGCCCTGCCTGGCAACAGCTGGACTCACCAGTCCATCGTAGCCCCACAAGGAGACCACAGACATTCTGCCTCCTGATGTGGTGGAATATGGAGGACTCGGTTCCATGAAAACATTAGTCGTAGACACACACATCAGCCGATCTGAATCTGACCAGCCCTAAATCCAGACCCAGCTTCCAGCAAGTGCCAGAAACAGGGAAGCAGGTGGAACTCACTGTGGGAAGGACAGCAGCCAGGTGGAAGGTGAACCTCTTTCAGGGCAAAAGACCAGTTCTCAATGAAAACAAAATAGGAAAAAAGGGGGAAGGGAGGCAGAAAACAAGAAAGGCCTGAACCACTATTTGACCCAGTTTTATTCCACTCCTCCATCTATAAAAGGACTTAAAATCAACATACTACAGTGACACAGCTACATCAATGTTAATAGCAGCTCAGTTCACCATAGCTAAACTATGGAACCATCCTAGATACCCTTCAACAGATGAATGGATAAAGAAAATGTGATATATTGTGATACATATACGTGTGTGTGTGTGTGTGTGTGTGTGTGTGTGTGTATGTATGTTTTATATATATATGATGGAATATTACTCAGCTTTAAAGAAGAATGAAATTCTGGCATTTGCTGGTAAATGGATGGAGTTGGAGAATATCATGCTAAGTGAAATAAGCCAAACCCAAAAAAACCAAAGACTGAATGTTTTCTCTGATATACAGAAGCTAATTCACAATGGGGGTACAGGGAAGAATAGAGTTACTTTATATTAGGTAGAGGGGAGTTAAGGGAGGGGGAAAGGTATGTGGGAAGGAAGGATAATAGAGAAAACAGACATTATTATCTCGTATACATGTGTGACCGCATGAAATATATATAATCAGAAAAATGAGAGTTGACGCTCTATTTATGTATGATCTATCAAAATGTATAAATGCATTCTATTGTCATGTACAATTAATTAGGACAAATAAAATTTAAAAATAAAAAAAAAGAGGTAACTTGTTTGTGCTTCACCTGGAGGCTGAGCCAGACATAGCGACTGAGCAGATGTGATTTGGAGGCACGCTAGATGGTCTTAAGGGAGCATCATTGATCTTCCAGAGAGGATCATGGTCTTGTACTAATGCTGCTGGGAAGAATCCTTAGCTCTAGATGAAGGTGTTTCTGTGTGTGACATGATCCTGGGGTTTGCTGCAGAACAATCCAGCAGCACGTGGCCAGGGTGCAGGTTGGTAATAAGTGCAACAGCCGTGGCCAAACGTCTGTCCTTGAGGATGCTGGGGGTGGTCATGGGTGTCTTCCCTGTACTGTCTGTGCTGGGGGGTTTCGAGAGGTCCTAACTGCACATAAGCACATGTGCCCTGAAGGCCTGGCCCAGGACTACTTTGGAAGGAGTGAGGCCTGCACAGCATGTGGCGATCACAGCAGTCCGGGAGCTGGACCCGGAGCCCATGGGCAGGCTGAGTTCTGAAGTCCTCTTGCTCCAGGTATTGGGCTGCAGCGCTCCGTGATTTTCCTTGTTTTAGCTCATAAGAAATTCTGCTCACTGTTGTTCTATTTTCTGCTAAATCTGGGAATTCCCCAGAGAATGACTGTTAGGTGAATGTGGATTCCTTTTGTTCAAATTGGTTTCAGAGCAATAAAAGTCCCATTCACAGGCTAATTTACAAGGGGACTGGTCAGAGTGTTTGAGGCTGGTGGTCTGAGGCCCTGAAGGCTTAGTCATCAGTGATGCTCAGAGGTCAGGACAGCCCGGTGTGAAGCTACCAATTATGTAAATAACACGGAACTTTGGCAGAGCATTAATTCACTCTCTCATTATCTTTATCATTTTTGAATCCCTGCTGTGTGCAGAAGTGCCATGCTGTGCCCTGTGGGACCCCGCAGGAGGGTGGGAGGGCCTCACTTCTGGAACTTAGGCCAGCAAATGACTCTCTCCTTTGCTTCCTGAGAGAGTCCTCCAAGGAGCTTGTGAAAAACAAAGATTCCTGGGCGTACCCCCAAGAGACTCCGTTTCAGTTCTGGTGCTAAGAAAGGACATCTGCTGGCCCATCCTGCTAGCCTCCACACACAGAACCAGGCATGGAGGACTCTAGCCACATGAAGTCAGCCCCTGTCCCGGGAGCTTGCAGTCAGAGGGCACTTGAGACACTTGGGTTTTTCCATCTCTAGTCTCTCCAGGGTGACATGTCTCTGTTTATTTCTGCCACTACCGTCCCTCTCACATATTTAATAGCTAAGTAATTTTGGGAAATCACAGTCAGTGGTATTGAAAACCTAACATGGTGGCCCAGGCAAATGCCCTTTGTTGTTTTGTTATGGAGAATGCGACGCTCTGTCCCCTCTCCAGGTGGACACGGCCTGAGAAGCTCACCTGGTGCGACCACCTTGTTTGTTTCTGCAGGGATCATTTGCAGATGGCCAAGCCAGAGGCAGGTGGCTGTGCATGGGAGTGAGGAGAATAGGGATCCAGAAAGCATCTTTGGGGCAGTGACTCACTGTGGTTCTGCAGTGGTCCAGGTGCTTGACTGGCTGCTGTAGCCTTCCCAACATGGTACCTGGCAACACAGATCCCGGGAGCTCAGAGTTCATGCAGCTCAGCCCTGCCATCTTCCAGGGGAGGAGGCTGAGGTTCATCTGGGCCTAAGCTGTCCGCCTGTGCTCCCATGAAGCACTGGCTTGTCATGGCTTCCTGCTTCCTTCAGCCACCTGCTTTGGGTACAGGACCTTCTGCTGTGTGCTTAAACAGCCTCACCTCTAATTCCTTTAGGGATCTGTACTGGAAAGAGTATTGTCATTGCTGCTCTTTAGGTGAGTGGTTGGGGATGGAGGCCACGTCATATGGGGTGGAGTCATGGCCTAACCTGTCTGGCTGCAGCAGCCACCCTTCCCACAGGAGCAGAAGAGCTTGACTGGGCGCCAAGTCTGGGCGAGGCATTGCATGGATGCGGGAGCAGGGCCCAGAGAACCGGCCCTCAGGAGTCCTGGGGAGGCCAACAAACAAGGGTGAGCTGTACACACGTGTCCTGCTGTGTCCTTGGGCAGCAGAGCCCCAGAGCGTAGTGCGGGAGCATGTGCACAGCCTCGAGTGTCCTGGCAAGGAGGCTGCATCGACCTTCCACACACAGGGAAGGGAGGAGGAGCTTCCCAGCCAGGAGAGCAGGAACTGCCCCGGGAGGGGTATGTGGTGACCCGGGAGGCCTGGCAGGGCCCATGGTGGCACCTTCGGGGGCCCTGGGCACCGGGGTGGGGGTGCCTGTGAATAGGCACACTTGTGGCACGCTTGTGGGCCTTCTGGGAGCACTGCCTGAGCTGCCGCAGCACTCCACCTAGGGCAGCAGCTTGCCTGCCCCGACCTGCCGCCCCTGGGCTGTGTTGGCTCCACACAGGGAGCCGAGGCTGTGAGTTATTAATTGGTGTGTTGTCATTCTTGCTTCAAAGGAAAAAGAATCAGGGCCCACAGCAAGATCTTCTCCCTTTGAACTCGCCGGGAGTGTCCTTGGCAGAATTAAAAAAAAAAATAGGTTTATTAGTTTTGACAGGGCAGCAAAAGTACCTCTCACACCATGCCCATAGGCTCAGGGGTGGGCGCGGCGTCTTTCAGATGTGCTAGTCATAGCCAGGTGATGCGCAACTTCGGGGCAGGGAGTGCGTGTTACAAGGGCAGCTGAACTGAGCGCAGAAGGTCGCTCCCTCACCCTGGCACCAGTGCTGGTCCCATGGTCCATCAGAGCCTGCACAGCACATGCAGTTTTGACAGAGCAGCATTAAGGGCATCTTTGGTTTCATCCATAAAGGAGACAGGCATTTGCAGGCAGTGTACCTGTGTGATATGCACTTGTGCTAGGAGCTGCCTCTACCATACATCTTGGTGAGAGACAGCCCTGGGATCCTTGTTTGGGCCACAGTCTTGGATTGCCTGCCTGGGGGACCACACAGTTGTCCCAAGACCTCTGTGGAAACTTGAGTGTTAATTAAGGTCATCCTTCATGTTTGATTCCTAAGTGGCTCTCTCTGGGGGCATTTTTGCATTTCAGGGTCAGCCCTTCCTGGCAGAGCCAGAAGCAGATCCTAGAGCAGGTGTACAGAGAGGCACAGCGTAGCCCTTACTTCCAGACTCTCCAGGCTCCTGGAGTGTCTGCTGCAGGAACTTGGGGGCCACTTTCCATCTGAGAGCCATAGGAATTTACAGCTCCTCAGCAGGGTTTACTTCTTGTTAATTAATCGAACATTGAAAGGACCTAGAAACAAGCACTGCAGAAAATGTCCTTTGGAATGGTAGCAGGACCTTGATCTGAGCAGTCAGCTGCGTTGGTGCGTTGTCACATCGCCGTGACTGTGCCGCCATGCTTAGGTATTTGGTCAAATGTTATTCTGGGAGTTTCATTGAGGGTGTTCGGGGGATGAGATGAACATTGAAATCAGGGACTTTGCCCTCAATAGTGTAGGTGGGCTTCATCCCATCATTGACGGCCTGCATGGGCCAGAGATGACTTCCAGGAAATAAAAAGGAACTCCGCCACAGGACGCTACAGTTGCTCTGCCCAGGTCTCTGATCTGCCAGCCGGTACCATCAGTTTTTGTTCTCACCAAGTCTCCACTTCCTCAAGAGCAACCTCACCTGACTCTCTTGCACACATGCACATGTATGTGCGCGCACTCGCACGCACACACACGCACAGACACACACACCTGTATGTCCTGTTCTGTTTCTTTGGAGAACCATGTCTGATATATTAACTGAAGAATAAATATCCATTAAGAATTTTAAAAAGTATTTCAGTGTATTTCATTATTTCATGTTTATCTCTTGTACCATCTGGTTTTAAGAGACTGGTTGCAGTTAGGAAGTATTGATGCTTCAGGAGCAGCAGGCAGAGAGCATCCTGGGAACAGACAGCAGACCTTGGCCGCCATCTCCTTCCCTGTTCTCCTCCCGAGGCTGTGGAGGCCAGAGTCGCCCTGTGACTCACTGAATTTTATTGGATGTGACCTTTGTCATTTAACCAGCTGGAATGTTCTCAGACATGGATGGACACATGCCAATAACTGTCTGGCAGAAGATAATATAGACGGGCACAGAGATAATAGATCAGTCACTTTGATGCTGGCTGGGTGAGCAACAGGCCCACTTACGCTTTAGAATCTGGCTGCGTAATGACATGTGATTTACAGTCCTCATTACTAGCCCATGCCCAAACGTGGGCATGTCGGTGTGAATTTTAAAAGGACCGTGCTCTGCATTACTGGTGGGTAATTGTATCATGCAATAGCCTGGTGATGAATATTTCAGAGAAAATCAAGCACAGCTTTTGCTTGCACAGCTGAAGTTGATGTTCTTGAATCTGAGCAGAGGATAAGAAACAATTCCTGTTACTTGAATGGCCTCAGGAATTCATCTACATAAATATATATACACGGGTAAATCCGATGCCACAAGGCCATTTGTCTTGGTTTTTTATTTATTTGGAAAATTTAATGATGTAATTAAAAACTGTTCCTTTTGCCACAATTTCTCTACTATTATAAAAAGAAGGAAACTTGTTTCTTTGCCTGATGTCCTACATGTAAGCACATGTAAGTGACTTGCATTTAATTAGTCTGTGATCATTTTTAACTTGTGTTTTGTCATAAGGAAAACTAGGTCCTCCGCAGAACCAGGTGTGCAGTTTTAAGGCACCTCCCAGTGCCATGGGGCATCGAGGTTGGCCAGCAACTGATGAAAAGGAATAGCTCTTCCCCTGGCACTCATCCTGTGCTTCTCTCAAAAGCCAAGGCCAGAGACCTCGAGAGATGCTGGCAGTTCCTCAGAGGGCAAACATGCAATCCCAGGGTGTAGGACTGAAGGAGGAATGTCAGCCTGCCACGCTGGGGCCCCCACCTACAGAATTCCCTGTCCCTGGGATCCTGACCTTTCTCCAGGATGAGCAAATGAAGAGGGACTCTTTTAATAGACTTGTCCTTCTGAGTGGCATTGGGACAGCATGGCATGGGCAGACAGAACCCTGACTCACTGTGGCCGTTGCATCTCCTGACGCCCTTCCCTGAGTGCTGTGCAGAAGAAGCCACCTGCCCCCCTTGTGTGTCCCGTGTCTCGGGGGGTTCAGACGACGCTTGTCATTGGCAGCCTGTTTGTTGCACATCACTTCCTGGACAGCCCTGCCCTGTCAGGGGGAGATGCAGACTCCAGGGAGCTCTTTAGTCTTGGGGGACACACTGTGCCTGGCACACAGTGTGGCCTCAGCCTCAGCTGGTCCTGCAGGCATGAGAAGCAGTCAGCGCTGGCCCTTGGCTTGGGGAGCCTGCACCCAGTAAACCCAGCCGTGTGGCTAAGGGTTTTCTAAAGATGAATTCCTTCTGCACATCCCATCCTAGCTGGTGAGAATGTTCTAGAGCAAATCCCCGCTCACCTTGGACTCTCAGGGAGGTTTCAGAACCCAGGGGGATGCAGAGGAGAAAGTTCAACCCTCAGGAAGTCGTGAGCCTGACCCCTACTTGGTACCGTGCAGGGTGTGGCCCCGACCACTTGGGACTTCATAGGGCGGCTGGAGGAAGAGCCTTGCAGAGAGGGAAGGGGCCAGACAGGTCTGCATGGTCTCATTTCTGAGAGCTGTTGGGGGGTGTTGGAGCTGCAGGACAGCGCAAGCGCCGAGGGTGGAGGAGGCGGGAGGCAGGTGGAGGGATGGAGGGTGGTGTGGAGTGGCCTGAGCAGGGCAGAGGAGCCACGTGCAGCAGCAGCTCTGCTCTACAGAAGCGGGAAGCCAGACGCAGGACGGCACGGGGCTCCTGCGAGTCTCTGGGCTCCAGGGGGGCTGCCTTCACACAGCCCTGAGGTGAGACCCCAGGTGAGCCACCAAGGACTCTGCACCTATGTCCTCATCTGTAGCAAGAGGCAACGTGTGACCCCCAACCCAGGGCTTGTCCAGCAGGGCATTCTGTGTGGCTGTGACTCCTGAGGACAGGGAGCACTGCAGAGCTGGTGCGGGGCAGCCTTGGGCTGAGTGGACAGGGATGCAAGCCCTGGGGTCAGAAGGGCGCAGCTGAAGGGCGGTGGGTGGGACTACACAGCAGAGGGGCTGGAACCCAGCTAGGGGCTCCCAGGCCTGCAGCTGGCCCCTCCCTGCTGTTGCAGGCTGGCCTTGGCTGGCCTCCCAGCCCCGCCTTGGGAGCAGGGCACCCTTCCTTGATTTGCACATCGCTGGGGCCTCTGCCAGAGCAGACCTCTTACAAATGGCGGGTGCAGGATGATGGCTTAGTCTCTGGGTAGACAGGATGAGCATTAGCTAAATTGGCTTTGGGCTTCTGTAAGACAACGTAGGAGCCTGCCAGGATCTGCTTAAAAGAGTTCTATTTGTCTTCTTTTCCAAAGCTCAGAAAACATCACCCGGATTTGCCCAGTGCTCACAGGCATCCTTGGGCCATGTGGTTCAGTCTGGCCCCAGCAGACTTACTGTCAAGTAGTCTGCGTGAGCTGCTCTTTTCTTAATTAGTGACTAAGACGGGGTGATACTGAAATAACCTGAAATGAAATTTGCCAAAATGTTCTCTTTTGTCGTATTAATCAGAATCACACTCTTCACCCATCACAATCTTGAAGAAGATGCTCTCACACTGCTGGCTGGTGAGTCGCTTCCTCTGCAGACTGGCAAAGCAAGGGAGCCTGGAGCGGCACCCCACCCCTCAGCCTGCAGGCAGAAACCAGGGCAAGGGAGCAGGCTTGTGGGGATGGCCTCCCTCGGGCACTGGGCCCTGGCCGCAGAGCCTGCTCTGCCCTGGTCCTGGTCAGGGTGCCTCTGTCCGGTGCCAGCCCGTGGTGGCCTTTGGGATTCAGGGTCCAACTGCCTTAGTCCTGGCCTGTGGGATGAGGTGGCCAGGGCCCCTGGAGGAAAAGTGACCAGATCAAGATCCTCCAGGCTAGGGGCACACCTAGGTATGAAGCCTTTAGGCTCCAGGGTTTGGCTCTGTTCTCGGAGTTGCTCCAGCTGTGGGTGCAGATGGATGCGATAGGAGGAGTCACTGGGGTAGCCTGGGAGGGCTGGTTAGGCAGGGTGGACTTCAGTGCCCCAGGGGTAACTGAGGGCTGACTGCCTGGGGCCCTGAAGGTTCTCCGCCGACCTCAGGTCCAGGGAAGCCTGACTGAGGCGACTCTGTGCCGCCAAGACTGCTGCACCATGACCACAGCAGCCCAGGCACGTCCTTAGTGGTTTCCCGAAACCAGCTGGTGAGGCAACTGCACACCCCTCCCCAGTCTGGGAAGTCCTACACATGGGATGGTGTTTTCTGACCGGATCTCCTTGGACTTCTGCTGGAGGAAGGGAGAGCATCCAGTTTTGTAGGTGGCCAGCTCAAGAGCTTTTCCTTGGAAGAGGAAGCCTTCTATGCTCCCACACCACCCATGTCCTGGGAACTTTTCCCACTCCAGAGACCTGCGGGTCAGCCAGAGAGCTTTTCTAAGTGGCCTTTCCAGATTGCTGGCTCCCTCCTTTCCCTCCCTTCCTAGTCTGGAGTCTTTGGAATCAGGAAGAACTTGATGTGCAGATCAGGTCTGTGGGCACTGGGGTGGGGGAGCTTACAAAGGAGCAGGGAGTGGGGCGGAAGCCTGCAGGGTCCAGAGGCTTCCTAGAGCCTGCCCTGGAGCGGCCTCTGCTGTGCCTCCCTGCGGGCTGCACTGGAGCTGAGAGTGCTCTTCCAGCAGCCCTCAGGGGCCTCGCAGAGTCACAGCCTAATCTACTGGCGTGACTTGGAAGTGGGTTGGCTTGTCCTGGGCGGGCTCAGGCTCTGGGCTGATGTAGCGGCCAGGACTGGCCTTCGGAATGTGGTTGCTGCTACCCCATCCCTGTCCGTGTACCTTGCCCGGATGATGAAATGAGTCATCTGGGTGGAGTGCCACTAAAGCAGAAGCCCCTTTCTGTCTGTGCTGTGATTTTTTAATTTATCAAATTGCTATTTAAAGGACATTTACCAAACCATTGAAGACAAATAACCCACTTAAAGCCATGGATTCCTTTCCCCCCAGTACCTTTTCTGTGGCAGTGTGACCCACACAGCCTTCCCTCCCCAGGTGAAGGCATCTGGGCTGCACAATCGACAGCAAGAGGGTGGAGCTGGCCTGAGGCTGACATGGGTGTTGGCTGGTAAGCACGCTGCTGAGCAAAGCAAGAGCGGACGCTGCCTTCCACTGGGAGGCGTCCTGGAGCATCCTGGGTGCTCTGGAGAGCTTTTCCTCTCAGCATCGTGATGCTCATTACTGCCCCTGTGTTCCTTAGCGCTGGTTCCCTGGAGCCTTAAAAGTCTGAAAGGGTCTCTGTGCTGTTTAGGTCACCTTCAGTATTTAAAAGGAAAAGTGTGTTTCTTTAGATGTGTTTCCAGGTTCTGTGTCCAGCATCCACTAATGCCTCCTGCCAATGTCCCCAGGCGCAGGCTGTGAATGAGTGGATTGGGAAAGCATGTGATTTCATTCCATCTCTGATCCTGCTGTTGGGCTTGGGGCAGGGATTGAAAAGAAAGGGTCATAGAGACCAGTGGGCAAGAGGACATGAGACCACTGACAGAGACAGTGTGGCAGACACAGATATGGCAGCAAGAGACTGCCCTTGGGAGGAAGTGGCAGGACAGCCACTGCTGGGAGAAAGGGGACTTGGCTGGCCCAGCAGACCAGGGGACTCTTCCCTGCGGGGGAGCAGCCCTGTCAGGGCTAGTGGTGGCTGGGAAGGGGCTGGCATGTGGCAGCCTGGCAGGGTGGAAGGTTGGGTGGGAGGTGGCAGAGGCCAGTGTGCCCAGGCATTCTGTCCCCGGAAGGAGTTTCTCCTTTACAAGGCAGTGGAGCAGTGACATGGGAGCACAAGTCACTCTTCTGGTGAGGGAGATGCTCACCATCTTGATTGTGATAGTCTTTTCCAGGTGTCTGTATATGGCAAAATTTATCAAATTATAAACTCTAAATGTGTAAAGTTTGTTGTATACCAGTTACACTTCAGTAAAGCTGTTTAAAACAAACTACCCTACAAAAACTCATATGTAGTTATAGTTACATCTGACGCCTGCTCTGTGTCCCCCACACCCCGAAGACTTCGAAGCAAAAGCACCGTTTGAGATGAAAGAGGTCATATTTGTTGACACTGATACCGTTCAGTACACAACAGGGAGGTAAAACAATCTGAATGTGTTTGCACCTAGTAACAGAGCTTCCCACACACAGAGTTTCTGAGCCACCTCTCAGTGACTGATAGATCGCAGGCAGTTGAAACAGGCACTGAGGATTTACAGGGATTTCAACTCCGCTCTGCTCCACACTCTCGGGTATCTCCAAGAACTCCAGAATACACATTCTGTGACATGCCAAGGGACGGCAGACAGGTGTGTGCCACTTGCTGTGTCCCAGCATCATCCCGAATGCTTTTCATTGTCTATTTAACCTTCTCAGCATTGACAGATGAGGACACTGAGACCTAGAGAGGCCAGGCATGGTACCAAGGTAACAGTAAGTCACAGAGCCAGGACCTGAACCCAGGTACTCTGCACCAGGGTTTGTGTTCTTGGTCTCTAATGATACTGCCTCCTGGGCGTTTGTGAAGTCAGTTGTATTCTACTCAGAAACCAAGGCTCATCCACCTATAGGGGATGGAACCATGAGAAGTTATAAATCCCTAACCCAACGAAAGCTAAAAGGCAAAAGAGAATGAACCACATGGTTATAGATTTGTAAAAACATAGTGGTAAGTAAGCTGTGATCCCAACAAGGAGGTCGCAGACAACGTAGAGCATCCTTAGAAGTTAGGAGGCTGTGGAATGCAGCTCAGGTGGGACCTTAGAAGGAAGCTGAGGCTGAGGCAGGAGGGGTGAGGTCAAGCCGGCCCATGCAGCTGAGCAAAACCCCATCTCAAAGTAAAACTTAAGGAAGGGCTGAAGATGGAGCACAGCGGTAGAGAGTTGTCTAGCTCATGGAGGACCCAGGTTCCATCCCTAGTACAGAAAAAAATCGTGGGCTCGTGTGCCACATATACCCAAGCAAAGAAAAGCGAGACAGGAGTGCGCTGGTCTTCTGTCCTAAGTTAGAATGAGCACTGCAAAGACAACAGAGACTGCTCTGCGTGTGTATGTCTAAAGCATCCACAATAAAGAAATGGAAAGAGTGTCGATAGCAGAAAGGAATTAACAACGACAGCAGCAAAAAGTAATGGAAAACCTGAGGCCCATCCTCAGAATCAGAAGTTGATTATTTTAAAAGGCTAATGAAATTAAGCCTCTAGGTGATTAATAACTAAGATGAGGAAAGTGCTTTGGCACATAAAAGTGGTGTTAAGAATTGCAAGTGGATAATGTTGCAAATGAAGCTGAGATTTAAAGAAAAATAGATTATTATGAACAAGTTTGAAAACCTGGATGACAAATTCCTGGAAAAAATAAATTTGTCCCCAAATCTGAGAATGCCCAAATTGTTTTATAATTATAAGAAACAGTAAATAAATGGAGGGAATACCAGTAGAGGAAGAGGAGCAGGTCAGGGGCGACGGCAGGGGACGTGGAGGCCCTGGGCTGAAATGGCTCTGCGCGTGGCCCTGTCAGAGCGAGCCCCACTATTATATATGAGTATGATGCACTAAAAACCATTCAGTGAAACTAAGAGGTGACATAAGGAGTACAAAGCAGCAGGCCCTGCCTGTTTTACAGGAGTGCCCCGCCAATGCTCAGAGGACCCACATCCTGTGCAGACTGTGCCTGCCAGGAGTGGAAGAGGGAGGCAGGCCTAACCTGCTCTTAAGCCAGAGGACAGTCCAGGAGATGGAACAGGGGCCAGTCATGCGCTCAGGAGTACAGGAACCCTGTGTGGTGCCTTTGCAAGCCGGGCCCAGCTTGGAAGGGTGTCACATTGTGACCACGTCGGGTTCTTACAGGCAGGCGAGGCAGGCACAACTTGAAGGGAAGCAGGATACTGTGGCAGGAACACACGGGAGATATCCGCCATCTCGGGCTGCAGGGAGTCACTGGACTCTGCTCTGTAGCTGTAAAGCAAGCTCTAGGGAGCTGCGGGTGGGAGGGTGCTTTGTGACCTGCAGAGGTCTGGGACAGCGTTGTCCGTGGTGAACGGTTTCCAATCAGGAGGTGGAGGCAACGGTGTCACCTGGTGTGCTTGTGCAGTGCAGCTCCACTCCTGCCTGTGGGGCAGCACCTGGTCAGCTCTCCTGCCTCTCACCGTCCACATCACCTCCCAGTGTCCATCCTTGTGGCTCTTCTGCAGCTTGGACCTCTCCCCAGCCTGTCCCTCTGCTCCCTGGCTACTCCTTAGGTCTTTCAGTCATCAGCATTCATTTCTGGCCTAGATCAATGGCCACTCTCCAGACTCATGTCCTGGGGCCACCTGGCACCTCCACTCGTAGGTCCAGCAGGTATTTAGAACTTGGCATGTCCACAGAAGAAATCATGACCTTCTCAACCAATTGCTGCTCCTGAGAATTCCCACAAACCTTTCTTAGTCTCAGGGGATGGGTCATGGCCAGTATGGGGGTTGTCCTCAATTCCTCTTTCTCTTGCACCCAGGGTTCTCATATCCATACGTGCATCCTGTCGGCTCAGCCTTCAGCCCACATCTAGAATCTGACCTCTTCCCGCAAGACTCTTGCCCTGCTTGGCCCACATCTCTGACACCTGTCAGTTTTTTGATGACCATGCCCTCCAGCGTGTCCCCTGGCTATGCCTCTCCCCACCTGCACTGTGCCCTGTCTGATCGCAGTGGGAGAACCAGCAGGATCCTTCCTCAAGGGTGCCTTACCCTGCCCAGAGCTCCCAGGCTCACAGGAGCAGACAGTGGCCAGAGCCCTGGGAACCTGCCCTGCTGCTCCCTTCACGCCTTGCTCTCTGTGGCCCTGTCAGCTTCCATTCTCAGGTGGTCTGTGACCCCAGGGTCTTCTTGTTTCTGAACCCAGCGTCTTCGTGTGTCTTGTTGCATCTACCTAGAACACCCTGCTCTGTGTCTCTAGGACTTAACCTTTTCTGGGTCTTTGCCTGAGTGTCTGCTTAGGTGGCTGCACCATGTTGGAATCACAGCCCCCAGCACACAGAGTCACGTGCTAGTCCCTGTCCCCTCAGTTGTTCCAAAGCATGTGCCCACCTTAGGTGCCGTGTGTTTTGTTTATACTAACTTAATAAGCTGGTGAGAACAGTTACGTAGGAACCACGTGCATGGCAGAATGGTGATGGTGGCATCTTGGGCACCCCAGCCTCAGCAGTCATCAGGGGACACTGAACTAGTGGCAGCACTGGGCAAGGGTCGCGGGCGCTGCTGCCGGGAGGGCGGCCTTTGTTCTGTGTGGATCTCAGCAAGTGAGTAGAGGAAGGCAGAGGGCAGGGTGCGCCCCGCCACAGCGAGGCCTGGGAGGCCAGCAGGTGCCCTGCACCCTCCTGGCCAGGACGTGTGCCAGCTCCTCGCCCTGTGTGTCCCCTGGTCCTGGTCCTGGCGTGCCTGTCCTGCCACTCCCTGCGCCCCACCGGGCCAGCTTGTCTTCCATGAGATGGAAGGTGCCTTCCTCACGGTGTCACGCCTGGCGTGGAACGAGCGCTCACCGGACTTGCCTTTGATGGCCATGGACGGTTACCTGTGCCAGGAGAAAGTGGGCAGCTGCCTCTGGCACTGCCTGAGCTTGGCCTGCTGTCCCATCCTGTTTATCAGGTTGCTCCGTAAAGAGGAAACGGGTTTATTTTAACGAGTCGCACATTTTGAAATTAAGTTGTTGAGTAAAAGTGAGAGGGTGCCAGCCACTGGGTGTCCCCTGAACCTGACGGGATGGCCCCAGTCACGCCAGCAGCCCCTCGGCTGCGCTGATAGCTCGCGCATTGACATCTCTCTCCCGGTTGTTTTTCTCTTTCAGTCTGAACCCGAGGGCTTTTCTCATTTCCACTTGTACGTTTGTGCTGCTTTTCTCGTGAGATGGAGGAAAGAAATACTAGAAGAAAGAGATTTTCAAGTAAGTAAATGCTTTTTCAGAAGTGCCCGCGTTTGGTTTTCTGCAGGGAGAGAGGTGTCTTAGTTTGGGTTCTGGGGTGGTCTGTGAAGGAGCTGTGAGCAGTGCTGGTCGGGTCCCCCCTGGCCGCCTGCTGCCTGAAGGCTCGCCTTGTGGAGGACACGGAGCCAGCGGCACAGTGTGGGCCATGGCAGGTAAGCTCGGCCAGAATCCCGAGCTGTCGAGAGTGTAACAAGCTCCCGGGCCAGCCCACGCCCTCGGCAGCGCGACCCTGGAGGGCACAGCGTACCTCCGTCTCCCGGAGCCCTCCTCACCGTGCCTGGACTGTGGTGCCTGAGGGATGGTGCTGGGGGAGACGCCATGCCACCTGCTTCCCATCTGGCCAGACAGCCTGGCAGCTGTGTGACTTGGGACACGCCTCATCCTCTCTGAGCCCTAAGCTCTCCTTAGTGACTTAGCAGGAGAGCTATACTTGAGCCCACTTATCAGAGGACTCATTGAACGTGCACCCTACAGGCCCTATGCCCCACCCAGGGGATGTCACGTGGACTTGAGTCCCCAGCCCCTGGCCCACCCCAACAGCTCCTCCGAATGGTACCCAAGAAGCATGGGGTTGTTTGGCTACCGTGGGGTGACAGCCACCATTACCTGAGGTGTGGACAGAAGTCTTCCCGGTACCTACACACCAGAGCAGGCCCAGTGCCCTTGTCCTAGGCAGGGATGGGGGCCAGGGGTACAGCAAAGAGGGCAGTCAGTGCCGGGCCTGAACCCTGCACTGGTGGGCTAAGGTCACCCTCCACCTCACCCTGTAGCCCCCAGCTCCTAGGTGAAAGGACAGGCTAGGTGGCCCCATAGTCCTCTGGCCCCACGGTGGTGACTTGAGGCAGCTTCCTGGCCTGCTTGTTCTGCAGCCCTGTGCTTGTGAGAGAGCCCCAAGCATCCTGCCACCACTGTCCTCAGAGGGCTCCGGTGAGTCAGGGGCATTCCCCTGCACTGCGCCTGCTTCTAGGTCAGGCACCAGGAGAAGCTAGCCAGGTGAGGTCCAGAAGTTGCCAGCAGGACCCTGGCCAGGCAGACAGAGCCCAGCTACCCTGAGCCCCAGGTACCCCTGGAGGAGGGAAGGAAGACATCTCCAGCCACTCTTACTGCCTTGTCCTGTCCAGCCTCCAACGCATAATGTGTGAATGGTAGCACAGGCCAGCATGCCTGCCCTGTGGGGTGTGTGCAGTGCTGCTGGAGCTGTGGCCCTCGGGATCGCCTGGTCCCCCTTCCCTCACATCTGAAGCCTACAAACCTGAGAGAGCCTGTGACTTCCTGCCACCAATAAGGCAGAATAAATGCTGGTACCGTACCCACCTCCTGCCCCAGGCGCTCTCACCCAGGGGGCCTGGAGGGCGGGGCTGGCTGTGAAGGCAGCAGCCTGCTGACCAGCTGGCCTGTTTATGGAAGAGCGAGGGGCCCAGCTTCCCTGGTGCACAGTGGCCACTCAGTGTGACTGGGGCCAGTGCGGTGAACATGCATTGGCCAGCATGCATTCCTGTGTCCCAGCTGTTCCCAGGGCCTCCCGGAGAACTTATTCCAGATCCAGCTGCTTCCTTCCCCCAAGAGTCAGGGTTGAGGGCTAACTGGCGACTCAGTGTTCTGCCACTGGGGCGTGGCCTCACTGGCTGGGAAGTAGCATTCCCAGAAGCCATCCTGAAGGACTGACCAAACTGGGGTTGGAGATGGTAGGAGCGGCCCTGCGGTGCAATCTGGAGCCAGGCTGCGTGCTGCAGTACCCGGACGGGACGCCTCAGTAGCCCACTCTGGACAGACGCCGGGCTGCATGTGTGCAAGACCTGCTCCCATGCAGGATGGTGTTCCCATTCTAGTGAGGAGCAAGTGGCCTTCAGCCAGGGGCTTAGCCTCTCCAGCCCCTCCCCAAGGTGACTCAAGGTAGGCCAGGTGCGTGCTAGCTGTGGGCTTTTCCAGGCTGCCCTTCTCTTGTTTTCCCTTTATTCACATGCCCTGGGGCTCGGGGACGGAAGGTAGGAGCAGTCACTGGACACAAGGGACTGCGGACAGCCCCCCGGGTCTCTGAGGAACAGGTGGCCACTCTGTGCCTACTGCTGGGCTGCAGACAGTGCTGTGCTGTTCAGGCTCCGGGCAGCGGTGGGAGCGTCCGGCCCTCCTCCTCTGGGCTTTGTTCCCTTACCTTGAGACTAAGGGAGGGTGGGGACCCCTGCCCAGAATCAGGCTGCCTGTGCAGCCCTGCAGCCGGGTGTGGACGGCAGGGCCTGGCAGAGGGGCCGCTTGATGGGGTTTCCCCATCTAAGCCCAGAACAGAGTGCTTCCCTGTCGTGGGAGATGCGGGGCGGGCACATGTGAGCCAGCACATGTTGTGGGAGGCTGAACTAAACGGGAAAGGAAATAGAAAACAGAACTAGAGCAAGAACCCCAGCAGTCCTGGGGAGCATGGGGGATCGGCATCTGTGATGGTGGCATTTTAGGAAATGTGGTACGAGGAGGAGGGCAGGCTGGATGGGTGAGTCCAGGATGTGTCTCCAGCAGAACCTTCTTGGTGCATGGCTCAAATCCCTCACCCTGCCGCACTGTGCTTTGCCATGGAAAATAACGGGTTGTTCAGAGTCATTTTCACAGGAGGAATTGTGGGCCATATGTCCAGGTGTGAGGCTGGGACCCTGCTGGTGCTAGACTGTGGGGCAGGGAGGGTCGGAGGCTGAGGAGCTGCCCTTCCTGCGCAGGCTTCTGGCTGGTTCTGGACATTCTGTGAACAGGGAAGGGTCAGTGGGAGAGAGTGTTAGGGCAGGGATTCAGGCTAGGGGGTCTGCTGGTCCCTAGGCAGGAGTACCTTCTGGAGAGGCGGGAACATTCTCTCCTGAGCTCTAGGTTCAGTGATTCGCACTCCATCCCCACCAGAGCTGCCTGTCCTGGAGAAGGGGCTCTCCTGCAGGCACTTGCCTCCCTTGGCATCTCTGTTTCTGCAGCCTGGCTCCGACTGAGCATGGCCCTTGGCACTCCCTCTGGGTGTTTGCCCACCAAGTGCACAGGCTCTGCAGAGTGGGTGTCAAACTGGCATCTCCTGCTGAGGCCTGTTCCACTGGGTCCCACCCTCATTTCCCACAGCTTAGGCTCCGCCTTTCTGGCCGCCTTTTCCCAGCCAGATTCTTGAGTCTTTGGGGAGAAAGGAGGTCCTTTGTGTGGAGTGCCTAGTGTCCCTAGAACACTCTCCACCCTCCTCGTGTGGTGACAGAGGTCTAAGGCCCATGCCTTCCACTGAGGCCTGCTGGTCCCTCTGGCCAGTTTGGGCCTGCAGACCTCCCCATAAGCCTGGAAATGACTGGCTCCAGCATGTCCCTGTGCTCAGAGAAAGGTCTCCATTGCTGTGGCACAAGCCCTTGGCAGGACACAAGCATGTTTCTTGCAAGGCCTTGGTGTGCTTCAAGCTTAAATGTTGGCTTTTCTGGTTCTTGGAAAGTCTGAAAATGAGTCGTCCTAGAGCATTTGCATCACCACGTCCACCTCCTCCACCAGGGTCAGCCTCCGAATCTGGCTTCACTGGGGATCCGCCTGCAGCCCCTTTCCAGCCATGCGCTGTGGTCCTCCTTCACAGCGGCCCTCTCTGCCGCCAGACGGCTCCTCATCTGTGCTCTTGGTGAGAGGTGCACTGGGCAGGATGGGTCCTGCCCTCCCAGCCACCAGAACCGGCCCAGAAGAGCCTGGATCCGGAAGTGCACTGTGAGGCTGGGAAACCCTCTGTGCCAGCAAGGACCCAGACGGTTGTTGGACGGTTGTTTTTGGTCTAAAGACAGTGGCCTTTAGACATGAGTGGAGGGGCCATTTGCAGGTTGTGCTCAGGTGGGAAGGCTGTGGCACTTCCGGAAACCTTGAGCTTCTCTGAGGAACCTCCGCACCTCGGTGAGGGGTGACTGGGCCTGCCTCGCTATAGACAGCCTCTCTGTGTGCGTGGGAGCTGCCCTTCCCCAGGCCCCTGAAGGTGGAGGGCGGGGAAGCCAGGGCCCTGGTTCTGAAAGTGCATTGCTCTTGAGTCCTGCCTGGCTATGGGCCCCACATCCAGGTGAGAGCTCCGGCCGTAGAGGAAGCAGCCCCACAGGTGTGGTCTGCCAGCCTTGGCCCAGGACCCCTCCCCTTCTCCTCCGGGTCTCAGGTGGAGCCCTGGCGATCTGCAGCCACTAGGCAGGAAAACCAGATGAGAAGAGGTGAGGTCAGCGACCAGTCCCATCAGGCCCGCCTCCCCAATCCTCACAGCCTGTTGGTTTTTCTTTGTTCAGGACCTCCCTGTGCTGTTTCTGCATGACTCCAGGGACAGGAGCGAAGGGACCACTCCTCAGGGCTCGGCGCAATGCTTTGTGTTGTGGGCACCTGGCGCAGTTACCCAGGGAGTAGGAGGAGTAGATCAGGTGCTGGGAGCCAGTGGGGACAGAGGACCAGAGAGCAGGATGGTGTTCCCCTCACAGAGTGGATCTGGCACCTGCCTGTTCTGCAGAGGGAAGTCATTTGGTACCAACACAGGGAATGCAGGGTGGTGGTAGGAGAGGTGTACCAGCAGGAGAGGCCCTGGCAGGAGGGAGAGCAAGCTAGAGCTTCCCCTGGACAGGAGACCCTTCCCCTGGATGGGGGGGCATCAGGCTCAGCAGGGGGTGGTGACCAGGGAGGTGCCTTGGAACGAGGACTCAGGACACAGGACGGGAGGGAAGGGGAGGTGGTGATTGAGGCTGAGGAGAAGCTGTTGGGGGGAAGTGGGATTGGAACCGACCAAAGGAACTGCAGGGGCAGAGGGGGTGGGAGAGCCCAGCAGGGGCAGAGGGTCCGCTGACAGCCAGACTAGCAGGAGCCCTCGAGCCACAGTGTGGGGATGGGCAGAGGGGATGGGCACTCTGTGGAACCAGGGTGGCACCTTCTCGGGCACAGAGGAGGAGAAGCTCGTTCTGCACCACGGCAGCAGCCGGAAGCGCATCCTGCGGATGTGGCACAGCACAGAAGCCACAGCAGCCTCCGGGCCAGTGGGCAGGCGGGAGCCCAGGCGATGCGGGACTGCGTACTCTGTCTCTGGGACTAGGTGGCAGCCCTTGGCTGCGCCATCTTTAGACCTCGGGTCTGGATTTAAAACCGAGGGCAACGTACAGAGAAGTGGGAGGAGACAGTGTCGTGGTCAGTCGCTGGAGGGTGGGTGCTGAGCCGCGGAGGCTTTCAAGTGTCCCTGTGGCACTTGCTGAAACAAGTCGTCTAAGCAGGCAATCATGAAGCAAGCCGCACGCCCTGAGCCCCGTCCTTTAAACCAGGCGATAGTGAGATGAGGCCTGGACGGCAGCCCCTCGGCTGCTGAAGAGCCCTCTTCACAGTGACCTAGGTCGAGATGAAAACGGTCCTGTGGTCACAGAAAGGTAATTAAACGTGAGCAGTGGGGCCAGTGCTGGGCCCCAAATCAAATTCAAAGCCACAGTGCTTTTATTATTATAAAACATCTTTTAAAGAGATAAAGTGAACCTTTAATTCAAAAAGTTAAAGGAGAAACATAAAGTCAGCTTTTGATCAAGCTGACAAAGGAGTGAATGATGACAGTGGGCTGGGAAGAGCCGAGAGCAGAGGGCCAAGCACGGCCTGGCCTGGGGGAGGGCGGCGGAGGCCGAGCCCTGGGTCAGGAGCACTGTCCTCTGTGCTGGGAAAGGGGGAAATATAAAATACTAAAACTGCCTGAAGATAAGGTTAAAAAAGCTTGACAACCTGATTGGACCCCTAATTTCAGCATGAATTTAAATATTGCCAAAGCCTTACTTTGAAGGCCAGCAAATGTCTTTCCAGAGGCTTTGTCCACACAGTCTCAGAGAGGAGTGGAGCTTGGCATTCCGCCTCGCAGAGCTGGGCAGCTGGGGCACGTTGTCCTGTCTCCATCTCGGTGTCAGTGACTTCTGCGCGGCAGCTGTGTCTGTCCACCTGTCTCTGCATCATCTTGCAGTGTCCCAGTTTCTGCTGCTGGTGATTCATCAACAGCAGGTGTTCGTGTCTCCGAGTCTGAGGCCAAGCACCAGCAGCCCCAGAGTCTGGCTCCCAGGACGGCTCCCTGTGGCTGGGTCCTTGCATGGTGTGCAGGTAGCGTGCAGAAGGGCCCAGGGCTCTGCTGCTATGCAAGACCTTGACCTGCTCCCAGAGGCCTGCCTCAGGGCTCTCGGGGCAGTGTCCCCACAGGAACGTGGGGCTGTCATGGTAGGTAGGAGCTGTCCCCCAGAGGCCCATGTGCGAGGCTGGGCAGAAACTGATGCTCGGAGGTGAACCGGTTAGACTGAGCTGTACTGATAGGATCGGCTGGGTGTGGCCGGAGGAGGCGGGTCCCTGGGGCGTGCCTCTGGGGTTTGCAGAGCTTTGCTCTGCCATGCTCTTCCACCTTCCTTCTGCCTCACCCTAAGCCCCAGGCTGTGGAGTCAGCCAGCCAGGCTCAAACCAGAATGCACCGAACCTTCTCTGAGTTGTGAGGTGCTTTGGCCACAGTGATGCAAAACTGACGAAAACAGGTTTTGGACTGTAGCGTACAGTCACACGTTCATGTATGTAAGCGCACAGCTCAGGGATGCTCTAGGCCTGCTCACTGGACACCTTAGCCTCATCACGCCAGGCCCAGGAAGGTGCCAATGTAAACGTGCGTGGAATAAAGCCCTTGCTAATACGGAAGCAGGCACACACAAAAATCTGATTAGACTCTGATTGTTCTTACAGTAGAAATATAAATATTTTTAGTGGTATGCCAACAAATTTAAATCATCAGTAGTAACTAAAAAAATATTCCATAAAATCTTTTTACACTAGGAATTCTGAATTGGTTTGTTTTGGCAAATCTGCTGTGTTGGGGTCCCACCATCGCCACCCTGGGCTTCTTAGCAGGACTCACAAGTCTCAGTCATACTCAGTGGCCAAGACTTGCCACCATGACGGAGCCAGGGCTGTCGGGAAAGCCTGCAGGTGGTATAGGGGAGCAGGGACAGGCTCCCTGTGCTCCTCCTGAGGGACCACGGGAAGGACGCTCTCCCTACGGCAGCCATGGAACACCAGGCCCAGGGGAACCTACTAGGAACCCAGAGACCAAAGTCTCTGGTTGGGGGCTGGTCCAGCGTTTTCACATCTGACTGTAAACCCAGATCCCAGAAGAAATGCTGGTGTTCACAAGAACAGGCGGCCCATCTGAGCAGCCCGAGGCACACCCTCCCCACCCACTCACCTGTAGGAGCGCTGGTGTCCTCCAGGACCTGCCTGCTGTGCTGAGTGTTCCTGTGCACCACCCATGTGGCGTCTGCCAGTGACCAAAGGTGCAGGTCACCGGACATCTGAGGAGCCCTAGCAGCCTTTCCTGGGTGTGATAGAAGGAGAAACTGCCCTTCATCAAGTAGAAGTAAGAGAGTGTCTTCTTAACGCGCTAAAGAATATCTCAGATCCACAGCCACTAGCACCGAGGGAGTGCTGGAAACCGCCTGTCCGGGTCGGGAGGCGCCTGCTTCTCCCTCATGAGCAGGGTCAGGGTGAGCGAAGCCTGCTCACTGGCCTCGCACAGGGCACTGGGGCTCTCTAGAGCAGGAGCAGGTGGCACCAGAATGATGTTTGTGCAGAGGCATCTGCTTCTCAGCCTCTGCCCAGCCGTGGTGTCCACGGGGCAGGGAGGAAGGTGAAGAGAGCCAGAGCCAGACACGGTAGGGCCCGAGCCCAGGCTAGTGGACTCAGACAGACTCAGACAGACACATGGACAGAAGGAGTAGGAGTGTGTGTTCTGGCTCATTTGAGCCTTAACTCTTACTGGAGCAGGAATAAAAGTCTCTCCTGGAAACCCCTCGCCACTGCTCACCCTCCCCCGATTGGAACTAGACATGGTGTTACTCCTGTGGCTCATTCACCACACTGTGCAGTTGGCTTACGGTGACCAGAGCCCCAGGTGCCCAGGGAAGTGCTAGGGATAGCCTGTCCAAATCAGGAGCACTCCTCCCAAAGAATGTGGCAGTTTGCTCCCAGGGTGCATTCCAAGTGCTGTGGAAGCTGCAAACATCCCTGCCAGAAACATCATAACCAAAACGAAAAGGCAGGCGACAGCAGAAATGAAGAGATAAATGAATGAAATTGTTCACAAGCGGGACTCAAATAGCTATGTCCTTAATACACGATCAACACATACAAGCACTAAGAGAAACGTTCTCGTGGAAAACAAACATGGAGAACAGATGTCCCTCAAAAGATTACGCAAGAAGACCCTGTCTTCCAGTCATTAATAAAGTCTAAAAACAAGCACAAAGGACACTGTCTGCAAGCAGCGCTGCTTAGACCCTCCTCACGGTGGGCAGAGGCGGCAGGCTGTGTGCTGGCTGGAGGGTGCGTGGCGTTGGCCTTTCTGGAGAGATTTCTGCTTTCATCAGGGCTGAGCCCTGTGCAGCACCCACCGTGGTCCTGGGGATGAGTCGCAGGGCAGGAACGGGAGGGGGCGGTTCCCTAAATCATGGCATGTCGCTCGCTGGAATATTTCACGACCCCCAGAACTTGTACTTGGGGATGCCATTTGCTGACGGCCACACCCAGCTCATTCTAGGCGCAGAAGCGGCATGAAGGAACTGGCTCTCTCGAGGTCCCGGGTTCGCTGCGCCTGTGCACAGGGCGAAGACTGAACCAAAAGAAGTCGCAGCCTTAGCGTTATTGAGTCTTGGCTGGTGGAATTACAGCTATTTTTATTTTCTCACATGAACTTTTCCAGCTTTTCACATCCTCTTCAACATGTGTAAGCCTGGGTTCCTCCTCGGGGTTGTGTCCATGTGAAGCACCTTTCCCACTTTGTGGGGGTGCAGCAGGAGGTGAGGCTGCTTTGTGAAGCTCATGGCTTGTAGCCGTGCTCAGGGGCACTGGGCCAGCAGTGCAGAGCCCACGGTGTGATCCTGAGGACCTCAGTGCCCACCAGCACCCACAGGCAGTGGGCACTCAGTAACCAGGTGCTTCCTGATTCAGAGGAGATTTGGGAGGTGGGGACTGGAACCCAAAAGGGTCAGTAGCGTTGCACCAAGCAGGAGGCGAGTGGGCATGCGGTCTCTCCAATGGCTCCGGAGTGGCAGAGTTCTGGGGAGGCCGGCCACCGTGACAGGCTTGTTGAACCACTTGGTCCAGCCCATGGGGGACTCTCAGGGTGTGGCACCTCGCTCCCCAGTATCTTCTGCGTACCCCTCTGCAGATGAGGTGGTCTAGGAGGTCACGTCTGAGTCACCCGTGTAGATCTGCATGCAAACTGGGCTGACCACCAGTCGGAGGCCTTCAAGCCCCACCCCAAGGCCCAGCACCCCCTTTGAGGCCATGCAAGGACCCCTGTACTCATCCTTCCCAGATGCTCTGGCCTCAGACTTTAGGGCTCTCTGGTATAGAAACAACTAGGAAAGACAGCAGAGTCTCTTTTAGACACCAGTATTTACAAAGACCAGGACGACAGTAAGAGTCACGACCCCAAGCTTTGCAGAAAGCAAGCTGAGCCTCAGTGTGCAGAGGGTGTGCAGAGGGAGGGGCGGGTGGCCTCCCCCTCCCGCCTCCAGTGCTGGTTCCAGTGGGCACGGACCCTCAGCTCCCCTGGCGTTTGCTTCCTGGCAAGCCTCAGCACACCTTAGCTAGAAACTGCCTGCTTGGACTTCCTGACCTGGGTACACAGGCTGCTCTCAAAGTCACTTTCAGCTGTGGAATTACACCTGGAGGGAGGTGGGAGTCAGCACCTGCCTGAGGGAGCTTTCCATCTGGAGTTTACTCTCCCTGGAAGAACTGCTACTCAAGGCCACCAGGTCTCGGCCCCCCAAGAAGCCAAGGGGAGTCCCATGCTGTTCCTCCCTCAGGAAGGCTGGTGGTGAGAGGGCCTCGGCTTTATCCTGGCCTCCTCAGCCTTCCATTAGACACGAAGCCAGAGAACCTGTATGCTTCCGAGGTGGCGTTTCCTCCCTCTGCCTGGGGCAGCGTGGACTTCTGTTGGAGGCCACTCAGGATCCTTGTCCTGAAGTCCCTCATGCCTCTGGCCCCCGTGCGTTGTGTGACCTTGACTGCAAGTCCTCCAGCTAAACCTCCCACCGAGCATTTGCTGTGCACCAATGGGCAGGTGGACTTTGGGCCTGTGGTCCTGACAGGCCTGCATCTCTGCCTGCTGTGCTTGGTCCAGCTTCCTGTGGGCAAATCCACCACTGTCCTGAGTCACACACACCTAGGACCGGGTTAATTATTTCGGGGACATAGTCCTGCCTGCTGGTTGTCAGACAGCCCGAAGCCAGTGTGTCCTCCCATCTGGCTTATGTGGGTTTGTTTCACCCAGTGTTCATTCAAAGCAGCAAATGTCACGAAATGCCAAAGCAAAGATCAATTGTCTCCTTCCTTATCATTCCCAGACATTTTACAGACAAAACTGGGTCAGTTGAAATCTAATCTTTAAGTGGACCAAGCCTGCTGTGCAGCTGGAGGCCATGCACTGAAGTGTGGGCCGTACCACCGGGAGGCGCCATGTGGGGCTGTGGAGCAGGACTTCTGGGGGCCCAGACCCTGGCCTCCGTGCTGTGTGACATTGGGAAGCTTAGGAGAAGGACACCGTCCGTGGTGTCTGGCATGTAGCAGGCTGGTGGCGGGTGCGCTCAGAGCTGGGAGGAGTCCTTGCAGGGAGCTGCAGAGAGAGGAGGGGACCCCACGCAGAGGACAGCGCTGACCAGATCCTGCTGCAGAGCAGCCAGGGCCTGTGCTGCCGGGCCTTCCAGCAGGGGTGTGGGCCAGTGGATGAAGAGTACGATGGGCTCCCGTGCGGGGAGTTGGGAGCAGGGGACTGCGGGAGGCGAGGAGGGAGACCACAGTGCTGCCTCGTGCGGGACGCACAGCTGAGCCGCCCGGCCTCGTGGTGCCCTGCAGCCCTGTGCCCCACCTGCCCTGCAGAGCACTATTGCCAGGGCCCAGAGCCCTGTGAGAGGGAGGATGCTGCAGCAAAGGCGGGAGGTCTCCTGGAGTGAGGGCCAGAGTGGCCAGCTGAGGAGACAGGGCCTCCCAGGAGGGCTTTGGCGCCATCTGAGAGGGCAGCAGGAAGGGGTCAGTTGAGAGGTGGAAGCTCTCTGAAGATGCCCTGGGCTTCAGTGGTGTGGCCAGCATTGTCCTCCCAGGGGAAGGGGTGCAGGGGATGTGGAGACTGGGACGAGCTGTGGGGACGGGCTTGCTTCCTGCCTGGGGAGCAGGGGGCCTTTGGTATTGGTAGGTTCCTGGGGCGGGGCTGGATTTGGGTTCAGTCCGTCAGTGGTCCGAAAGCAGCATGTTTAGGGAGATGACTTGGCAGTGCTGGGCGGCTGACTGGCTGTGCAAGTGGGCCCCTCAGGGACAGAGGATAGGCCTGCTTCTGCAGGAGTCTGTCCTGCAGCCACAGAGATGTGGGGGCAGGAAAGGGACCAGAGTGTACGGGGCAGCTGGGAGGAGAAAGGTATGGCCCAGCAGGGGAGGTCAAGAGGGGCCTGAGCAAGCAGGACCAGGTGTGGCCCTGGTGGTTGCTGCACCCGGCCTGAGGCTGGTGTGGAGCTCCCCACCTCCCCACGGGGCCTAGACTCAGGCTCCCCTCCCAGCTGACTTCCATCCATCCCGGGTCAAGGGAGCCCACCTCGTCAAGGGGTCTTCTCAGGGACAAGGCTGAGAGGCCCTGGCAGCCAGGCTAGCGAGAGCATGCTCCCTTTCTGGTCCACACATACAGATGCCAGCAGGAAGTTTCCAGACTTGAGAAGATGGCCTCCTTACAGAAGACCCTGCTCGTCTTGGTGCTGGCTGGGGGTTGGAAGGGCCGTCACATCTCTGAGCGGAGTGGCGTGGAGCCTACAGCGCTCAGAGCAGCGTTCTTATCAGAATAAGCCGTCGCAGGCTAAGAGGAGGCGTGAGAAGAGGGGCAAGGTTGTCCCGAGGCTCGTGGCCTGCAGGGCTCTTAAGCCCAAGGAGGGGATGAGGCCCTTTCACCACGGCTCAGTTACAGCGAGAGAAACGGGAGCTGCGCCGGAAGAACTTCCACGTGGCTCCGTGCGATAACTTGCCAGGGACATCCTGCTGGCCCTGTGGGGAGAGCTGCCCCTGACTGAGCAGCCCAGCCACAGCTCACCTGGGAGCACCTGCCCCAACCGGTGGAGCGGACGAGGCGGAACTGAGCCAGGGCCTGCAGTAAGCTGTCAGAGGGAGGCACTCGGCTCGGGTTGGAGGGCCTTTCCTTGCAGCTGGGCCCAGGCCTGGAAGGGCACCCGAGGCAGGCCCTCGTCTCTGCGGCTGGGGCTCGCCCACTCCCGTGAGAACCTCTGCTCCAGCTGCACCGGCCCCACGGTGGCCTCAGGCCCTGGGTCTAGAAGACACAGGAACCATCCTGTAGCTTCGTCCTGTGGGGTCACCAGAGGTTCAGCTCTAGCGTGAGAAAGTGGCAGTCCTGGGGCCGAGAGGCTCGCGAGGGGAGCCCCTTTCCAGAAGGGCAGCCCAGGGGCCCTTGACTCTAGGCAGGGCCATGGAGGCAGGGACCTTTTGCCATGCCTAGACTGGTGGTTCCTGGAGGCTGCCATCCACCCACCTGGGAGGGGCAAGACAATGAGGAGAGGCATCCTGCCATGTCTCTGCACCTCTTCTCCAGACTGGGCTGATGGTTCTTCACACGCATGCTCACAGGGACCATGCACACATGCCCTGTGCACACACAGGCACACTATCTTGTGTATGCACACGGACATGTACACACATGCATGCTTGCACACAGCCTTGGAATCTCTTAGGAAGCAAGGCAGGGAAAGAATTGACTGTTTTATTATCTTTGGAAAACAAACCCTTTCTCTATTTGCAAATGGGGAATTCTTGCCTAAACAGTCATAAAGAAAATCGCTTTGCCTCATTTGGGGTGTATTTGGATTTCTTTTGGCAAGATGACCCTTGTGCTTCTGTTATTGCAAGCAGAGTCCTTGTCGAGTGGCCAGCCCACTCTGCCCTGGTGAGCAGGGAGAAGAGACCTGCCTCTCACGGTCCTTGTCTGAAACAGTGTGGCGCTCTTTCTCTGGGGCCCAGTCTTCACCTTTGTCCCCAAGCCGCCCACAGCCAGCCTGCAGGCGCCCCTGAAGGCATGGACGCAGGCTCGCCCCTGGCGCTCCTCCCTCTACCCATCCTCTCCACCTTTCCCACTGTTCCTCACTGCTTCCTCGAGAGGCATCCCCTGGGAGACTCAGCAGGGTGGCTGGGAAAGGCAGGAGGAGCTGCCCACCCAGCTAGGCCTGGGGTTCCTGCCCACCCTGACGCAGACCCTCGCAGTAGGGAGGACGTGCTTGCCCTGCCCTCCCGAGCGGCAGCTTCCAGGGAGAGCTGTGGGTGCCCGGTTGATTCCAGGTGAGCTCTATCCTTTTCCTTTAATGAACTGACCTGCAGGGCAGTTTCCAAAGAAATGGTATCTGCACAGGTTGCCGAAAATTGACTTTTCCCATGGCTGTGCTCAGACATACTGTGTATTAAATCATCCCGCTCTGAGATGGATCTTGCTTCCTCTGAAGACAAGCAGTTAAAACTTCAGCCCTCATGGCCTGGGTCCATGCTGGGACATAACAGTCACCTCAGACCCCTGGAGTAGGAGGTGATGTCCACTCTGTGCTCAAAGCCATCAGGCGTTGACCACCTTCAGAGCCCTTCCAAACCCCAGCGCTTCAGAAGGCACGTCTGGGGAGTCCGTGTGACCCTTGGTCTGAGTGAACCCAGGGTTGCCCTGTCTGCAGCACCTCCGCGCACCGGCCACCTGCCCGAGTGGGCTGGGCTGGCGTCTGCACACTGGTTCACTGTGTGTCCAGGTCTCAGGGTCATTGCTCCCCTTTCTTTTTTGTCTTGACTGGTGAATGCCATCACCTCGTGGGCAGTGGTCTGGACTCCCTGGAGCTGCTCCCTGGTCCCGCCACTGAGTGGTCTCAACATGTCTGCTGGGAAGCAGGTGCCATTGTGATTTCTCATGAAGGATAGCAGAGTTGAGAGGCCACTGACCTTCGGTTTTGTGACCCTTGCTGACCTAGCGGAGATGCGAGGTCTGCTCAGCTGGCAGTGTCCCTCATACAGCAGTTCCTCAAGGTCACGAAGCAGGCAAGCCCAGCACAGGGACGGTGAGCATGCCCAGCGTCCACCTGTCCAAGCCCATGTGCACATGCATGTCGGAGGCCCCACGTTCCTGAGGGCTTCCCGGGAGCAGCCCCTCTTCCCTGGCCCTGTGCCACAGCAGCCATTGGTGTTTGCGTTCTGTTTCTGTATTTGTCTCTGTTTTGCCAAAGAGCTATTTCTGAATTCTCAGACTTAGGTGACAGATTTTGAGAGCAGGAAAGGGAAGGGGAGAACATAGGGTTCCAGCACGCCTGGTGGGCACGCGCTCAGCACGCTGTGATGCGGTCATTCGCCGGGTCGGGTTTGCTTCTGCACGCAGTGTGAGTGCCGTGGGTGCCTATGATGGCTTTCATATGCCTGCCGTCCTTGTGCCCGAGGTCGTCCCTGGGTTTCCTGTGGGCATGTGGCCCTCTGCCGCCCCGGCTGCCTGAGTGGCCACTGCTCATCTCTTGCTTGTTCTTCCTTTGGTCCGACACGCCCTCTGGCGCCTCTGAGAGAAGCGGGCAGCTGCGTCTCTTGGAGGGTGAAGGAGCTGGCATGCTTGGAAGGTGCTGTTGCACTCTTTTCCAGCCCTGCTGCTGCGGAGGGGAGGTCACTTGGCCTCCTGTCCGTCCCTGTCTGCCTTCCCGTCCCCTGCCCCAGCCCCTAGCCCTGTCCCCTCTCTGCTCAGTCACCATGCTGGTGTGTCTTCACCATCCTGCCTGCTTTCGGCAGCTTTTCCACTGCTATGACCGAAAGACCTGATGAGAACAATCAGAGGAAGAAAAGCTTATTTGGGGCTCACAGTCTCAGAGGTCTCAGTGCGCAGACTGCTGGCTCCATTGCTCTGGGCCCAGGTGAGGCAGAACATCATGGCGGAGGAGTGTGGAGGAGGAAAGCAGCCAGGAACATGGCACCAGGAAGCAGAGAGCTCCCCTCACCAGGAACAAAATATACACCCCAAAGGCACACCCCCAAGGACTCAGATCCTCCAGCTCACCCACTTGCCCACAGTCACCACCCAGTTAATCCCTGTCAGGGTAAGATTGATGCACTGGTTAGGTTAAGGCTCTCATAACCCAGTTCACCTCTGAACTCTCTTGCATCGTCCCACACATGAGCTTTTGGTGGGGTACCTCGTATCTATCCCATGAACGCTGCCAGAGCAGTGGGCGGGGCCCTTCAACCTGGACAACTCCAGGTTGCCACCCTCAAATGAGCTCCCCCCATTGCCTGTTTGGAGTGCCTTTTAGAAGGTGGGCTCCTGGCGGCCCCTCATGACTGACCTTGTCTCTTGTTCTCTGCTGTTGCCAGTATTCACTGAAGGAATCAGAACAAACGCGAGCACTCTAAACCCAGATCCCTGTTGACTCTGGGCCGTGGGGCCAGGGTTCATGGTTGCTCGCCCACTTGGGCTCACATGAGGAATCAACAGGCAGGTGCCGGCTACCCTCTGCCTCTGCCTCTGCTTTTCTCATGTGAGGCACAGCAGGTGGTGTGAGCAGCAGGTGCATCCTGGTTCTCCCAGGAACACAGAAATGACGGACCCGCCCATCTGAGCCAAGCTGTTTCAGCTGCCTGGTGGGCCTGGCAGTGCCAGGGACAGGGGAACATGAGCTCTCCTGTCCTGTGACCTCAGTGCAGGCAGGCAGCTCCGGTGGGGTGACAGGCCAGCCTCAGCCTCTGCTGCCCTCCATGAGGAAGAGAACAGATGGCCTTGTGGGTCAGCAGGGTCAGGGGCTGCCTTGGTGGCCCCCTTGCTACACCATAGCCCTTTCAGCAGAAGCAGTGGTGGCCAGCAGTGCAAGGTGCCTGAGAGCCAGTTCTTGCCCAGGCCAGAGCAGCTTCCCCTCATTCAGCTCAGACCAGTGCTGTAGTGAAGGGTAGAGAGGTGTCGCCTCAGGGCATGTGCTCTGGAAGCTTCCAGGCCTTCCCTCAGTTTCTGCAGTGACATTCTACTGGGCCACTAACAAGCCGTGGACAGATCTGCCCCAACCTTCTTTAGTGGCCCTGTGTAGGGACCAGGGTGGGCCCTGGGTTCTCCCCAGCTCCTCCCCACCATGTGTGGGTGGTGTGGCAGCCCCAGCCTTCTCCCTTCCCTGCCCAAGGGCTGCCCCGCCCTGCAGCAAGCTCCACTCCTGGATGTCACAGGTCCTGTTCCTGCTTCCCTCCTGCCTCCCTCCACCTACCAGGCAGCATGGGAAGCTTCCCGTGTGCAGGACCCCACTCTGCTGCAGGACAGTGGTGTCGCTGCCTTCTGGATGCAGGGCAGTCTCCTCGCCATCTCCAGCTCCTCCCCCATCAAGTGGCCTTTCCTCCTCTTTCCTGTTGCCACCACAGGTGGCATGAGGGAGGTGAGGCTCACTGCACCCTCACGTTGGACCGACGTGCTGAGCAGCCAGAAGGGACGCTGGGAGCCTCAGAGTGGAGGGCAGTGAACCCGGGATCTCAGTGGCCCGTTAGTGTTAGCTCTGACCTGAAGATTGTGGTTCAGCTTCACCCAAGACCTTGAGCTCACGTTCATTCGGGGATTTCAGCCCAGTTCGGATGTGAGCTTGTGGCAAGGGGGCACTTCAGCCTTGGGAAGCTGTGTGGGCTCTCGAGACGTGGAAAGGGTGGGCTGAGAAATGGAAACTCGTGCGTTTAGGTGACATGTTTAAGAACACTGGCAGTGTTCAGCTTCCTGCGCATACATGGTGGATGGCATTGCTGCACAGGTGTCGGTCAGAGTGGGTCACTTCATCGTGTTCCCACGTATGCATGAGGACTGGAGAGTCATCGCCAGATTGTTTGCAGGGAAACAGCTTCAAAGCAGAATGATGGACACTGCCCCGTGCTCACAAGGAAGCAAGCTGCACCCTGCCACGCTTTGGGCAGGGCCTCCGTGGAGTCAGGACAAGGACCGAGCAGGGTGCCAGGAGGCCCGCTTGGTGGCCTTGGTTTTGATTTCCACTCCTGATGCCTCTGAAGTTCCAGGCACCATTGCCACCGCTTCAGGACCAGGACCCCGCCTGCATTGTTGTGCAGATACCGTGAACATCACAGAGTGTACCTGTACAAACAGGACACCTGTGACATCACTAGGTGACAGACTCGTGTGGGGCCACCCTGGTACACCTGGTCCCTTCTGGACTGTGCAGTTTTGAGTCCAACTGGCAGCAGAGGTAGAGAACTGCTTAGCAAGTGGCTGGCTTTGCCGGGTAGCTTTCTAGGACACCCTTCCCTGTCCTGCAGCATCGTGGCAGGCCCCTTTGGTGGCTCAGGTGACCTCTACCTCCTGCAACAGTGTGCCTGCTGCTTGGCGGGGGATGGGAGGAGGGGGTACTCGGGCCAGTGCAGGCGCCGTTGGCTTTGCTGGGAGCCATATTTCAGTGATGGGGCAGCAGCCCGGGGCTGGCTGCACTGTGAGGTCACCCCTGTGCATCCATGCAAGACGGTGGCGTCCTCAGACAAGACTTCCCTCCCTCCTGCCCTTTCTTAAGAGAATTTCTCTTCCTTGGAGAGAGGGTAGCATCTGGACCCCAGGGCTTGGCTGCTCTCCCTGGGTCTGCTCCAGCTGTGTGGGGGCCCAGCCTTGACCGCATTTCTCCCCCTTGCTCACTTCTGCTTCTGATTAATCTTGCCGTTAAAGAAAAAATTACATCCACCATTCAATCATTAATTGAAAAGTCATTATCATCTCATTAATGGGGTTTGCTATCGGAGGCAGATACTCTTAGGGAAGCTCATCTGTTCAGTTCCTAAAGAAATGTGATTACATCTTGGCCCTATTTAAAATGTCCCCCTGAGCCAGGGGCCGTGGCTCATGCCTGTAATCCCAGTGGTTCTGGAGGCTGAGGCGGGAGGATCGTGAGTTCAAAGCCAGTCTCAGCAAAAGTGAGACACTAAGCAACTCAGTGAGACCTTGTCTCTAAATAAAATAGAAAAGGGCTGGGGTGTGGCTCTGTAATTGAGCAAACCTGAGTTCAATCCCGTACAATAAAATAAAATAAAATAAATAAAACGTCCCCCGCACAGTGGTCCCAGGTCCCATCTTGCAGCTCCCTGTGGATGCCCACACGAGTCTAGCGTGAGGCAGCAGTGGCATGGCCTGTGTGATCTGCAGGGGCTGCCTCAGCAGGTGGGCCCTGCCCGTGTCTGGGAGCAAAGCCTGAGGGCCGCCGCTGCCCTGGGAGGCTGGGCAGAGCGCGCCTGGTGTTGGGGCAGCTCAGGTGAGGAAGAGGCTGGGCGTGGAGAGTCCTTCATGCTGTGCAGCTTGACCTGTCAGCTGTGCTGACAGCGACCTGAGTTTCTGATGTGACAGTGGAGCAACTCCATGCCCAGACCAAGGTGCTGTTTGCTGGGTAGGACGTGCAGCCCAGAGGCTGAGAGTCTGGGGAACTCACTGTGTCTACCCCTGTTCCATTCTAGCCAAGCTGCCCTTCACCCTGTGCCTCCCACATGCCCTGAGGGCTGGCCAACACCGGCCTCCGGCCAGCATGCATGGCCTGACCCAGCCCCAACCCCGACTCCCACCCTGAGGAAGGTCCTGGGCCTGTGTCTGTGCTGCAGAGTCCCTGACCAGTGTTGTGGGAATTGTCCCCACCTCCTCCCCGTGTTGCCAGGTCCTGTGAGGTCCAGCTTCCTATCCCAGCCTGGGAGGATGAAGGACGCCATCCAGGGGCACCTTCATGGCGCTGGCCTCCCCTGAGCACCTGTGATGGGCCAGGGCTGGGCTGGGCACTTCTTTCTATTCTCCCGATGTCCCAACGCCCCTCAGATTGAGCGTCCCTCCAATGACTTCATTTACTGGGCATACTGAGTGCATGTCACATGCCAGTTGTCACCAGGGGATTGAGAACCTGGGGGTGGGACAGACTGAATGGCAAGTGCCTTGGAAAGCCTTGGTTCTGGCAGGGAGGACAGTGAGAGTGGACAGAAGAGAAGCACATGCAGGTGGCCTTGGGGCTGGGGAAGGGTGGGCCACACCTGGCCACACAGGCTGGCCTCCACTCAAGGGCACGTCCCTGGCAGAGGGTGCCAAGGCTGTGAGGGCTGGAAGCCATCTGTGCGCACGTGTGTGAGAGGCAGGGGCATGGCCAGGACAAGCGGGCCAAGCCACTCTCGGCCGAGGACGAGGTGGGGTGAGCGCTGAGACTGGTGTTTGGGGAGTGGGTCTCTCTCTGAGAGAGCACCCAGTGCCAGGAGCAAGCCTCAGGTGGGGCCAGGAGTGGAAGCTCAGGTGGATTGGTGGCCTGAGGGGCAGCATGCCTGGTGTAACTCGATTCCTTTGCCAGGCACACGTCACCTAGCACCTTCCTTGTGCCAGGCCTGTCTTGGGCTCCCAAGGGGCAGCCGCTCTGGCTGAATAGATTGGCAGAGAGACAGTTTAGAGGGCTGCACTAGCTGCCCAGGTGTGAGTTGGCAGATTCTGGGTGAGGGTGGTAGAAAAGGTAGTGAGTGACTTTGGGGTCCCTGATCTGTACTTCCAGAGGGGAAGTGGGGCTTGGTGACCTGCAGGGCCTGAAGACTCAGATGCCAGGGCTGAGGTCCTTCCACCAAGTTCCTGGCCTCTTCTCCCTCTGTCCCACCCTCCCCCTTAGCTGCCAGGAGCTCTGTGGGCCAGGACCCACCCCAGGTCCCAAAGCCACTCGTGGACCTGGCTGCTGGGCATTGGCTCCTGTCTTTTCCACTTGCCATTAGCCCAGTGGGCTCCCTGCCCTCCTGCTTGGGTCATGCTTCCCACCCAGCTCAGCACTGACCAAACTAGGAAATAGGGAAAAGTGAGTAGGTGATCCTCAGTTTCTGTTGACTAACAGGGTAAAGTTGGGGACTGGAGTAGTCCCATGTCCTAGCCTCACTGCAGGAGACTTTCAGTGGTGGGAGAAACCTGAGACAGCAGGCTGTGAACACATCTCTTCAAGCCCAGAGCCTTGGGGACCCTCATTCCATGTGACTACTAGTGGCCGTTTAGTCCTCACCATGCACACCCAGGGAAGAGTGTCCTCTGTGGAAGGTGCTGCTTACCCTGGCACACTCTGGCCCTCAGTGGTGGGAGCTGCCAATGCCCAGGCCTGTGGTCACTGTGGCCCACATGTGCTCTACTGGCCAGCCCTGTCCGGAGCAATGGAGCAAGAACTAAACACACTGGACCACAGGTCCTATCTGAGTCCCCACCCTGTGCTGGCACAAAGGAATAAAATAGTAAAGGTGAAGAGGCATGAAAGAGCTTAGGAGATCTTGGGCCGTCCTGTGAACCACTTTTGATCCAAAAAGCCCTGGACTGTACGTTCTTTGTTACTGTAATTGCTTCCAGGATTTTCAGGGCAAACATGACAGGATTTCTCAATTCAACTTTGGGGTGTTTGTTTTTTGGGATAAAGCACACAGAAGAAGTTGCATTGATCTTTTAATTCCTCCTGCAAAGAAAAAATATTTGCTCTTCTCGTATTCAGTGTGTCTGATCCTCAGCATGGCTTGCAGGGGTGGCAGGGTCCTTTCAGGCTGAATGCTGGAGACTAGGGATGTCTGGACCTGGGTTGGCCACTCCTGAGTTCCCCCATCACTGCCCCTCAGCAAGGGGCCAAGGACCCCCTGCCAAACCCCAGCATACTTTTCTAATGGGGCAACTCTCCTGAGCCTCCTGGCACTGGGGTGCTAAGATGTCTCTGCACACAGCTGCATGCTGTGCCCCTCAGTGTACTGGACTTGGGTCTTTGCCTCCCCTTGGGGGCTTCTCTGCCATGATTACACAGGACCAGTGGACAAATGTCACAGTCATGTAGGACCCCATTCAGGCCAGGACCTGAGACCATTGCATATTCCCTGAGCTGCCCATGCTAGGGAAGAGAGATGCAGAAGCATGGTCACCAGGCTGGCCTGGAATTGCATGGAAGGTGGGGAAGGGAGGTCCTGCAGGGTCGGAGCCCAGACTCAGGAGTGACCACCAGCTGGGCCTGGTCCCACCATTCCCCCACCATGGACTAGGCCAGACTGCTTCCCCTGACAGGTATCCTGGAAGCACAGCTGCTGCATGGACTATTATCCTTCATGTCACCACTGTCATCCAATAGGATTCCTAGTGCCTCTGAAATACCATGTGTAGCCCTGGTCCTGGTGGGCACCCGGGGAAAGCACTTCACCTGTGTCTCAGGGCCTTTGCTCTGCTGAGGAAGATTCCCAGCTGACCAGGTGACTACCCACGCCTGGCTACTCTGAGGTGTGCTTTGCATGCACCCATCTGAGGACACAGGTCCCTGTTCCACAGCACTCGACCCCTGGGAAAGCAGGGAGGCAGTGGACAGGGGCCACTGGCAGCTTGGGACTGACCAGTGGCAGGTTCCTGGAGAAGCAGAGGCACTGTTTTTCTGGCCTTAGCCCCTGCCTGGGTCACCTGCTGCTTCCTTCTATAGGAGCTGGGAGGCAGGTTTGGGTGGAGGCGCATCTTGGAGAGCCCCCTTGCTTGGTCCTCACGGTTTTCAGTGATACCTTGGGGGCTTCCCAGCTGCCGTGGACTGGGCCTAGCTGGGTGGCTGCCAGACAGGGAACACCTCACCATCGTGAGGCCAGAAGCCACAGCATGACACAGTAGGTACAGTGTGGGGCTGTGTCCTTACTGGGCAGAAGGGCCGAGGTCTCTCTGAGGGCCCCTCCCTCATGACCTCAGGCCCCACCAATGCCATGACCTTGGGTTGGACCTGCAAAAGGCTGATCTGGGGAGATGAGCATTGGTACCATAGCATCTGGTTCCTCAGATGTTCCCAGCCCAATACAGCCAGCCCCTTGGCTTTGGGCCAGTCCACCTGATGACCTAGCCCGGGTCTGGCAGTCTCTCACGGAGCCTTTGCCAGAAGTTGACTCGACACATCCAGTTGCTTTGTTTCCACCCTTCTGTCACCATTAGGCTCGGATACAAAGGCCTGAGGCCTCTGAAGAACGGTCCCATGTCACTGTGCGTCTGGGGCTGGTGCCTTGGAGGATGCCACCAGCTCAGGTCATGGGCAGCGGAGTGGTCAAGCCTCCCCCATCCTGCTCAGGGTATGCACCTTGAGCCAGGAGTTCCCCTGAACAGGAGCCATGGAGAGCTCCCCATGGAGTCAGCCTTGGGCCTCGTAGCTCCAGGGTGGTGAGCTGCTGAGGCTGGGGGGCATGGCCACAAGCTCTGCTCTCCACACATGGCACTCTGCAGAGTCACTGGAGCATGCCGAGCCGCCCCAGGAGGGAGGTATGAACCTGGCACACACAGTCGGAGCTGAGTGGTGAGATCCTTTCAGTTATCTCTAAATACGTGCAGCTCACCTTCTGCTCGGAACCATGTCCTGCATCCCCATCAGGGCCCCTGCCCCTCGTGTGTGGAGCACAGGGCAGTCCTCCCCCTCTCCCAGGGGCCAGCTGAGATCTGCAGGAGGCTCACCTCCCTTACCACTTAAGAGGCTGGCCTCCTGGCCTCAGAGGAGGTTGTCCCGCCAGCGTCACCACACACATCCTGCCTTCCTGTTGTGCACATTTGTATTCAGAGTCGCTGCAGGAGCCCCATTCCCAGGGCCGTGTTTTATGTCTCCAAATAATCCCATTGTAATAAAACCTAATTCCTGCCGGTACATGAAAACCAGCCTGTGAACCTGTCATGGCGTCAAATGATGTGACATCTCCTCTCACATTATCACTCTTGATCAGAATCTCACTCTGAATACCAATCTGTGATTCTGTCTGCACTCCCCGCCACATTAACATCTTTTATAATCATTATCTGATGACACTCTGTCACTTTGGAGACAGTCGCTAGGAACAGCAATGACGTCCGAAATGAAGCCCAGCAATTTTTAAAGCAGTTTCTCCTTGTTGGGAGCAGTGGGCATAATTCTGAGTAGAAATTGAGCTGTATGTGTTTAGAAATCAATTGAAAAGATCCCAGCACTCAGCTCTGAATGTATGCGCTGAATCTCTCCATTCTATCTCAGGCGGCTCAGTCCGCTCCGTTTATTTTAGATGGAGCCCACGTCAGGAAATGGGCCTTATTCACCTGGAAGCTATCCTGCTTGGCCACCAGCAGGGCCTGCAGGGAAGCCTGACCCTGCCCTGCCTTCCCCAGCTCCTGGGGCTGGTCTGTGAGGTGCACCTTGGCCCCCCACTCCCAGGTGCAGTGCGCAGGCAGTGTGGAGCTGGCACTGGGGTGGAAAGGGGCCTGGTTCTTGGGCCCAGGAGCCCAGGCCTTCAGGCCAGTGCCAATGCTGCACATCATGCTCCACGGGCAGATTGCTTCGTCCTTCTTCAGGCCCCAGAGCACGCAGCTCCCCCAGGCATCCTGAGCATGGTCTCCTGCTGTGAGCCATTCTCTCTGGAGCTCCTGTTTTTAATCTTCAGCCCACCCCACCTCTCTTCCTCAGGCCCATCACCAGTTATGGCACCATAACAGGGCCATAGTCAGCCTGAGGCTAGTGCTGAGCCCAGGGCAGCCAATTCCCCCAAGTGCCTGGGGAGACCCTCCCAGCATCCTGTTCTGAAGCAGGGCACCACCATTTTGTAGGACGTGGAAGTTAATACCTGCCTCAAGGGGCTTCTTTTCCTATTTGTTGTAGCTTTTCCTTAGGAGGAAGGAAGAGGAGGAGAGAGTAAAGGAGCCTGAGAGGAAGGGAAGGAGGAAGTGGCTTGGCTAATACCTTAAAGACTACAGTTTCCTGTAGCAATTTCACTAGTTCCAAAATAGAGGTTAACTGGAGTTGTGACTGAAACTTGGTTCTTCCAAATTGTGATCTGGCATGAAATATCTTTGGCTTTTTATGCATTGGTTTTGGCAGTCATGGTGCTAATGGACCATAAGCAACATTCGCCTCCTCTGTGCTTAGACTTCTGCCGAATGGGGAGCATATTTCTGTGTCACCATCACTGGGCCCTGGAGGCCTCATGGACCTGGCTGTCCTCCAGGTTCCCAGTGGGAAGATTAGCACCATGGAATCTGCATTCAGGCCCACCCCACCCAGCTGCCTACCTTCTCTTCCACCCACCCATCTCCCTACTCATCTGCCCATCCACTCACCGTCCATCCATATACTCTCACCCATGAAGCCTGTGTCAGGAAACGGGCCTCTTTCACCTGGAAGCTATCCTGTTGGTCACCAGCATTGCCTGCGGCCCCTCCATCCATTTACCAAATGCCACCCAGTGATACACTCACTTGTCTACTCACTTACCCACCCACCATTCATTGTTCATTTGGACACTATCCTGCTGCTCTCAACTGGGCACTATGATATTTTGGCCTTTGCCCTCAGGGACTCAGTCTGGTGGTGAGGGCCAAGGGTATTGCACGGGCCCTGAGGAGATGGCACAGCGGAGATGCTGAGAACCAAACTCCCAAGGCCAAGGTATCGGCCTTGGCCCTGAGGAGACCTTCTCTCCTGGAAGCCCCGACTCTCTCCCCAGAGAAGGGAACCATCCAGTTGGGTCAAGATGGAGCCACCTGTCCCTATCCCCGTTGCTCTGAGCTTCAACCCCACCTGGCTGGAGCAGACACAGAGTGTACAAATTGAAAGAGTCCTGAAAGCAGATTTGCCCTTTCAAGTCCATAAATGTCATGTGTGAAGTGTTTGGCAGTGACTCTAACATTCCTGAAAACAAAGGGCAAGTGTCCTGCCAGCAGAGGGTTTCCAGCCTGGGTTTTACTGGAAAGGTAGTAAGAAGCCCGTGGCAGGGCTGGCTGATTAGTCTTGACAGTGTCCAGGAGTAGGTCTGCATCCTGTCAACGCCCTGTGTCTTCCGAGGAGTGGCAGCCCACCAGTGAGGGTGCTCCACGCTGGGCCTGGGGATGCAGCGCCTCTCCCGGCAGGTGGCCAGCCTAGTGTCCCCTGGGGCCTGTGCTCTCTGGCAGACACCAGTGGACCTGCATGTACAGTGAGGGCCCTCTGAGCCCAGGATTGTGTTAGAGAGACAGAGGAGATCTGGGGGCCTAGGGATGAGGCTGAAGCAGCGCCACTCCTCCCCTGCACAGACGGGGAAGACCTGGGAACTCCCAGGAATGGACAGTCCATGTGTAGCCTGCCCCCTTCCTTCTGCTCGGGGTCCTGGCCACCCCATTCCTGCCCACACTGGTGGGTGGCACCCAGCTGCACTGTGAGTCAGCCCTTCCACATACACTCCCTTCATTGGGACCCACGTCCCGGGTGGATAGCCGGCATGTAGAGACCGGAGGCCACTCCCTCCTGGACACGGGCCAGGGCTGCTCAGAATACCAGTGCTCTTGACTTCCTTAGAGAATGCTGGAGCTCAGCATCCACCCAGCTCCTGAATCAGGCCTTCTGCTCTGCTTTTGCAGTTATGGAACTGTGCACTTGGGCTGCCCAGGGCCCTCTGTGGACCTGGACATTGCCTTCCATGGCTCCTCTCCTGAGGCACTGTGTTTAGGGCCCATGGGCCCATCTCTCATGGGGAAGGGCCTGAGGCATTGGATGAAGAGGAGTAAGGCTTTCTCTACTTCTCCCCTAGAAGCTACTAGTCCCACCCTGGGGCCTCCCAAAGCCTCAGGACAGGATGACAGCTGGAGGTGCCCAGGAAAGGAGCCAGCATACACCAGGATGGCCCGGCAGGGAGCGTCCAGAGGGCCTGGAGAGGTTGTTGGATGTTCTGACTTCTCTGGGCGTCCGCACGTCCTCGTGTGACTTGTGGCATGGTGCCTCACGCGTCCATGGGGTAGAATAGCAAGAAGGATCGAGGAGCCCCTCCTCCCCAGAGCCGAGGCCTGCAGTCAAGTTGAAGCCTGTTGATTATAGTTGCTGGGTAGGATTGAGGAATGGGCGTAAGTGACATTAGGAAAAATCCATAAGACTCATTCCTGCAGACACAGGAGCCCAGGCCCAAGGCTTCTTTGGACCAGGCGGATAGAGCATAGCTGGCTGTTATCTTTAATGTCGCCCCCACCAGCAGCACCTCTTAATCTCCACCTAAGGCAGCCGACACCTGTGTCTTTCTACTATCATTGAGAGATAACCAAATGGATTACCTAGGAATGGATTCAGGGGCAATGAGGACGGGCAGTGAGATGTTTCTTCTGATACGTGGGCCCTGACTCATTGGCCCGTTCTGGATCTGGCCAGGAGGACTTTTCCGCCTGGGAAGCAGGAGGTGTCCTCATTTGTGGGGTGTGCAGCTGGGGTGGGGATCTTCCTACAGTTCTTGTTTCCACTGCTGTCCACAGCTGCAGGAGGGCTTCTGGCCACAGGCTGAGTGCTGGGGTAAGGCCACTGGCCCTGGAGCACCCCTGGCCTTCGGGAGGGCGCACGGTCATTCACTCACTCACTCACTCAGTCGTTTAGAGGATACCACCAACCCCCAGTCACCTGTGAAAGGGGCCCTGCCTGACTGTGTCCAGGCTGCACTCCTGCTGGGTGAAGGGGAAGGAGCGGGTCATCCCTGAGCTGAGGGACAGGACAAGCCAGTTGAAAGCAATGAGTGTCTGAGAGGAAACACTGCTGAGGTAAGCCAGGGCCGCAGCTGGTTGGACAGGAAGGGGCCCAACTGCCAAGGGAGCAGTGCCCAGTGCCTGGACTCTAGCATGCCACCATGCCTGTGGGCGCGCTAGGCCTCTGGAGCAGATGACGCACCCTGTGAATCCAGCTTGTGTCCCACTGGCTGTCCACTTGCTTTTACTGTAGCCAGGAACTGCCAGCAGCAAACAATGGCGGTGGGGAGCAGCTCCCCTAGAGTATTTTGTGCTAAGCTCGCCTGTGCTGCCTGTCGCTTGTCCAGTCTTACTGGGTGTTACACCAGCTGTAGGGACCCGGGAACTGCTGGCCTCCAGCATGTGCACCCTCAGTACCACCTCCCAGGGTCGATAGAGGCCCCAGGTCATATGCTGTCCTCAGAGAGGCCTTGGGACACACGTGCCACTGCATCCTTGCAGGGCACGCTCCCTTCCATTCTGTCTTCAAGCGTCGTGAGTGTTCTGTGCTGCCAGTGGCAGCAGTAGGGCCTGCTGAACATCCATGCTTCTCTGTAACAGCAGGGATGCCTTGAGCTGCCGGCAGAGACCGCCTGGCCAGCTCCAAACCTGCCGGCAGGGAGTTGTGCTGGGGCCATGAGTGACAACGCCACCCAGAGCCAGGGGCGGGCTGCACCTGGGGTCTGGTCCGTGATGACGAGGACTTGGCTCTTGGCCTAAGGACCAGAAGCTGGGCTGATTCGGCCTGGCCTGGAGAGGAGAGCAGGTGTCTGAGGGCTGGCGGGAGCCGGGTCCCTCCTCTGCTCTGCCGCTCCTGGGAGGGCTTGGGAAGCCACTTCCTCCTGGGGGCTGTGCTGGGGGAGAGGACCTGAAGGACCTTGATCCCAGGGGAGCCCTCCAGTAGGCAGGTGACCAGGGTCAGAGCCAGACAGGAAGTAGTGAAGTAGCAAGCATCTTAACAGGAACAGACCAGTACAGCCCTGGGGAGTGGGGAGCCACTCCGGAGGCTCCACCGAGGATGAACTCCCACCATGTGACTGTCATCTGCTGGACACCGCTGAGGAAAGGGAGCTCCCAACCCAGGGGACCTTTGTGGAACAATCTGAAAGAGATTTCAAACGAACAGAAGAAGAGAACAGTGGGTTAAAATGCTGAGTTCTAAAAAGGAAGATCTGAGACATTGGGGATCCTGGCTGGAAGACAGACGCAGCTCAGTAGCTCCAGGCCCTGTGTGGGGCGCTCATCCCAGGTGAGCACCAGGCCCTGGGCCTCGGGCCCGGAGGTACCCACAGACCTGGGCCTCCCTGAGGCTCCTCTGCCTGCCGTGCTCCCCAGCCAGCCTGGTGCTACAGGGAACTGACCCTGACCCAGCCTCACCACCCGCAGCTCTTTCCCTGGCTAACTGCAGCTTCCTGTGCAACTCTTGGTGCAGGTTCTTGTGGGAGCCAGCAGGGGAATGAAGCAGAGGACTGAAGGTCACACTTGTCACTGACCAGCCCAGGGTCAGGGGCCACTGCCTGGGGGGCGTGGGGTCACGAGGAACTAGGAACCCCTCGGGGGGCTGCAGGCAGGGCTCATGTTGGTAACCATGTCCAGTGACTTCTCGGTGGCCTGGTGGGGAACATGCCCTTGTGACCGGAAACTCAGAAGGTTCTGGGGCCTGGGGTGGTGTGTCCATGGCCTGGGCCTCATTAGTGTGGCACATATATCTGCTCAGTGGTGTGGCCCACAGCCTGTCTTTATTCCTCAAGTGGTTTTCCAAAAGTTCTGAAAGTAGCGACTCAGTGAGACATTTAGCATGCCACACAACACCCGTCCCTGCACCCAAGCACACCGCTCCCTCAGCAGCAGAGGCACCACCTGCGCAGAGCGTCCACCATGCACGAGGGCCAGGCTGGCTGGGCAGGGTATGGGCAGCCCCTGGGACTGCCCTGCCGCCCTGATGTGTAGGGAAGGAGGCCCAGCAGAGCCGGCCAGCCCTGCCTCAGGAGCTCACAGAGGCCGGTGTCCACTCCACATTGGACAGTGTAGGAGGAAGTGTCCAGAAGGGGCGACGCTGGAGCAGAGGCGACTGAGGAGGCCCGGGTGGCTTTGGCTCTCGGCCTTTCCGATTCACTTTTTGAGGACTGAATGACGTCCTGGCAGGGTTTCCTGATGCTGTGCTTACTGACAGTGGACCCTGGGTGATGGGCCTCTCCATGTTAAAGGGTGCTGGGACTCTTCTCCCCGTCCCTGACCCTTGTGTGTGTGAATCCCCTCTGCACCTCAGATAAACCCCGGATGCACCCCCTCCGCAGAGCCGTAGCAGTACTCGCTGTCGGCCTCTCTGGGGAAGAGAGGGTGGGGTGGGCGGAGTGAAAGAAATGCATTTCTCTATGTCTGTCCTTGGAGTAACTGAGAAAAAGGTGGCACCCGAGACCAGCCGCTGCCCCGGCACTGACACTGCCCAGACAGTAGGATGTGGATGCTTCTAGAGCTGCAGAGTAGCGCTGGGCGCTGGGAAGTCTAGGCAAGCCTCCTGGTGCTGAGAGGAGGAGCCCCACGAGCAGCTGGGAGCCTGCCCCTTCTCGCCTGCCAGGGTTCGACCTCAGGACCTCACCCTGATGCGCCCCTGGCCCCAGATGCCACCTGTGCGCCCTAGGCTCCGTGTGTGGAGCATTGGGGTTCCACTGAGAGCATTCAGTGGGCGCTCCGGCTGTCTGCTGCTTCAGGCTGGTTGGCAGGCTTGCAGGGCACCCTGCCCCTCGGCCCCTCTGCCCAGCCCCTGGCTTGTGCCCCTGGTTTGCTCAGCTGCAGACCCACTCCCCAACTCCAGCACACAGCCAGCCTGTGCTGGCCACAGGCCCATCCAGCCTTCCACCCTGCTCCCATGCACTTCCCCTGAGCCCGCCTTGTCTTTAGATCACTGCATGTGTGCCCCTCCTCCATGACCACACGCTCCCCTGCATACACCGGGCTCCCAGGTGTGACCCAACCTTGGGCCCAGGTTGCAGACCAGCCCCCGCCCCTCTAACAAGGAGGTATGTTCCTCTCCGTGCCGTTGAGGCCCCGGGTGGCAGCAGTGGCCACATGCACCAGCAGTTGCACGGCTGGCCTGGCCTCTTCTTCCCACTGATTGCTCCGAGAGGATGTGGGTTTGAGTCGTCCTCCCACCGTGGAGGACATGACGCTGGAGAACGGCTGCTGGTCTGTGGGAGGTCAGTTCCCTTCCCCGGCCTCCGTGGGGCTTGTAAGCAGCGCAGGGAGCAGCTGAGAGGAAAGGGCCGTGCCCGCCCCAGGCTCTCACCTGGCTGGGGAGCCGGGCCTCATCCCCAGTAGACTTCTGAGCACTCTGAGGCAATGTGACCCCAGGGCCCTCGCGCTCTGGTCAGTGGGGGCTCCTGCACACTCTCCACAGTCTCGTGGACACTGACTCAGAAGCTGCCCTTCCAGACCTTAGCCACTCTGTACCTTTCACCCCACAGTGGAAACCACCCGAACGCACGGAGCCCAGCATTTGGGAGGGGCAGCCTGCTGCGTCTCAGGAAGTGTCACCAGGCCTTGTTGGGACAGGCTCCCTCGTGGCCCTCCCACCTCAGTGCAATGTGGGCCTCTGAGGTCCACAACAAGCAGAGCTGGCCGCCCGCTGGGCCTCTTCCTTGGAGCTTGAGGAGATTCTGGGAGGTGGTTCCCCAAAGGTCTTCCAAGCCTCTGTGGCCCCAGGTGTCCTTTCTCACCTCGGAGGCCCCCTTCTGCCCTGTGGTTAAGGAGGACCCCCTCACAGGCCTGTTGAGTGGCCATTGTGGACTTCAGGCACTTGTAGAGGCGGAGAGCAGTGTCACCTCTTAGCTGGCCCTGTCCTCAGGCCCTGCCCTGGAAAGGGCCCGTGCCACGGTGCCTCACAGTGTGTCCATCGGTGCAGTCACCACCGCCTGTGGCTTTGTTCCTGTTCCTTGATTGCAGGCTTTGTGGCCCGGGCCAGCAGCGACCCCTGGAACCTCAGCTTCCTGGCAGTACCATGGTAGTGACAGTGGTGCCCACCACAGGGGTGGCACATGGGTGCAGAGGAGTGTGTGCCAGCTGTGGGGCTGGGTATCTGGCTGCCCCATGTTAGGGTTCCTCTGGGCGACAGCAGGGTGTCCCTAACCTGCTCCTCTGACAAGAAGCTGCTGTTCTGCAAGTGCTCGCTCTCATTCTGAGCTCACTGGTCTCTGGTCCCTCAGTCGGGCGAGCTGACCAGAAGTTTCTCCTAGTCAGCTGCTGGTCAGGAGGCTGAACGGGAAGGTGCTTGAGCCCCAGGCATGGCTGTCACCCAGGCGACCACTCGGGTCTGTCACACAGGAGGTCTGCAGGCAGGTTCGTGTGGATGTGAGTGGGTGTGCACAGGTGGGGTGGGCGGGCGGAGGTGCCATGGGAGTGGAGGGCAGCGCCTCCTTCTGTGTCTTAGGGGCAAACAGGCCCTCACGCAGGCCCGATGCCCCGCTGGCCCCTCGCTGCTCTTGCTTCCCATTCGGGCCCTCCAAGTGACCCTCTGAACTCTCTCTGGGCGTCCTTTCTGGCTTCATCTCTCTGGGTGTCCTCAACTGCAGCCTTCAGTCGTCATGTGCAGAAGTGCCCCCTCTGAACTCATGACCCTGGCCACAACCTCCCCTGAGCCCGGGACCACCTAGCAGTGTGCTGCTCTGATCCTGGAGCTAGAGGGACAGAGGGTGCCTGCCTACAGAGCAGCTTGCGGTGGGGAAGTGGACAGCAGGCACAGGCAGCAGAAGGCCTGTGCTGCCCGAGTCACCAAGAGGGCACGGGGCCTTTGGAGGCTCCCTGTGCGCCCCCTCCTGCTTCTGAGGGTTTTTGAACGCTTTAACTCCAGACTTGATAGCTTGCGGTTCAGAAGGCTCCATCTTTTGTTAGGGCTTCCACCTCTGCTATCACCCAGCTTTTCAGCCCTGAGGCTGCGGTTCCCACATGTCCTCACGAATCCACTGCCTCTTGACACCTGCCCTTGAGTCTGCTTGATGCTGCCCGGCGCCCGTGGGCCATTTTCTGGCTGGTGCCTCCTGGCCGTCCTTGACGGTGGTGCCATTCCCGTTCATCAGAGTAGCTGACTCGCCCTACTGTGTGCTGAGCGTCCCGGGTGGTGCTGTTGCCACTCCTGGTTCTGTTCTGCTCTGCACGCGAGTTTGTTCTAGTGTGCATTCCATCTGGTTCACAAGCGATGACTTGATTCCAGTCTTGCGCCCAAAGGAAGGCAAACTCCCAGGGCAGTAACAGAGCATCTGGGTGCTCAGCCTGGAGGCTCACCTGAGCCGGGTGGCTGGGAATAGCTTCTCTGAGGTCACATTTCAGACCTGAGGGAACCAGAATTGTTCCCATGAAAGCCAACAGAAAGCCTTCTGAGCCTGAGGCAGGAAAGGGACTACCTGTGAGTGTTTTTGTTTGTTTGCGACTGTTCTCGTGGTGCTGGGCATTGAACCCAGGGCCTCAGGCCTGCTAGCTAAGTGCCCTGCCATGAGCTGCACCCCAGCCCTAACTTGAGTTCCTAACAAGGGCAGAGGGCAGAGGCTGGTCTGAACACCGAGGAGCCAAGCAGCGCAGAACCTTGGCTGGGGTTGTTCCTCCTGTAACAGGAGCCATCGGCACCTTTGAGAAAGCAGAGTGATGTGCTGGGACTTTCCATTTCAAGGAGACGGCATCCCTGCCTGTGTGGGTGTGGGTCACTGGGGATGGGCAGAGTGGGAGGGGCCCCGGCGGTGCTGCAGGGTGGGGCGGGCTGGGGCTGTGTGAGTGTGGGAAGGCAGTGTGACCAGGCGCAGTGTGGAGGTGGCGCTGGCAGGGGCCGTGGGGGCTGGATGTGGGTGGCGCCTCTGTGCCGCTTCCCCTAACCATGCAGGGATGAGTTGCTGAGTCAGCTTGAGATGCCGCAGACGTGCCCATGGCAGGACACAGGCCAGAGGCAGCCACAGGATGTGCAGGGCTGGAGGTCGGGAGCTGGGTGCTGGGCAGAGATGTGGGGGTGGGGACGCTGGGGGTGTCAGCCCTGACCCCAAAGGACATCCCCAGATGTGCGGAGGAGAGGAGAGGGTCAGGTTGCCTTGACACCCAGAGGACCACAGGACAGGGCTGCGGAGGAGGCTGGGAGGTGGCCAGAGTGATGGAAGGTGGACCAGGGGTTAGGGTCAGCCAGGACTGCAGTAAGGGTGGGTTGGGCGGGTCCGTGGGGGGTGGTAGGACCCAGGTGCAAGTCTCCCCCAGGACAGACATTGTCAGACCCTGCACGGGCCCAGCAGGGTGCACGGGTCCTCAGGCCCCTGTGTCCTGCGTAGTGCCCTCTGTGCTGCCTGCTGGCAGTGTGACCACAGCGGTCTGGGTTCAGCCTGGAGAACCCAGAGTGGGGGCGGCTGCTGTGAGACATGCCCAGGTCTGGGTGCCAGGGCCGCGGGCCTGGCGCTTTGTAGATAAGCGCGAAGCCTCTTCCCTGCAGCCCCGCTGCCCTCCCGCGTGATGCCTGGGACGACATGGTCACCGCTTCCCTGGCCTGGGGTCCACAAAGCAGGCAGCATGCTCAGGATGAAAGAGACTCTAATCGCCATGCAAGGATTCACAGCACTGTGTTGATCAAAGCCCTCGCCCTGCCCAGACGCGGAAGTTCAAAGCCAGCCCTGGGCGCTGCGTGCCCAGCTCGATTTGAGTTCCAAAGGTGTTTTTCTCTTAGAATTCTTCTTCTGGCAAAAATACAAAATTAATTACAAGGACAGTGCGTGTCCCTGTGCCATCAGGGGTTCCTTGGAAGACTGCTCCGTAGAGGGGTCACCTCCTGTTTTCACCCCCAGAACGCTACCAGCCCAGGAGCTGGCCGCAGCCGCCTGTCCTTGAGCTGCTATCTTTAGCCCTGGTTTGGCCCAAAACTTGACATGATTTTCAAACTAATAACTGGATTGTCAAAGAAATCAACTGTCAGAGTTGCACTCTGGACTTCTGGGAGGGCCTGGGAGGGACAGAAGGGAGGGTAAAGGGAAGTGACCTCAGGGCTGCTGGCCTTGGTGGACCCTGGCCCAGTCCAAGGTGAGGGGCACCATAGCTCCTCCCTTAAGACGCAAGGGCATGTGGTGCTTGGGGACATCACACTGCACCCCTCCTGGCGCCGAGCTCGCTCTGCTGGTTTCTGAGTCCTGGGGGTGGGGCTTGGAGCTGGCAGGCTCTTGCTCCCCGAGTGGCCTGCCCAGTGGTGGCTGCCTAGGGGCGCAGGGCAAGGAGTGAATCAGAGCAGTTAACCCTGCCGCCTGCCTGCATGCTGGGAGTAACCTCCTCACTGTGCTTAGGGAAGAAAGGACCCAGAGGAGGGAGCGAGCCCGTGGGCCGTGGTGATTACCTCATTCACCCCTGCGGGTTGGCAATTTGTAAACTTTGCCTGGAGTGGCCTTTGAGCAGACCTCCCTGTGTTCTCCACTGTGTGCGAGGAGCGGCGTGTCAAGTTGGGCCATTGCCTGGCCCTTGCCTGCCTGCGGGCCTTCCCTGCACCCAGTGGGCGGGGGGTGGCAGGCTGTGCAGCAGCGTCACTAAGAGCAGCACCACTTAGCGTGAAGTGCTGTGGTAGCCGCGTAGAAATGCGAAAACAAACGAAACGCAGGTGTAACTGACTTTAACAAAACACTGGATTTGACCCAGCGCATCAGAATACCACCTGAACCTGAAGTCCATTAAAATTCCTGAGGGAAACCTCTGCCTTTCACTAATACTATATGTTCAGCGTTGGACCCACATCAGTGGATACCTTTCCCCCTGCTGGAGATGCTTAGCAGCCCCCGTGGCCACGCCACAGACCTGGAGGCCAAGTGAACAGCGGCCAGCGATCAGGCACTGGATTCTTCTTCTAGTACTAGATGCTGTCTCTTCTTGTCAGTTTCTCCCACGGGCAGTCTCCTGACTGCTGTGCCGTGTGCTGGACACAGGTGGTCTCTGCAGGAGGGGCCACTCAGTGAGTAGCAAACCCACATCTCTGTATGCGCTGCTCTCGAGAAGGCCTGGCTCAGAGGATGGGGCTGGGCCAGAGAGCCAGCCTGTCTGCACAGCGGAGACCCACACTCAGGGCCCTGTGACGGGCTGGACAACCCCCAGGCTGCAGCAGGGGCCAGGCGGAGCAGGCCCGCTGCTCGTACACTCTTGCATCATGTCTGATGAACAAACAGTGCACGTGTGCTTTTTAAAGATGAGAAAATGTGGGCTAGGAGAAGAAGATCCCACGTTTCCTCGGCCACGGCTCTTGGTTTTTCGTGCAGATTCACGCCTGTGGGTTTGCATGTCCACAAGAAAGGCAGCACGCTGTGGAGTCTGTGCATGTGCCTGTCCACAGGCAGACGGTGCAGGGGAGCAGAGCCAGGGCTGCTTCCTGTGCCCGGGGCCTGCGGAGGCCTGCTGGCTGCGGTGCTGGTTCTGTGACCCATGGCTGGCTGTCCAGGTGGCTGTGTTGTGCCCATGCCTTGCCCTCAGAGGGTCTTGCAGCAGCCAGAACTGTGGGATGGCGCCTGTCTCTGTTCAGCCCTCCCACATGGGCTGCGAGGTGCACTGCGGGGCCTGCCTATGGCCCTGCCTGGGGACTGGCACTGGCTCTGGATCTCCACCCTTTGGTCCCTTTTCCCATTGCCTTTCCCACGAGTCCTGCCTGGAGTCCCAGCAGGTCTCGGTCACAGTCCTTAGAACACAGGTGTCCTCAGAACACCTTGTCTTCAGAGGGAAGATGCTTCCTCTTGGCCCCGGGCCACATGGTCACAACTTTTGCAGGAAGGGGACCTTTTCACTTTAAGGTACATAGAGGCATGTGCCTAGAGCCCATCGGCCTGGCGGGCAGTGCCCTCTCCAGCTGGCCCAGGTCGTCATCCACATGGCAGGGTTGGGGGGGTTGTCACAGGTTCTAGGGGAGGCCTTGCACACGAGGGCACAGGACAGAGCAGAGCATGGTGGGGCACCCCAGGGCCGTGCCCCGCCCTCATAGCTGAAGGATTATTCCTGGCAATGAGGGCGGGCCTTTTGTCTTACGTGCTCAGCAATCGATGCCCCAGTCAGTTCTTCAGGAATATTTTAAAGTCAGTGCAGCTCGTTGTGCATCTGAGGTTGGAATTTGAAGGTCAAGTCCAAAGGGGTTCAAGGACATCCTCTTCTAGGTCTCTTGGCGTGTCCTCCCAGGATTGACAGATGCAGTGTGGGTGCATGGGCAGGTGTGGCTGCTCCTGGTGGGACCCCAGCCCCCGCCCAGTCACTACCTGTGACGGTGCCTCCTTCAGCCACTGGCCTGCTCCCAACTGTGTCCAGGCACACTGCGGGAGAGCAGGTGCCATCCCTGCCTCCTCTGAGTGCTCTGCTCTGCTTGCTCAGTGAGAACTTGATTTCTCTTGAGGCTCTTTGCTGAGTGACCTGGCATTGCCTGTGGATAGTGATTTGTTGAAAGCACGTGGCTGCCGTGGCTCCTGCTGCCACCACTAGTGGTCACATGCTGATTTCATGATAGCAGCAGCATTGGGCAGCTCAAAGGAGAGGGCCTGTCACACCCCTTTTACAGGTGACCAACTGAGGCACAGCCAGTTAGGGACCTGCCCAGGGCATGTAGTTAGCGCTGGCTGGTTTTGCAGCCTGGTCCTTGGGCACCAGCCAGTGGGTGCTCGCTGACCTTTGGTAGTGCCTGGGGTGTTGAGTCACCTTTCTATGATGTTCACTGACCTTTTCTGAGCTCGTTATGCTATTTTGGGGCATAGGGACACAGGGCCCTGCTGACATAGTGCAGGAAGCACGTCCCCTGTGACAGGCTTGCACACCGAGGCTGTGGCTGCGCAGTGCCGTCTGGTGGTGGTGGAGCTGGGCTTGGAAAGTGCCCGCTGGTGTCTCATCTGATCTCTGCCCATCCCACTGCTGCCTGGGCTCACAGAGCCTGTGCGGTGCCACCAGACAGCACTCTGGGTCCCGACGGGCCACGGGACAAGACCACAGGAGCACCGCGGTGTTGTCCTTCTTCAAAGTGCCTGTGTGCACAGCTGATCACGTGGTGCAGCTGGTGCTGTGATGAGTTTGACTCTGGAAAATACAGTCCTTCTGGCAGCAAAGAGCCAAAGCTGCAAACGTCGTTTGCTCCTACCAAGTCCCGCTGTGAGGGGAGGGCACGGCAGGGATGGCTGCCTGTTCCCTCAGCGTCACAGGGGTGAGCAAGGCCTCCCTTGAAGGTTGGCAGCTGCCAAGGGGGTCACAGTGTCTGTTATGGGCAGACAGGATTGGCAGGGAAGTGCCACCTGGTCTTTGGACCAGGACCCTGGAGGCCTCCCTCCCAGCCCTGTGCCTGGCTACGCAGCATGGGGTGGTCCCAGGGCGAGGCACAGCCCCGTACCGCAAGCAGGGCGATGGCTCTGTGGGTTACAGACCCCCCCTCCCTGCCGTGTGAGGTGGATAATTCAGAATGGCATGGGGCTAATAAACGTGCCAAGATTCCCAGCCTGGAGACTCCACTGCCTGGCGCATAAATAAGACAAGCCTTTTAAAAGAGATCTGTATTTAAGGGTGTTTGTCTGTGTTCTCTGCCTGCTGGAAAGGTCACCCGGATAGATCTTTCCTTCCTTACCATTGCAGGCAGTATGGAACCGGGAGTTTCTATTCTCCCGCCATCCAGCGAACCTGGGGGACTAAATTAGATTCTGAAATTGAGTGTGCAGTGGAGTGGGTAAGCCGCCGTGATGGGAGGGCACTGCTTCTCACCTTGCAGGTAGTGAGGTCATGATAATACGGAGCGAAGTGGATTAAAAATAAAACCAAAGGTATTTATTTATGACCTGCTCGGAATCGGATTGGCATCCGTGTAAGTTGCATCTAATGGTGAAAGACAGCAGATTGATGTTGATGTGTCCCTGAGGACATATTGCCGGTGAAATTTGCTCCGTGAATTCAATTTAAAGGCCCACAGAAAGTATCCAAAATGCAAAGGAAAAGGGGGGTTGGCACGCAGCCATAGCAAAACGACAATTAGAGGAGCGTCCTGGCACGGAGCCCTCGTGGTGCGCGATGCGGGAGGGCTGCTCATGGACAGCCAGGCCTACGCCACCAGGGTGGACCAGGCATGAGGGTCACCAGGGCAGCGGGGCCTGTGCCAGGCTCTGCACCAGGACATCTCGGCCTGTCTCCATTCTGCTCTTCACTCCTGAAGAGAGCCAGGACGAGGACCACACAGAAAGCAGGACTCGTGCTACCCAGCCAGCTCTGCAGCGCCCCCTCCGTGCCGACCTTGCGGGGTCCCAGAGGCCCCCTCAAGTTGGGGATGAGCCTTGTGAGGCTGTGCCTTTTCTAGACAGATGGTGTGGGCAGCCGGAGCCAGCTGCCTCCTCTGTCACTTGTCACCTGCCAAGTGCTGGGAAGGGACCATACCAGCACCCTGGGAGCCTGACTACCTTCCTTACTTCCTTCCTGCTTCTGGGTGGGCAGGGAGGGAGCAGGTGGCCCCTGAGGGCGCCAGGTCCACACTAGGACAGCGTCCAGCAGGGCCATTGCATCAGTGTGTGCCGCCCTCAAGAAGTCTTCCTGGCTTCATGAGGAGGAGGATCCTGGCCTGGGCCAGCCCTGGCCAGGGGCCCAGTCCCTGCTTCCTCTCCTGAGACCCCCAGCCCAGGGAGCTGTCCCGGCTACAGGTCCTCAGAGCCCGACTCCTGCCAAACCGCCAGAGGTCCGCAGCCCCTCCAAACCCACTGTGCCCTCAGCGAGGTAGGCTGTGGGCTCCTGGGAGGGGCTGCACTGTGGGTGCACAGTGGGGGTGGGCTGAGTCCTGGCCCTGTTCCAGTTAGGAGGTCACTGTGTCACCAGTGTCTGCATCCCAAACTCTAAACTCCGAGTTCTGGAGATGTGCCCTTGTGTCCTTTGCGGGTATGACTCGCCGTACAGCCTCTCCGGGCTGAGCCATGGCCCATTGCAGGCTGGGTGCTCAGCGAGCAGGAGGGTAGACTCAGAGCAGAGCTCCTGCTTCCCAGAAGCCAGAAGAACCAAGTGACTGGAGCGACAGGCCCATGCGTGGGCCCTGTGGGCCCGTGTGCGCATGCCTGGTGCTGGTGTGCTGCTGTGGCCCCCGCGTGTGGTCCCTGTCTGCACAGCTCTACAAGGCTCGGCTCGGCTCAGAGGTGGCACTGCCTCAGCTGCTCCGCTGGGCCCGGGCACATGGCGGGTTGCTGACACCTGGTGCCTCCACACACTCGGCTTGCTTTCTTCTGCACAGGGCGGCTGTGGCGGGGAGGGCTGGTGGTCCTGACGTGCCCCTGCTCTCAGGTGAACCTGAGCCGGCTCCACCCTGTGTCCCCGCTGGAGCAGGGGTGGTGCAGCTCTGTGAGGCTTGCTGGTCACCTGCCTCAGCCTCCTGAGCACAGTCTGTCCCTGAGCGTGCTGGTGTCCACCTCCCTGGAGCATGTGGGCTTGGGTCAATGGCCTGCAGCTGAGAAGTGCAGTCAGCTGCGGCCAGCAGCCCCTCACGGGTCATGCTGCGAGTGGGAGGGGGCTACTGGAGTGGGGGGTGGCTGCCCTGTCTCAGGGCCCTGGCCTACAGCCCCTGCTGACCCCTCCTCTGACTTGCCTTCTCTCTCCCCACAGGAGCTGCTTCTCTTCCTTCAGAACCTGCCCACTGCCCGCTGGGGTGATGAGGACATCAGCCTTCTGCTTGCTGAGGCCTACCGCCTCAAGTTTGTCTTCGCAGATGCCCCCAATCACTACAAGAAGTGAGCCCGGGGCCAGTGACAGTGGGCCTCACTGTGCAGAGGCAGTGTCCTTTCCTTGCCTGGCCAGCTGCAGGCCCCTTTGAGCTGGTGCTGGCCAAGCACTGCCTTGGGGAGCAGCCCCATCCTGCAGGCGACTTGCCAGGGTGGGCCCAGGCGTTGAGGGCTGAGGGGGTGGGGCAGCCCCAGTTTCCTGAGATACCAAAGAGAGCCAAGGAGGGTCCCAGCTTTGGGGACCAGAGATGGGTCAGGAGTCCCCCTCACTCTGTCTCTGGAGTGTCCTTGCCAAATGCCCACCCTGGAACCCTAACCTGGGGGCAACCAAGAGGCAGAGCCTCTCAGAGGCCTGCTGTCCAGGAGCCAGGCAGAGGAGGGGGCAGCTCTCTCAGACCTTCTTCACCATGCAAAAACTCATTCTGCTGAGTGAAAGAGAATAAAATGTGGACAAGATGCTGAGCAGGACCTTGCCATCTGCTGGATCTCTGTGTGCAGAGCCTCTGACAGCCAGCCTCGTCCGGGCCTGCAGCCCTTCACCCTGGGTGTTTGTTATTTGGTTTGAGCTTGGCTGGAAGCGGACGTCAGACATTGGATCTCGGGGACCATGGGGCAGGAGGCTGGGGGCAGAGTGAGGCCTCTCTCAGTTGCCTTACTTTCCATGTCTAATCTTCAAAAGAGAGACCACCCCCCACCCCATCGTGGGAGCTCCCTGTCCAGTAGCCACTGGGTGGGCGGGGCTCCTCTCGGAGCAGGAAGGCCTGGCCTGCCGCTGGGCCTGCACGGGGCGCTCTTCCAGGCAGACCTCCTCACGTCTCCTGGCTCCCAGCAGCTCCGTTGCTCTTCCCTGGGTCCACGGTGAGTTAGGCTTGATCGCTTGCTGTGCTCACCTTCTCCTCAGCCTGCAGGGGCTGCCTCTGCTGCTCCACACCATCAGGACCGCTTTACACACACTCTCCAGGTGGCATGGACACCCTGTGAGGGCCCTGGGCCACAGGTGAGGTGGTGGCCGCAGCCTGTCTCACCCTGAGCCAGGACAGGGCTCTCCCCTCAGCAACCCACTGTTGCCACTTTTCAGATCTGTCCCTTGTTTAGGGGCAGTGGTGCCCCTGCCTGTGTGCCTGGCGCCTGGCCACTGCCCAGAGCTGTGGGATTTCCAGGTGTGTGGCGTGTACCTTCCTGCTTCTATTAAAATCATCTTGGTTCATTACGTGTAACTTGGAAATTAGCACACAGTACTGTGCAGATGTCATGTGCTTCCAACTCTGTGGAGCCCAGTCAGCCCTAGACCAGATGGAGACTGGTTCCACTAGGATCAAGGGTTCCTCCCAGACCACCTTTGAGTGGCCCTCTGACCCCCTGCTCCTTCGGCAGGGGCGGGGAAGGGTGATCCAGCTATAAGAACAGCCATCCCTGTGGCTCTGTGCAAGTCCCCACCCTGAGCTTCCGCTCTGTAGCTCAGAGAGCTCTACACAGTCAGAATGTTGGGGACACAGAGCAACTGCCCTTTGAGGCAGGTTATTTTTCAAAGGGGAAGGATCCTCCAAGCTAAATTTTGTCCTGCCTACTTCTTGTGTGGAAATGCTGGGCTGGATGCAAGGGACCTAGTGATACTCCTGATTCTGAGCAGGTGACCGGAACTGTCAGGAGGGTCTGGGAACATGGAATAAAGATGCTAAATGCAGCCTGCGGCCTTGGCCTGGGACGTGAGGACTCACTTTTCAAGTAGGCCCTGACCCAGTGCTGAGTCTTGAGTGCCAGGACCTGTGGGCACCGTAGCACTGTGGCCTTGGGGGCACCTGTGGAGCCCTGGCAGAGGAGGGTGCACTCGAAGGATGGTATGACAGGACCCACTGGGCTCAGGTCCCCCAAGCCCAGACTCTGCACTGCCAGAGACAGACGCTGGTAGTGTCAGGGTGCAGGCCAGCCCTGGGGCTTTGCGAGAGGTCGGCTTGGGTGCGCCCCAGGATCGGGCCATTCCCCCCAGCCTGGAACTCGGGGCACACTCGACCTCCAGCCCTGGGAAAGTCACACTCTGCCCCTCCCTATCACCAGAGCAGCCCTGCCCACTTCTCAGGAGTCTTGGAGGCTGCGTGCCTGTCTCGGTGCCCGTCTGTACCCCCACATTTGGGATCCTCCCACACCAGCACTTGGGTTTCTGCCTCCTTGTGCTGCTCTGCCGCCTAGGCATGGGCGGTGCTTCTGCCCCCATGGGTGGACTGGTGACTTCTCACTCCTTTGCCCCTATAACCAAATGGACTGAGCTGAGGGTGCACCATATGCCTAGACTCAGTGGTACCCACTGTGGTCTACAGAACAGGGCCTGGTGGTCCCTCCTCACAGCCACCAACCCTGGGCTCCACTAGGATCTCAACAGCTGCCTCCTGCTGTTTGCCATTCTGGTTTGCACTAGGCCCAACTTGAGGCCTTCACTGCCAAGTCAGGGTGCCCTATCCTGGGTGTCCCCTGTCCTGGGTGTGCACCTCACCCACCTGACCCATGGAAGTGACGTGGCGTGCTGGCTCTGCTGCTGTGTGTGAAGGGCCAGAGGTAGCCCTGCGGCAGCCAGGCCCTGACCAGGGCAGCCTCCTTAGGGCGGGGCCGAGTCCCAGGGTGTCTGAGCTGCTCAGGCTATAGAAGGGACTAACAGAGAGCTGGTGTGCTTGTTGATGGAGCAGGATGTGGGGACAAGCTGCAGAAAAGCCATCTCTGGCTGCACGGAGTCAAACCTCCAGTTGCTCTGGCCAGGCCCTAGCCCCAGCCGGTCTGCTCTCAGGCCGTGAGAGCTGAACGTTCCGGAGAGCTTCCCTGAGGCAGACAACTGAGAGGCGCTCTTCCTGGAGCCTCTGCTGCCCCTACGTGCTGCCCTCCTCTTGTCCCCAGCCCTGGACTCCCTCCAGGGCAGCATTTAGCCCCAGAGGTTCAGTTGCTCAGATCTGTCCCACTCCACTCAGAGGCCTTTTCAGCTCCACCCTGCAGCCCTGGTTGGGAAGTCCTCAGCAAGGGACGGCTGAACGAGTGCACAAAGCCACTTCCACTACCCAACCTCAGGCCACTGGCAATTGAGGCTGGTTAGAAAGTCTCCCATTAAAGAACAGTCCAGGACCAGTTGGCTTCACTGCTGAATTCTACCAAAAAGAACCAACACCAGCCCTTCTTAAACTCCTCCAAACAACCAAAGAAGAGGGAGGACTTCCAAGCTTTTTTATTAAAACCAGGCCAACCTTAAATTACCCTGATATCAAAGCCACACAAGGACATTACAAGAAAATAAAACCACAAGCCAGTATCCTTGATGAGCATAAATGCAAAAATCCTCAACAAATCTAGCAAGACAAATGCATGGCACATTGAAGCCTCATCCCCCCTGATCAAGTAGGATTTACTCCTGGGATGTGAGGATGATTCACCATAGGCATGTCAGTAAATATGATACCCCACATTAACAGAACGAAGAACAAAACCCACATGGACGTGTCATTAGATGCAGATAGAGCATTTGACAAAATTCACTATCCTTTTATGATAAGAAATTAAATCAAACGGCTACTGAAGGAATGTATCTCAGCACAGCAAAGGCCCTCTGAGAAGCCCACACCCAGCCCTGCGCTCAGTGTGGAAAGTTAAAGCCGTCTTCTCTGAGGCCAGGTGTTCAGGACAGGATGCCCACTCTGACCTCTGTACTTGGCATGGCACTGGAAGTTCTCCCCAGAGCAGTCAAACAAGAGAAAACTGGAAAGGCATCCCCCTCGGGAAAGGAGAAGTTAAATTGTCCCTCTTTGCCAGTAACATGACACAACACACGTACACAATTAGAACCGATAAATGAATTCAGTGCAGTTGTAGAATACAAAACTACATTTCCATACACTAACAACAAACTATATGCAAAAGAAATCAAGAAAACAGTCATTTACACCAGCTGCAAAAATCAAACAGCAATAAATTTAACCAAAGAGGTAAAAAAAATCTGTCAACTGCAAACTATAAAGCATTACTGAAAGGAATTGGAGAAGACAAAATTAAGTGGAAAGATATCCCATTTTCATGGATTGGAAGAATGAAAATTGTTAAAATATCCCTTCCACCCAAAGTGATCTATAGAGTCAGTGCAATCAAAGTGCCAATTTTGTTTTTCATTGAGATAGAAAATCCCACGTAGCCAAGCAGAAGAACAGCTGGGAAGGTCACACTGCCTGGCTCCAAACTGTACTACAAAGCTGGCTCAAGACAGCACAAAACAAAGCGCAAAGTAACCACATCATCTAATGGAACAGAATGGAGAGCCCAGAAGTGAACCTGGGCACGTACAATGGGAGAAAAATCACATCCCCTAATAAATTCTAGATGAACTGATTTGAATATAAAAACTAAAGTCCCCCCATAGTCAAAATAAAAGTAGGCAACTATTTTTATAACTGCGCGTGGAAAAAGCCTTTCTAAACATGATGCCAATGGCAAAAACAGCATAGAAAACTACCAATAAATATCTGTAGGTTGCACTACTCGAGCAACTGCAAGAACCACCAAATTCAAGAACCTCAATAAACAAAGATTCGTGATAAACAATAAGCTGGACCAACGTTTGCAACAGGTGAGACATTTGAATTCCTTAGTACATACAGCTCTTGGAAATGGAAAAAAATGGGCACAGCACAGCAAATAGGCAGTTCACTAAAAGAAGCAATTCAAGTGACAGCATGCTCACAATGCTAATAGTTAAAGAAATAAGAAAATACAGGACAAGATGTCAGGCTCCGTCAAGTAGCAACTGTGGATCCAGAACTGTGTTTGATCCTTTGTTATGTAGCAATAAAAAGCCAATACACCTTCTCTTTTAGTCTGTATTTTTTCCCAAAATTTGCAAATTTGTTGTTGTTTCTACTTTCAAACTGCAAAGTATGTCAGAAGAGGACATGACCCAGATTCAGCACTTTGTGGATTATCCCAGGGCAAACCTCCTTACCCGGGTTGAGACATAGAACACCCCAGACCCTGTGGCCCCTGCTCTCCTCCCCAAAGCACCAGTCTGATGTCCACCCCAGGGTTTGGTGTCACCTGTCTTTCAGTGGTACCAGGGGAATCACACAGCACACACTCTCACGAACAGCCTTTTCTGCCCAACGCTTCCTGGTGGCGTGGGGTTTCCTTTGCCATTGCTGCGTGGTTCTGCATTACGTGAGTATGGGCCGGATTATGCATCTTGCTGCCGGAGGACCATTTCTGGTTGGGCCACTTTAAATAACGCTGCTGTGAACATGGGTGTGCAGGTCTCCTGCAGGCGCGTGCCCACGGTCTGGTTGCTCTTCACCCAGAAGTGGGGCGGCAGAGCCCTGTGCAGGGAACCTCCCTGTACTAAGGAATGCAGATGGTTGGGCAAAGCAGCCTCTCCTGGTGGGCTTCCACCAGCAGGGCAGGATCTGAGAGCCTCTCTCCTCTCCTGCACTCACAACCATCAGCCTTGGTCATTATGGTGGGCAGGCTGCCTTCTCTGACCCTGCCCCCGCTCAGCGTGCATGCCTGGCCTCTGGCAGCTACCTTGAGGCACAGCCTTTCCTTCCTTCCCTTCTTGCTGCTGCCCAGACAAACAGAGGCCTCTCAGGACATCTTGTTATGCTAATATCAGAAGCATTTTTCTCCTGCCATTAAAATTCTTCAAAAACATTTTAATGATGGCATAGTATTCAGCTACATGGATAAGCATAACTATTTGTTTATTCTCCTATGCATCAAGTGGATTTTTTTTTAACTGCTGCAAAAAGAATCTTTTTAACTGTTGCAAACGTGGCTGAGACGAGTAAACACATTTCTGAACTTTCCCTTCTGCATTTTGAGTAATGGGAGTCTTCAGTCCCCACTGCCAGACGCGTGAGTTAGGAGACTTACCAGGGTCCCCGGTCCATAGCGACTTGCCGTGAGGGAAAGATCTAGTCATTTGGTTTACTGCGGAACGTCTTAGTAGAAGTTTAAGAAATGATGTGATAATCTAAGGATAACTTTTTACACGACAGAAACAGTGTGGAACTGTCGGGAGAAGAGAAAGAAAGATCAAAATTGAGGAGGCAGGAAGTAGAAAAAAGCAAGGGAAAGCATGGTAACATAGGAAATGTTAATTACCTTCTCAGAAGAGGCACGTGATGTAGCCTTGGAAATCATAAAACAGCGTGGTGTTGGAAAGAGACCCGAGTAAGACTTTCTGAAGTAAAAGAAATGTGAGGGCACTGACCAAACACAGTGTGGCTGGGACATCTGCTTCCTTCAGATCCACGTGCCAGAGAAAGCGCTCCCAAGCTCCGAGGAGCTTCCCTGGTCACGGCCTGCAAGGGTGAGGCCACCTGCACAGGTGAGCACGCCCTGAGCCACCGGGAATCGCTGGCCTGTCCACAAGTGTAGTCACAGCACGGCTCCTGCAGAAAGCGGCGGACCCCTGGGGAACAAGTTAAAAATAAGACAACTGGATTCAAATAATGATGCAGAAACAGATGCTACTGGAGTGGAAAAGAGATGCAAAGAACAGAGACTGGCCGAACCAGACGTGGATTTAGGCCAGTCTCGAACCTCCAGGAGGGCAGGGACCTGGGCCCGCTCCTCAGGTGGGCTGCCTCTGGTGGCCTTCAGAACCAGCACCCACCTATAGATGGAGCCGAATAAATGTTTGTTGAACGACAGACAACTCCTAAGGAATGAATTTTAAAGGAACAAGGGGAAACTGCGGATGCGGGAGGAATTTTAAAAATCAAAAGCAGCAAGAGAAGAATAAGTAGCCAAAGACTAGGAGAAAATAATTGCAAACGCCGGCATCAGTAGAGGACTGCTACACAAAATATGAAGAATGTTAAATCCCAACAATAAGAGAATGAGAAGCCCAGTTAAAACGGGCGAAGGCACGTTCAGATGCTCACGGGGGAGAATGGCAGGTGGTGAAGGAGCACACGGGGAGCAGCTCAGTGACGGAGTCACTGGGGAGCGGCAGGCGAGCAGCAGTGAGGCGCCACCTCGCCCTGTAAGGTCAGGTCCAGAACGCTGACCGCCCCAGCACCAGTGATGTGCGGGGCAACAGCCATGCTCGGCGGTGCTCTTGGGGACAGCATGCCAGGGCGGCTCTGGGAGTTGGCTCGAGGTTTCTCCCAAGTTAAACGTACTCAGTCGTGGCCTGGATACTGGACCCAGTTGATCTGAAGGCTTATGAGCCCACGAAGCCTACAGCCGATGGCCCACACGTGGACACAACCGGAGTGACCTCCGTAAGTGGGAACATAATTGGTGGTGCGTCCATGCATTGGACTCACATTCAGCAACAGAGAGACCTGGAGGAAACGCAGGCACGTTGACAAGTGAAAGAGCGCGGCCTGGAGGGCTCCGCGCTGCGGTTCTCTATGTGACGCTCAGAAAAAGGCAAGATGACAGCTGGTAAAAAGACCAGCGGCTGTAGGGGCTGGGGCGGGCGGGATGAATGCACAGGGCGCCAAGGACACGTGGGTGGCTGCCGCGGTACCATTGTCTAACCACAACGTGCCACACCAGGGGAGACCCTAATGTCCACTGCGACCTTGGCCCTTGCCCAGCACGTGTGGGAAATGGAGGATTTGCTGCTCTTTGGTTTCCTTTCTTTTTTCCACCAAGTCTGCCGGCTGGCTCTGTGATGGGTTTTCTGACAGCCATCAGCCAGGCCAGGCAGGCAGGTGGGAGGCACCGCCTGCCTCCTGCGCCTCGGTTTGGGACTGGGTGGGGAGCTGGAGGAGGAAGAGGTCCAGCACAGGCTCTCCCGGCTCATTAAACCTGTGGTCATGGCCATGGAGCTCAGTGACCCCGATTGGGGGTGGACTCTATTCTGAAACAGAATGGGGGCCGTGCTTCCTATCAGGAGAACATGACATCTTAGATGAACAGAGGAACAGCCCAGCGCATCCTGAGCTGCAGCCAGGGATCTGCTGAGGACTCGGGCTGCCAAGGGCCTGTCTCAGGAGGCCAGGTGAGCCTGGCTGCAGCGGGCAGCAAGGATCTCCCAGGAAGTATGTGTGGGCGTGCACCTCAGCCAAGAGGCCTAAGGGGCATGATCAGGGGGGCAGGTGGGGACTCTCCCCTCGGAGGGTGGGGCAGGCAGGCACCCCAGAGCCACTGGGGTCCCACAGAAGAGCAAATCAAGCAAGTCTGAGCCCCCGAATCTCGTGCCTGAGCCACACGGCAGGGCGCGTGCTGCATGGTGGAGGCAGGGGACTGGCAGCTGGAGGGCGGTTCCATGGGGAGTGGCACAAGTGCAATGCCAGGAGGTGGGGTGGAGCACATGGGCAGCAGGGTCTCCTGTGGGTGCGGGAGGCTGGTGGCCTTGCAGCAAAGGTAAGCCCTGCACAGGTTAGGGAGCAGTGCCCAGCCAGCCTAGAGGCAGGTGTACCCTGCCAGGTGCCTCTGGGGACCTCACCTGGACCATCTCAGCCTCTAGCAGGGAGGCACTATTCCAGTTCCCTGTTGGAAGAAAATGCAAGGCTCACAAAAGTGACCAGGTGTCCAGGGACCTCTGCTCACACGGGCAGGCGTGGGTGGGCACCGGCTGGGGCTTCCCCACCGTCCTCAGGTCAGAGCACACCCAGCTGGTGTGGGCAGGAAGCTGGGGGTGCTTGTCTCTCCACCAGACGTGGGAGGCAGTGGTGGCCACCAAGGCGTGAGCCGTGGTTGCTCTTAGTACGTATTGATACAATTGTGTCATATTCACAGGTTAATAAATATAATGCACATATTTGTATATCTGTTTATATGGTATTTGCATAACTTACATTTATATAAATATATTACAACGTACACAATATTTTATTATTACATGATTCGCTTGCACCCAGATGCTACCAGGGGTTAATCCTGGGCTGTGGATATGAGGGTGTGTGTTAAATTATTCATTTTCTTTTCTATAATTTTCAAATTTATTTTAAAAATTAAAAAGACAGCCTCACCCTCGGAGCCTTCAGTGGCGGCTGTGGAAGGCCGACACCCGAGGTGCGGAGCCGGCTGGTGGCCCACTTCTCTGTAGGATGACGGAGGCAGAACCTCCGTGGCCACTGTGTCCCTGAGTTCACGTCTTGTGTGCCATCAGTCTGTCCCCAACGTGGGGATGGATGTGAGTCAGGCCTCTGCTGTGGAGGACTACACCCACCCTGGATAGCTGGGCTCTGTTCAGAAAAGCTGCCAGTGTGGGAGGGAGGGCCTGGTCCTGGGAGACGCCCACCCTGCCTCCCAGGCAGCCCTGCCCCTCTTCTCACCTGGTCTCTTTTCTGCAGAGCCATTTTTCAGTCTAGGGCCATCTCCCACCAAGCTGCCCCTAGGGGGCAGGCTGCATTTTACCTGCTCCTGTCCCCAGCTACTGCAACAGGACCAGGCAGGTGGCTGGTCCTTGCTCAAAGTGTGAAGCCCGAGAGGGCCCTACGTAGAGGGGAATCAAGGAAGCCCTGGGTTGGCCTGGGCTGACCCCTGCTCTGCAGTCCAGCTTTGTTCGGTCACTCAGTGACTCTGGAGCGCCTCACGTGGCCCCCATCTGTCAAGGCCAATGCCCTTTTTGCCTCAGTGATCCATTGGGAGCAGACATTTTGCCAGCAGTTGGGTAGGCTATCCTGGGGATGGGCTGGCCTGGGACAGCGGGGGTGGTTGTTGGTCATGACGGCAGGCATTTGTTGAGCAGCTGTTACCTCCCAGGCCCTGACCTATGGAGTGGCTGATGGTCCTGTAGGTGGACATTAGGAGTCCCTTCTAGAGGCCAAGGAGCACATTCAAGGTCACCGGCCAGTAAGTGAGGACACCACTCCAGGGCAGAGCCCACACCCTTTCCACCAGGCTCAGTCGTGCCACAGAGCCAGAGAACCTCTGTTCAGCTAAGCTGCCCAAGGCCCCTGGGCCTCATGCCCCCTCCCGCCTGCCCTGCGCAGCCCTGCACCGTAGTTGCTGGTGCAGTGAGGCCATCTCAGCATCAGAGTCAGGGCACCTGGCCTCACCATCCCCTGAGCCAGGTGCAGTAGTGCATCCCCTCCCTGTTCCAGGTCAGCGTCTTCTAAGGACCTCTTAGTGACCACTGTCCTCATGGCCCCTGCCTGAGAATGCTAATGAGGACAGGGGACCCATGGATAGCTGCCGCTGACCTGGCTATTAAAAATAATTGGCCACCCATAACGTAGAGTAAAGCTATGCTTGTCTTGGGTCACTGGGAACTGTGAATTGTTCTCACGTTGCCTTGGAAACCAAGGTGAGTTCTAGTATCCTCCAGATATTTAATTCTGTGAGTCCAGAGATGACCACTGTGCACTCTCCAGAGAGAGGGCAGGGAGCAAGGGACCATCATGGGAGGGACAGGGAGAGCAGGAGGACCCAGGGGACAAGCAGAGACCCCAGTGCCCTATCTCCCCGGGGCCTCCTGGACAGCAGTAGGATGGGTGGACGTGGGGTGATAAACAGCAGGTGGACACCCGCTCTGTCCCCACATGTTCCATGAGAGTGCTTGGCCCTCCTCCTTCCAGGCTTCTCCTCTTTGAGGCCTGGGCTCTGTGCTTGTCCCTCTCTCCCACCAGCTTGTGGAGCAGTGAAGGGGGCCAGGTCTGCTGGCTCTGGTGCACACACCTCCTCCCTCTGCCCTTCTGAACGGGCCCAGTGTCCTTGCTCATCCTGTCTCAGGTCTTCCCCCAGCGCCGCTTGAGGGTGGAGTCAGTGGCTGCCCCTGCGCCATGTGAACCTGCCTGCGCGGTAGTCCTTGTCCTCCAGCGCCTTCTGGGTGGCACTTGTGTTGGCTTGGGCTGCACCCTCAGGGGACTGGGAAGTGCGTGAAGATCCGTGCTGGCGGCCCCTCTCAATGGCAGGGGCCCCTTCCACAGAACCTCTGCCTTCCCGCCAAGCCCCCGTGGCCTCTGAGCATGGTGCCAGCCTCTCCCTTGCAGCCTCTACAGCATGTCCCTGCTTTCCAGCTGTCAGGCCACAGCAGCTGCCCCGCCCCGCTCTTGCCTGGCTCCCCCTCCTGCCCAGAAGCCTCTGTCCCTAAAGCCCACTCTTAACGGGTGCTCCCCGCATGGGTCCATGCTGCCCGGGGAGCCTGTCCGCTCTCCTCTAGACCAGCACCCCACCCTGCCTGCACCCCTATCCGGTGTTAAGGATGCACTGCAGCCTTCTGCCCTCCTCCTGGCAGGGACCTGCTCTGGCCCTTGGCCACGTAGCCCCCGCTGGCTTGCCTGGGTCGCTGGGGGCCAGCAGCGTGAGTACAGCACAGGGAGGCCACCCCAGCTAGGACAGGCTTCCCAGAGGTGTCACCTGGGTGTCAGGGGTCCTGAAGTTCAGTGGTACTAAGGAGGAGAATTGCAGCCCGAGGTGCCTTCTGGGTCACACTTGAGTGGACACACTCTGGGGGTCTGTGGAGAGGAACGACCAAGTGTCCAAGTCCTGTGAGCCTGGGCTTGGCATTAAGAGGTATGGAGGAGGGACTGGATGGGATGGGCGAGGCAGTGGGGAGTGGCGGGCGTGGCGGAGTGGTGGTGTGGGCGTGGAGGTGGGCGTGGCGGCGTGGAGGTGGGCGTGGCAGCGAGCATGGCGAGGGTGGGGCGGCGGGATGGTTGGCCGCTGCCTCGCCCTCGCGGTCACTCCAGGCGCTCTCTGTGCTCTCTCACAGACCCCTGGAGACCGTTTACTGCTTTTATTCCAATTTCAAATAATTTCCTAGAAATGTTTCTGGCATTCTGCTAATAGTGGTAGAAAGAAGGAAAAATGATCAACCTTAAAAATCACAACTTTAAATTGAGCTGTTTAAAGAGCACAATTTCCAAATTACAGGCAATTTAGAAGATATCAAAAACACGTCCATCACTGACTTTCGGGGGCCCTGGGCCCCAGAGCGCTGTCTCCCGAGGAGGGGCGGGGCACTGTCGCCTGAGCTTTGCGGGCTGAGAAGCATCAAAATGTGTGATTCGCTCTTCTCGGCAAGCATATCTCTGCTTGTGGATCTACCTGTATTTTTTGGGAGCCGTTGAAGAGCTGGAGAATAAAGAAAGGGGGAGGAGGACAGGCCAAGCCCCCACAAGCTATCCCCAGGGTCCTGCTGCTGCAAGTGGATATTGTCGCTGAGCTTCAGCTCTCTTGACCCTCTGGGTCCTTGTAGGTGTCCCTAGCCCCCTGAGCCGTGCTTCCTGGTGTGGGCATGGCTGTCGGGACATCAGAATAGGTCCCTTGGGTGGGGCTGTCTCCCCTGCACCCAGGGCTATGCAGGGTCACAGCAGCTCACCTGTCTCATGCTAGCTCCTCTTCTCTGCACAACACCCATTTTACATATGAGGAAACTGAGGCTGAGGTCAGGCATATTCCTCAGGTTCACAGCACAAGTTGGGGTGTAGTGGGGTCTGAACCATGTCAAGGCTCCTGCCCAGGGCACGCCCCTCACCTCTGCTTACAGTAGCCCTGGGGCCACTTGCAATATCTGTTTTGAAGATAGAGGGAGAGTGTCCCACCAGAATCAAGGCCAGGCACCCAGCAGCTGCCCAGAGTGTCCCAGGTAGGCAGGTGGGGGACCACTGACTGGACCTGGTGGAAACCTCAGGGGCCAGCCCTGGGGCACCTCAGGGATGACATGAGGGGCACAAGGGCCCACCTTACTGGGGAGGCTAAGTGGTCACCAGGGCTCGGGGTAGGGGCAGAGCTTGAAATCTGCAGCTCCTGGAAGAGTCCCATTGATTTGCCAAATTAATGTTTTGCTTCTCCATGTCTCACGAGCTGTAATGAAGTGTCGACATGGATGAAGTGGAGGGACACGGTGTCTTTTACAGTGCCATTACACTTTTGTAATAAGATCTGCTTGTCAACCTAAAATATAATACGCAATAACGTACCAGTGATCTGACAGAGGTGTGCGGTGGAGGTTCTGGGGTGACGGTCACTCTGGAAGGCCAGCTCCCCTCTTCCTACTCCACACCACTCACCCTCCTGCTCCAGGGCCCTGGGGACAAAGCTGTGCAGCGTCATTTCCAGGGGCCCGTGACTTGGGGTGGTGGGCTGCAGGGCCGAGTGGACCTCCCTTGCTTCCTGGGCCGGAGCTTACCCAGGTCTCTTGAGCCCGGGAGACGGGATTCACTGGTTGGCTTGTGCTCGCCCTGTGCCACGAGCGTGAGTGGGGGTGACAGGCATGGCCTGCACACCGGAAGGGGTCATTTCAGATGGGCACTGAAGGGTGAATAGGAGTGTGTTGGATAGAAGAGATCATGTTGGGAAGAGGTGAAGGAGGCGCTGGCTGAGGTCCAGTCGGAACACAGGACCAGGGAATGTGAGGTGTTCGGGAGGGAGCAGGGGAACGTTCTGGAAGAACACCTTGGATCTAGCTCTGGTGCCTGAAGACAAAGGACCCTGATCTTAGGTGTCTCAGAGAAGGAGCAGGAGGGACCTCCTCAGCACCCGTGGGTGACCCGAGAGGTTGGGCGCTCTTCTGAGCACTTGGCTGCTGGGCTGAACCTCCGAGTCCCACAGGCTTCGGAGGTGGTGCCGGCAGCGAGGGTTGCTCTCGCCGCCAGCTGGTGAGTCATCTCTCCAGCGAGGCAGCGGTGACAGTGTTTCTGCTGACGAGCAGGAAATCTTGCAGGCCCGGTGATGGTCCTGGCTCCCACCTGAGGCCATTAACTCACGCACCGAGCCGGCCTCATCAGGGCGGCCTCTGCAGTAACGTCAACAAACCACAAGTATCTGCTGGCCTGGAGGCCCCGCCGCCCCACCTCTGCTGCAGGCAGCATGCAGGTCATTGCTGAGTCCGCACTCCTCAGGGACTTGGGTCCTGAGGGCCTTGGGGGAGCTGCAGGCTGCTCTCCCTCAGGTCAGCAAGGGCGGGGCCTGGCGCGAGGCTCCGCGGTCTCCTGGGAACTGTGGGGCACCAAAGGCCCCAGGATCGGAGCCGGCCTGAGTTTCCAGGGGCCCCTCCAAGAGGCGCCTGCCCCTCCTCTTGATCCAGGTCACTGGATTCAAACTTCGTAATGGCCTTTGTCCCCCTCCTCTCCTGTTGGACCTCAGGTGCGCTGCCCACCAAGCCCCTGCGTGGGAGGCAGCAGCTCTAAGACCCCCCACAGGCCTGCGCTGTGAGGACGCTGGAGCTGCCGCAGGGTCCCCAGGTGACCGCTGCCTGCACACAGGTGCGGGACGTGGCGGTGAACCCCCATCTCCCCGCAGGAGTCACCTGGATCCCGTTGGGTACTGGTCTGCTGTTCTGTCGTCTCACCCACGGTCCGTCGCCCCGGCGCTACAAAGGAGTCCCGAGCACCGAGACTGCGGTGCCAGCCTCGCACAGACCCGCAGTCCTCCCCTCAGTTCCTCAAGTGGGCAGAGGGCAGTTCTGTGGACCACCCATGCCGTCTTCCCTTTCCTCCTTCCCCAGAGCAGCCACCCACCTCCCTGCTGGGGCCGCCCCCCAGGTCCACCCTCCTGGAAGGCAGAGGTGCCCTGTCCTTTCCTGAGCAGGGCACTCTGGCCCCCAGCTGGCTGTGGGGCGGACGTTTCTGGAAGCACCGGTGTGCCTGATGTTCAGATGTCACCCAGGGAGCCCTCCCTGGCAGGGATGGGCCTCTGCAGTGCTGTCCACGGGTGGAGGGTGATGTGTAATGGAGAGGAGAGCGTGGGGAGCAAAGGCCCTGGGGCACTGGGCAGAGTGGCCGCCCAGTGTTGTGCTGTTCACAGGCCCTGCCCTGCCCTGGAACCTTCTGGTCATGGAGGGCAAGTCATGGCAGGAGCCCAGGGCCCCGTGGGCCGAGCGCCACCTCCCGAATGCAAGCCTGGGCCTCAGGTGCAGGGCCAGTCCCGTGGCCGGGTCGTGTGGCCTGGGGGCTGGCAGCCCTCCTGGAGCGCCCTCCACACGCACACAGACTGACACTCACTGCACTTTCAAGCCTCTTCCTTGAGGTCTGGCTGACCCAAGGGGCTGGGCACCGTCCGCAGTGTGACCAGGTCAGACTCGAGCCCACGCGACCCCACCTCTGCCGTGGTCCCGGGCCTCCTGGGCCTCTCGGGCCTCTCCAGGCCTCCCGCCCGCTCCTTTGTCCCTGCTGTGGTAAGGACGTGCGGGGATAAGTGTGCCGGGTCCTTTGCACTGTCCTGCCCCCTGCTGCCCTCTGGTCAGCACCCCTGCCCTGCCCACTGTTCTACTCATCAGGAGCTCACTGGGCTGAGAAGCAGCGGATGCTGGGATGCAGCTCCCCAGGGGTCGCTGGCCTCTCCCTGGCTGCTCTTGGCGGTGGCCTTGGGGACGGGCCTCGGGCTGGGCGTCAGTTATGGGTGAGGCTTGCTTCCTGGAGGGGAAGCTGGAGGCAGCTTGCGGGAAGGTCTGGAGGCAGGACCTCAGGGGTGTGGGTGGGAGAGGTGGGCGGAGCTAGTCCTTGCACGCCGAGGGTTGGGGACAAGAGCAAAGCCTCAGGTTTCCCAAGGCATGGCTCCCTCACATCACCCTGGCCCTCACCTATCAGACTCAGGCTGTTCGCTATGGCAGGAAGTGGCCTGGGCGCTGCCCAGGGCCCACAGGGCCACATGGATCTGGAGCTGACTTCTGCTCCTTGTTCTTGCTTCGACGAGGGACCTCACCGGCTAGCGCTGCCACCTGTGCCACCCACGCTGGGGGCCAGGCCGAGGCCGGGCTGCGGCGGGAGCCAGTGTCCAGAGGCACCCACAGGCTGGGTGACTGCCCTGGTGGATAGGCGGGGAGTCTGAGTGGAGGCCAGCCACGTGGGAGGGAGGCAGGAGGGGTCGGTCCTCCAGGACCAGGCTGAGCAACATGGCAAGACACGGTCTCAAAAGAGGCAGACGGAGAGGAAGGCGGAAATGGAGCCAGAGGAGGAGAGATTTGAAAAGCCACAGCGGGACTTGGCGCCTCACGTCAGGGTGGCCCAGGGCGGACTGTCATGGCTCTGATGGGCTCCAGGACCTCAGCACAGGTTTTCTTTCTTTAAAATTTATTTCTAAACTTCGTTTTTCATTTCAGTTAACAGCGTGGCGTGTATCACGGGCTGCAGCGTGGTCAGTGCGGGCCTGCCGTGTGTCCTGGTGGTCAGCTTGGCCCACCCCTTGTTTCCTCTCTGGGTTGGGAGCCTCGGGCCTCCCTCCCAGCTCTTCACGGAATGCAGGCAGGTCCCTGGGCACCCGCTGGCCCCCGTGCTGCGGCGACCGGAACTCGCTCTGCCCGCCACCTCTCTTAGCCTCTCGGTTCCCCATCCCGCTCGCTCCCACTCTGAGGTTGACGTGTCACACCCGCATGTGAGAGGCCCTGAGGGCTCCTGAGCCTGGCTCCTCTCATGGGTGCGCGGTCCCCGGGGCTCACTGGGCCGCTGCAGGTGGCAGGATTTCATGTCCACTAGGGCTGGGGAATCGCCCCTTGTATGTGGCCACAGTCTTTGTCCTCTCCTTTGCAGTGAAGGCCGAGTTGATCCCGTGTCTTGGCTGTTGGGAGCAGTGCTCAGTGGACACAGTGGCACAGTGGACACAGGCAGGCGGGCGCGTCGGTGTGCGGGTTTCATTTCCTTTGGACACACCCGGGAGTGGGCTGGCCCAGCACCACGTGCCAGCCCCTGACTTCCGTCCTCAGACCACACTGGGCGTCTGGTTCCACCGCTCAAGCACCCTCTTCTGCCCCATCCCTGGAGACTGATTCTGGGATGGGCACTCGACCAGGCTGCCAATCAGAGGCGTCCTGAGAGGCTTCAGAGCTGGAAGTGAGCAGGAGGAATTCAACACGGAGGAAGAAGCAGACCTGGCCCAGTGTCCTGCACGAGTGATCTCAGGAGCAGAGGCAGCCCATGTACTCAGAGAGAGGAGGCACGTGGTGCAGACGATGGCGCGAGAAGAGAGATGGCATTTGTCCCTGAGTCTCTGGTCCTGTGTCATGAGGTCCAACCCCAGTGGCCTCCCTGGGGAGCACCTGTTCCCATATACTCACTAAGCTGGGTTGAGGTGCTTTCTGTGTATGTGAGCAAAATAGTCCTAACCCATAAAATATTAAAACACACATTCCCATCAACTTCAAGAATTACTCAGTACCACAAATTATCACTGAATATGACAAGACATTTGGCACAATTTTATTGCAATCATTTTGAATTTTTGTTCCAGAATATTACTAACTTTCTTCCACATTATGTCAATTACTTTAAGAACATTATGTCTTGTCTATTTGGGGAATTATTTCCTAACAACGGCATTAAACCTCATTTTCTCGGTAATTACTTGGACTTAACTATAACTTTTAATGATCTATTTTCTCACCATTGTTTTTTATGCCAATTCCATCCCTTTCTTATTTTTTCTTCATTCCACTGAATTGTACCCCAGGGTTATTTTTTCACTAAAAGAGCTACTTCCAGCTGCTTCCTGGTCCACATTCCTTTGCCCCCAGGCCCACGGCTCTGCAGTGTTTGGGGATGGAACCTGGTTCTGAAGCTCTGCTTCCTCAAAGCGCACTAGCAAGCGCACAGAGTTTGCCTCCAAGCATTTTTGTATCACAGGCAAGAATGACCAATGGAAGTGGGGCTGCTGTTATTTTTTTTCTTTTTCTTTAAAGCAACCTACTTTTAAAAATGTTTTTACTCTGGAAGCTCAGAAGATGTTTTCATGCTTGAGTCAGAAGCTTCTCCAGCATTCATGTCAATTTCCCTTAGTTCTGGTCAGGACACCCTGACCTGAAGCTCACGCCTGCTTCCCTTTCCGAGATTTTCTTCTCTTAGTTCTTTAATTACTTCTTGGCTCCACTCCCCCTGGTGGCCCTGGAACGCTATCTCTTCTCCAGAACCTGGAGCCTAGGCCTCTTCACCCAGTGCTCCTAATCCCCATCTCCTTCGTTTCTTATTACTCTCCAAGAGACCTAAAGACTGTCTAATCGCAGCCCAGGTTCAGCCAGGCTATTCACAGCTCCTATTATTCCAGCAACCATGTTTTCAATATCAGAGATCTCTTCTTGTTCTTTAGTCCCCTATTTGAAAACCTGTGGCTGGTTTGTACTTTATGGATGAAACAGTCCTTCAAGTCTCTCTGTGGATGCTAATTAGGAGTTTGAAATCTCCCGTGTTCCCCGCACTGATCCTGTTTCCCTGGGGATTAGCTAACCACCAGGGTCTCTGAATGTGGCTGCTGGTGGCCCCACTCTCCACAGGTGAGAGCACTTTCACCTGCCAACCAAGGGGCAGGCAGCGGCCCTGGTAGCTGCACTGCACTTTTCTCTTTAACCTGGGGCTGGGTGGTTTATTTCTGTGTGTGCCACGGGGTCGCTATCAGCAGCTGCGTGACCATCTGCCCCGTCACAACTACTTAGCCCTCCCTGGCGCACAGAGGAGCCACCAGCAATGTAAGCAGCCGGCTTGGCTGGGTGCCGACCTAACTTCACAGAACCTGGCGTGAGACTCAGCCGGCTCTGCCCTGGTTGCGGAGTGTCCTCCTGGTGTGGGCAGTCCACAGTGGCGAAGACAGCCCGCTCCCGCCACCCGCTACCTGCCTCTCCTCTTACATCCACGGCAGCTTCCTTTCAGGGTTTTCTCCGACAGCTTGTTGGGTCTGGGGAAGTCTGTACCTGCATCTTCAGGGGATTCCTTCCATGCCTGGCTCTCTAGTTGGCTTTGTGTTCCTGTGAGCAGAATGCCCGACAAGAGGAGGAGAGGTCCACCAGGGCTCAGGGCTCAGGGCTTCAGTCCACCGTCCACCAGCTCCGTTGCTTTGAGCCTGGGGTAAGGCAGAACTTCATGGAAAGGTGTGGCGGAGGGAAGCTACTCAGATCATGGCAGCCAGGAAGGAGAGAGAGGGAAAGGGACTGGGGACAAGGTATAGTCCCAAGGGCATGCACATGACCTACTTCCTCCAGTCACACAACTTCCACCTCCTCCTAGTAGTCCATTCAAATGATTAATCCATCAAGTGGATTAATCCACTGATGCGACTAGCACCCTCGTGATCCGATCATTTCCTAAAAGTCCACTCTAGACGCAGCTGCAGGGGAGACGAGCCTCCAGCACGTGCGCCTCGGGGTACGTCCAGGTCCAGCGCGGTGCCTCTCACGCTTTCCTGGGCATCCTTGTTTCTGTGTCCGTCCATCTCGTGATGCTCATTTCAGAATAGTCTCAAAATTTCTGACTCACTAACCCAGCCCGTTTTCCAGTCCAGGTGTGATGTTTATTCTCGTGATTGGCTCAGGTGGCGATGGGAAAGGAGAAGCGCTAAGCCCGTGAGTCGAGGCCGATTATGGTCTGGACCTTTAATGTTCGTTTGAACCCAAAGCTCTTGTGTGGAAGCCTGAGCCCCAGCACAGCGAGGATCAGAGAGGGGCTTTAGGCAGTGCCCAGAGCCCCTCATTGGTGGATTAATCCACTTGACGGATTAATAATGGGTGGTAACGAGGCAAACCAGGCAACTGGGGGAAGTAGATCACTGGGTGGTGCTCTTGGGACTCTCTTCCCCTGGCTCCTTGCGCTCAAGCTCTCTCTGCTTCCTGGCTGTCATGAGCTGACAGCTTCCCTCCACCATGTCCTTCCACCATGATGTCCTGCCTCACCTCTGGCCAACCACGGGCCGAACCTCTGAAACAAGAGCCAAAACAAACTTCTCGTCCTCTGAATTGTCAGGTATTTTGGTCACAGCCATGAAAAACCAACTAACACGAGGCCCTATCTTGATCTGGAAGGTTCCTGGAATACTTTTCTTTCCCCGCTTGGAAAAATGGCTTTGTTGAAGAGCAGTCTGCATGTCAGTCGACTCCCTGGCTCGCGCGGTGCGTGTTGGTGAGTCAGCTGTTTTTCCACCTCCTCCCACCATTGCCAGACATCCTTTTAAGGACGTTTTGTCGCCCCCTGAAACCATCTCTGGTGTTTCTTTTTTTTGGGGTGAACCTGTAGGTAGGTCCAGGCCTGCTCCAGGCCTGCAGGCTGGGCTCTTCAGGTCCTGTGGTCGTGTCTGCACCAGTGTCTGATGCTGTTGCCCAGTGAGTGTGTTGACAGCTGGTGGGGAGTCTGTGCCCCCTCCTGCTAAAGAACTCTCCCTGAGCTCTGTTGTGCTGGCACGTTGGGGCACTCCTAGCTGTGGAGTGACGTTCAGAGGTGTTTTAAACCTGATCCTCCATTGGGATTGGGCATACTTGACACATTTGGGGCGAATCCGTCCCTATGTGTGTTCTTCCAGAAGCTTCCATATTTTCTCAGTAGAGCTTATACTTTTTCCTCACACAGGTCTTAAGTGCTTTGTAACCTATTGCTCTTTGGAGTGGGATCTTTCTTTTGCCTATTCCCTGGCTCCCGCAGGCGCTGACTGATTACCTGGGAAAACCAGATTTCCAACATGTACTTAAAATCCAGAGGTGGCCCAGCTCGTCATCAGCTGTGTGGTTCTTGAGCAGCATCTCTTGGTGATGCGAGGGATGCTGTTCCTCCTCCTGTCTGTGCGCATGCTTCTGAGGCCCTCTGATGCGGGGGCCTCAGAGGGTGGGGCACCCGTGGTGACAAGCCTGTCCCTGGCTTGCGCCTGTCCTTCCTGGGTGCTTCTGACGCCTCCCACTTGAGGCAGGCGTGGCGAGGTGCCCCTCCCCAGGTCCCGGTGCCAGGAGACTTTCTATGACTGGTAGCACTTGCTGTCTGGTGCCCATGGGGAGGGCCGGCAGGAAGAGGTTCTTCTCCTACCTGGAGCCTGAGGGCACGTACCTCAGCAGCCTGGGGCCACAGTGCCCTCCTGGTCTGCCCGCTGACCTGGGGCGTGCAGTTAGTTGACTGCCCTCGGTTGCCCTGCGGGGAAGAGGCTGCTCCTTCTCGGCCCCACTCGTAGTTCTTCCTTTGCGCTCACACCTGTGACCTCACTGTCCTCAGTCAGCTCCTGGCCTCTCCCCTTGACCCTGGACCCGGACTCCACCCTGACACCTCAGGCCTGGTGTCTCTCCACAGTCCTCAGTGACCTGGTGACTTCGAAGCCCCAGGATGGCCGGCAGCTCCTCGTGTGTGCCATTGTCTTTCCTGGGACCTCTTCTACTGCTCCACGTTCCTCTCTGTCCTTGTCCTGCCCTGTGTGTCCCACCCTCCTCTTGGCAGACCCAGCCCCTCTCCGTCCACCTAGGTCACCTTGGCATTCCCAGGCCCCTGCCAGCCCTTCCTCCATTCCCTCTCTCCTCTCCAGTCTCTCCAGTGTCCAGCAATGCCCGTCCGCAGGCACAAGGAGCCTGGTTAGGTCTCCAGCAAGGCAGCTCCTCTGAGCCTCTGCACCAGGCGCAGACCCCTGGGGACAGCTCTGTGGGGCGACCAGGAGCACCCTGGGGGCCGCTGCCCTCCACCCTCCACCCTGTGCAGCCCAGCCATGGCCAGGACGTCAGATCTGACCTTCTGCCGTGCGCACGCCTGGGCTCTCACACTCCACGCCCACATACACACGCACCCACACACCTCTGTGACACACAGGGGCACACCCCACACACCTGTGTGCACACGTGCGTGGGGCTCTGTGGATCTGTCCTGTCCCCTCTGTTGTGGGCTGATTCGTGTCCCCCAGAATACACGCTGGGGTCCTGAGCCAGCAGCTGAGGACATGGCCTTCTTGGTGAATGGGCCTTGCAGCTGGCGTCAAGACCAGCCCCTGGTCCGTGACTGTGTCCTTGTAGGAAAAGGGAAATCTGGACAGGCCAGCAGGGGGGATGACGGGGGTGGGTGTAGTCGGCAGTTCTTCTGGCTTCAGGGCTGAGAGCCTGCCTCAGCCTCCTGCCCCCCTCCTGCCCCCCTCCTGGCGCTCCGGCTCCTGGGCTGAGCTGTCACTTCCTGGGGCAGTGCTTCTGGCCCCTTGGCCAGTCCAGAGTCCCTCACATTCCTTAGGCCCCTGTCCCTGTCCCCAGCGCTTTCGTGGGTGTGGGTGGACTTCTGTGAGTGGGCCCTGCTTCCCGCAGGCTTGCTCCTGCTGTGCCCCTGGGTCGCCCACCCCCAGGGAGCCCCGCCGGAGTCCTCGTAGGAGAGGGGCTTGGCTCCTCCGCTAACGAGCGAGACCGGCCTGTGGTTTCCCTAATATCCTGCTGCTGGGTTTTGATTTGAGGTTAAGTGTTGTTATCAAACAAATGAGGGATCTGCTTTAATGGTCTGGAACTGTTTATCTGGCACTGGAGGGATCCCTTACACGAAACCGGCCGAGCCGGGAAGAGCGCAGAGGGCTTTAAAATCCCCTCACGTTATTTCTATACATTTCTATACAAGAGTTCTTGATGACTTTTGCCTTCCTGGGCAACTGTCCGCTTCATCTGGTCCGGAGCTGCGTCTCCTAACGTGAAGCTGTCCCTAGCTCGGACGCTGCGTGCCCTGGTTTCCTTGCATTTCAAACTCATTTTCCAGAAACGGATCCATTCTCTTAGTAAAACCAAAGCAGCGAAGTCACCGCGCTCAAGTCCCGCGCGGGCGCCCGCGCCTGGGTTACCAGCCTGGGTTACCCTGCCTTTCCCTGTGGCTTCCCGGGCGGGTTTTCCGGGGTTTATCTTGGTTCCCTCCAGCTCGGGCTCCAGGCGGGGACTCACCTCGCTTGCCAGCCCCACGCGATGACAGGTCTGCCGCTGGTCACGGTTCCGACTGTGCTGTGACGAGTGTGTCCTACGTGCCTTCGCCGCAGAGGCTGGGATGGCTGCGCGGGAACCGTGCGTCTCTGACTCCAGCACCGTGTCCGCGGGGAACTCGCGCGGGGTCGGGTCTGCCGGCAGCAGTACTCGGCTGCCTCGGTTGACACCACGCCTAACACGTCCTCGGGGCCGTTCCAGCTCAGTCCTCAGGACCGCTTTGGCCCAGGAGGAAGCCGGGAGCGGCCGGTGGAGCGGCTCTCCCGAGCCCCTTCACAGCGGCCGGCGGTGTGTCACACCTCATCAACTTGCCACGGACAGATGGTTTGATCTTTGTCAATCTGGTAGTTTAAAAAATGAGGATCTTATTTTAGTTTTAGGTCCCAATTTCTTCACCTTGACTAAAGTAAGCATTTCCTCAAATGTTTAAGGAATAGTTTCCATTTCTGTGAACTGTTGGTTCATAACCCTTGTTCACTTTTTTCTTTCTGTCTGTTGACCTTCTAATTGTTTCACAGAAGCCATTTATGTATTAAAGTAACCAGTTCCTTCTGTGATGTGGATTTCGTGTATCTTCTGCTCTTTTATGTCTTTAGACTTTGTATGTTTTTTATAGTACAGTCTTTTTAAAAAATATTTGTATTTGGAGGCAGACACAATGCCTTTATATATTTATGTGGTGCTGAGAATTGAACCTGGTGCTCACACATGCCAGGCAAGTGCTCTAACACGGAGCCACAACCCCAGCCCATAGTACAGTCTTAAAAAACATTTATGTCGTCAAAATTTTCAAGGTTCTTTCGTGTGTGTGTGTGTGTGTGTGTGTGTGTGTGTGTGCGCACATTCATGTTTTAATATACTCCTAAGTCCTGGGCATCTAGAGATTTAAATAATCCTCTTATGTTTTCTTCTAGTACTTTTACGATTTGTTTTTCACATTAAATCCTTTATCCACCAGAAAACATGTTTTTCTGCAAGATTAAAGTGAGATTTAACTTTTCCCCAGACACCATTCCTTGGATGATTCGTCTTCTCTGGTTTTAGTTAGACATTCCACCTCTGTCGTGTGACAGATTTCCACACGCTTGGGGCTCCGACCCCGTGATGTGTGGTGCACCTGTGCCACGACTCAGCCGTCATTATGGTCTGAGGTCTTTTACCAGTGGGCACAGCTAGTCACGCCCCCATCTTTGTCACGGGGACTGTCGCACCGGCTTATCTGGTTTCTCGAAGCGGTCATGGATATTTTTTGTGGACTGTCAAGGATCAGTTCTTGGGCGTGGAGTTTGCAGATGAGAATCTTCATCATGGACGACTTCGCCATTATGATGGACTCTGTTCTGACACCTTCAATGCTTTGGGGACTGAATTCAACTTTGCCCCGTATTAAGATTTTAAATCTGAGACCCCGGATTTTTATTTTTGCCCCAGCCTCTGAATCATTTTGGTCTTGGTCTATTTCTTAGCATGTAGTTTTCGTAGGTCTGGTTTGGGGGCCTAATCTTGGCATCGTTTACTTTCTTTTGTGAGCGAACAGCACCGCCTTTGGGAAGAGCCCCAGTGGTCAGCAGGCGGTCCTGGCAGTGGGCTCGCTGCCTGGCGAGGGCACTGCGCAGGCGGTCCAGTCACTTTCTTTGAACTCGCAGGCTTGGGACGGGTGAGCATCAGCGTCCAGGTGTGGTGACAAGGGCTGGGCTTCCGTTCTGTCATTTTCAGTCAGGCAGTCTGCTCAAGCCTTGAGGGTCTTTCACAGTCTGTTTGTTTGTGTACATTTGGTAATTTAGAATGTATATGTTTCATTTGAGGGGTTACATCTTTCAAAAAGATAAAATTCACATCACGTGAAGTTTGCCATTAACCATTGAAAAGTATATAATTTGGAGATAGCTGTGGTTTAAAAGTGCACATTTATAGATTATTCATGATCATGTTCCCTTTGCTTTAGACCAGCAGTCTGAAAAGTTTTGGTCTCCCTCACATTCTTCAGAATTGTGCAGGATCCAGGACAAGTTTTGTTAATGTGGATTATGCCTAGTGATACCATATTAGAAACAAAACTGTAAGATTTTGAAAATAGGCCATTTGATTTTGATGATGTGTCATTTAAAATCATAATAATAAACTCATTACATATTAAAATAGGTGACATATTTCATGGAGAATAACTCTATTTCCAAAACAGACCAAGGTTCAGCAAGAGGAGGGCACTGCACTTCTGCCAATCTTCTCAGTGTCTGGCCAAGGTGGCTGCTTCTCATGTGCTTCTGCCCTTGGCCAAGGCAATATGCTGTTTGAGTTGAATTTTGGAGAAAAACCAGCTTCACACAGATATGTAATTGGAACCAGAAAGAGCATTTTAGAAGTCTTTTTAGATAATTATGGATATTTTTCCTTGACAAGTAGTATTTTTTTAAGGTTGGTTGCATTGTGGAATCTGAAACTATATCAATTAACTTTTGCACTTTACATTAAAATCTATTTGTTGTTTTGCATTTTAAATGGATCTTTTATCCCTCTATGATTTCGTAACATGGTTTATTGGTCATTTGGAAATTGACCTTTAGTTATGCAGATCTTCCAAATAGTGGCACATTATCTCATCCCATATCAAAAAATCACATTTCTTAAACCTAACCTAGGAGGGGAAAAAACCTGCCTGCTGAAAGCTACAAAATATTGCTGAAAGGATGGGGAGACATCCGGTTCATAGATTTGAAGGCTTCCTATTATTTAGATGTCCATACCTAAAGTGGTCTATGGGTTCAACACCCGTAGGCCTGCCTTCCCAGAGACTAGGGAGGCCGAGGAAGGAGGATGATGAGTTTGAGGTCAGCCTGGAAAACTTAGTAAGGCCCTTTCTCAAAATAAAATAAAAAGGGCTGGGGATGTTGCTCAGTGCTTGCTGAGCATGAGCAAGACTCTGGGTTCAACCCCCATAACACACACACCCCAATGGCATATTTTTCCAAAATCCAAAATTTTTCCAAAATCGCCCATTCATATGGATTCTCAAGAAATCCTGAGTAGCCAAAACAATTGTGAAAGAGAACAAAGTTGCAATACTCTCAGGCACTGAAGCATAACAAACTCCAACCTCTGGTAATCCCAGCTGAGGTCCCGGCAGAGCCAGGGCCAGGGGAATCGAGAGAGGGCAGCATGCAATAAGTGCTGGTGTGTATGGGCAATGCCCTCCAAGGTGCCAGGGCGCTCGGGAAGGGCAGCCTTGTCCACAGATGGTGCGGGGACAACAGGATAGCCGTGTGCCGAAGAACGGAGCTGGGTCCTTCTTGTACACCACTTAGAAAAACCCCGTCCCGATAGAGCCAATATTTAAATGTGAGACCCAAACTCTGAAACAGCCAGAGAGAACGCAGGAGGCAGCTCAAGCCACCGGCCTCAGTGATCACTGGAGACGCAGAGCGCGCAGGCAGCAGGCAAGCAGGTGAGTGACTCGCTCCCGCTGTAAAGGGCCCGGCGTCAAAGGCGCCCTTAGCAGAGGAAGGGCCTGCTGAATGGGAGGAGGGCTTGCAAACCGTGTCTGCCGAGGGCAGAGACCCAGATGCATGAGGACCCCTGTGACTCAGCAACGGCAGGTGGCCTGAGGCTGGACACTGGCCAAGGACTCAAAGAGCTGTCCTCGAGGGTGTCTGGAAAGGCCCAGGGGCGCCCAGGAGTGCTCCAGTGCGCTCCCCAGCGAGCAGAGGTCACAGGCAGCACGGGCCTCCTCCCACCCCAGGAAGGCGGGGCCGACAGTCAGAAGTAACAAGTGCTGCCCTCGCTGTGCCCACCGTGCAGTGGTTTATCAACATGTGAACACAGTGCCACGGGCAGCAGCCCCACACCTGGCACAGGCCGGGAGAACGGAACGTAGGGTCTGGAAGAGATATTTGAACCCACGTTCATAACAGCATTATTTACACCAGCCAAGAGGAGGAAGCAGCCCAAGTGTCCGCCGCCAGCTGAATGGATAGACTGGACATTTTGTAGATGCAGCAGAATACGTTCCGTCTTTAAAAGGAAGGAATTCAGCTGGGCATGGTGGCCACACCTGAAATCCCAGTGACTCAGGAGGCTGAGGCAGGAGGACTGCAAGTTTGAGGCCAGCCTCAGCAACTTAGCAAGGCCCTAAAAAAAGGCCCTGTCTCAAAATAAAACATAAATAAGGGCTGGGAATGTGGCTCAGTGAGTCAGCAACTCTGGGTTCCATCGCTGGTAACAAAAAAAAAATTTAAAAAAAGGAAGAAAATCCTGTCACATGCTATCTTGAGGTCACCGTGCTGAGAGAGATAAACCAGTTGCAGACAGGCAAGTGGAGCACGGCTGCACCAGGAAGGGACGTGAAGTGGTTGGATTCACAGAAACAGTGGCACGGTGACCGGGTGCAGGTGGGACCATGCGGTTATGTGGTCCCAAGATGGAAGTCCTGGAGGCCCGTTTCCAACGATCCAGCCTGCTGGCCGCAGTTGAACCGGCTTCACATGGTGAGATGCTGCGTTTTATGTTGTTTTTACCCCGATTTAAAACAACTCACATCTGTGAAGAGGACGCAGGTGGCGGATTGGAGGAAGGCTGCATTCCCAGCTGCTGGACTCGGCAGCAGGAGCTGGGCCTTCAGCAAGGGGGTCAAAGAGGGACTCCCTGAAATTCAGTGCTGGACATTCAGAGACCCTTGGAGACTCCAAAATCCGGGGACACTGAACAAAAGACGAGACAGAGAACGCTGGGGGTGACTCTAGTGGCAGCGGTGCCAGGTCACCGTGAGAGGAGGGAGAAGAGAGAAACGCAGCCGGCAGATTCGGTGCAGAAAATCCCGTAGGTCCGACCAGCAGCCTGAACCCCGCTGCGCGGAGAGCTGGTGTTTGACGCGTGGAGACCAGGCAGTGCCATCGTGAAGAGCCCACGCTGCAGCTGCCACGGTGCACCAGGAGGTCACAGCAAACGCTGCCACGCTGTCCTGGTCCGCACCTGCGGGGTGGCTCAGGGTGTGCCCAGGAGAACATGGCTGAGCCCGGCACAGAGAAGACGGTGCCCAGGGGACACGAGTTGGAGATGCATCTGGAGGCTCATGTGACCCGCTGAGGCGGGTGGGGGACCTGAACAGGCGCGTGAGCAGCGCAGGGACCAGCCTGGGCAGGCTGTGCCCCCTGCCCGGAGAATTCCCGGGGGTGCAAGAGACCAGACCCGACAGAGACTGGCAACTGCCACGCCCAGAGGTGCGTCCAGAGCGGAGGACCTCTGCCCAGGGCAGACACCCGCCGGCGGAGCCCCAGCCGGGCATGCGTCCATCTGGCCTGCGCTGGGGAGGCTCCCACTCGAGCCCCTGCCACCTCGTCCTGCTGAGAAGGGAGCTGGGAGCCACCCCCGTCAGCCCGGCCTCGGCCCTCCAGCTGGCAACTGGGACACAAGGCAGACAGGGCAACAGGGAGGGCACAGCCCCGCCCCGGCTCTCGGCACTTGGCCTAAGAAGAAACGGAAAGAAGGACAGTCGGGCGGGCAGTGACCGCCGATCCTCACCTCCTGCCTCGGCCGCCTCAGTGGACAGGCCTTCATTTGTCATTCAGACTCTTTCTTCCTGGGCTCCTTGCCGTTCTGATTGGCTCACGGACATACTTACATGTACATATTTGTTTCTTTTTTCTTCTTCTCATTTTTCGCACTTTTAAATGACACTTATTTTCCTTGCCTTGGTTTTAGAGGGTTAGGGTTTTGGTTGTTCATTTCGTTTTTGTTCTTTCTTTTCATGTCTCCTGCTAACAGCCAGATTCCCTTATTCCTTCTCTCTCTCCCTTCCCTTTGTTTTTCGTGGTTTTCTCCTCCTTCCCGAGGCCCTCACTTCCTACATCTCTTCTGCATCTCTCAGTTCACATTTTGAACATTCTAGACTCTCTTATCCCTTCCTCTCACGGTTCATTTTCTTTTACTGACCTGTATTTTCACCATCTTTTAGAGCTACTTGGTTTATGTAACTCCTGAGCCCACCATTTATGTCATTGCAGTATCAGTGCTGTGGAAGGCAAAGTCAGCACCTGCTCTATACTTTATAAAAGGTCAGCTCTAAGTCATGGTTCTCTCTTGATTTTGCTGTTCACAATTGCTGACTCCACCATTCCTGTTTTTGTGGTAATTAGTGTTGTAGACATCACAGTATGCACCAGAAATTTATTTTAATGTTGTCTATTGTTTGCTTTGGTTATTGACATTGTTTGTTTCCTACTTTTCGGTGAGGTTCTTGGAATCTACAGAGACAATACAAGTTCACAGGGTAGAGAGTCAGTTGCTGAATAAAACAGCCAAAAGACAGCTCACCTTGTTCCACACACAAATTAACCACACCCAAATTTCAGCTATACTTTAATACAAAGGATAGAAGAGTCAAAAACCCAAATTCATGATTAGAACCCAAGTAGGAATGGCTAAAGGTGGGTTCTCAGGTCTCACGTGAACATTCACACCTATAACAAAAACAGAATTAACATAAAGCCTGTGGTTATCGCACCTGTAGGGGGTTCTCAATCTAGATCACTCTAGAACACTTTAGCAAGAGAAAACAATGCCTTAAGAAGGCCCACACATGAGAGTGAGAAATTCATTCCAACAGATGCATAAAATTCAACACAGAAATAAAAAAAAATGATAAGATAAGGTAACACAACACCTCCTCAACTTCATAACTCACCAGCAACTAACTCCAAAGATAATGAAGTGAATGAAATACCAGCTAAAGAATTCAAAAGAATGATTATAAAAATGATCAATGAATTCCAGGAGAATACAGAAAAAAAAAAAACAATTGAATTAATTAAGGAAGTCAGTAGTAGATATGAATGAGAAATTCAATAAGGGGATAGAGATGTTGAAAAAGAGCCCAACAGAAATCTTGGAAATGAAAGACATAATAAATCAAATAACAAATTCAGTTGAAAGTGTCTCTAATAAAGTATAGAATGCTGAAGATGGAATCTCAGAAATGGAAGATGAAGTGGCTGGTCTGAACATTCAGATAGTATTAAGAAAAAGAAAATGAGTAGCCATGACCAGCATGTACAAGAACTCTGGGACAATTTTAACAGACCAAATTTAAGAATCATTTGGAATTGAAGAGCATTGTAAGGTGCAGGCTAATGGAATGGATAAACTCATCAGGGATATAATATTAAAAAATTTCCAAATCTTGAGAATGAAATGGGCATCAAGATACACAATCCATCCAAAACCACAAATAGACAAAATCAAAAAGGAACTTCTCCAGGACACAGTATAATTAAAATGCCTTATATATGAACATGGGTAGAATTTTAAAAAAACCTCAAGAGAAAAACATCAGATCATATTTAGAGACAAACCAATCAGAATTACTTCTGATTTCTTAGTGCAAATTTTAAAAGCTAGGAGGGCTCAGAATGATGTGTTCCAAGTCCTGAAAGAAAATAACTGTCAACCCAATTGATATATCCAGTAAAGCTATCCTTCAGATTTAAGAAGAAATAAAACCTTGCACGATAAGCAGAAACTAAAAGAATTCATAACTACTAAGTTGTCACTACAGAAAACACTTAAAGAAATACTCCACACAGAATAAAACATAAACCAACAAATAAACCCCAATAAACCAACAAATAAACCCCAATGCTCACAAATAAATTACTCTTATTTGGAGAGTATCTAAGTAACTGAAAAACAGAATGAAACTAAACATCAGCTATAAATCAAAATGGAAGGAATTAATAAACATCTCTATAATAACATGGAATGTAAATTGTCTCAACTCTTTAATTAAAAGACATAGATTGACAGAATGGATTAAAAACAAAACCCAACCATATATTGTTTACGAGAGATTTACCTTTACAGGCTAAGAACTGCAGGCTAGAAGTGAAAGGATGGAAATTGATATACCATGCACATGGATCCTGAAAACAAGCAGGAGTAACTATTCTCATCTCTGACGAATCAGACTTCAAGTCAAAATTAATCAGAAGAGACAAAGAAGGTCACTTTTTACTGATAAAAGGAACAATCCAATGAGAAGATACGATAGTAAATATTTAGGCCCCAAACACTGGTGTACCTAATAACATAAAATAGACATTACTTAAGACTCAAATGGAAGACTCAGACTGCACTACAATAATACTGAGTGATTTGAACACACTTATAGTACCAATAGGTTGGTCATCCAGACATAAATTCGGTAAAGACTTTGTACCTGAAAAATGTTATAAATCAAAAGGACTTAACAGACATCTATATAGTATTTTATCCAACAAAAGCTGAATATACTTTCTTCTCAGTGGTTTATAGAACATTATCCAAAATAGAAATTATTTTAGACCATGAAGTAACTCTTAGTGAATACAAAATAATTGATAAAGTTTCTTGCATTTGTCAGATCATAATGGAATAAAATCAGAAATAAACACCAAAAATTCCTACAGAAACTATATAAACACATGGAGATTGAAGAATATAATTTTTAATGATGAATGAGAGAAGAAATCAGGGAAGAAATTTAAAAAAATTCTTAGACTCAAACAAGATTGGAGATACAACATACCAGAACCTCTATGAAGGTGGTTCTAAAAAGAAAGTTTATAACTATAATTACTTACACAGGAAAATTAGAAAGAGCACCCCAACAACAACATAATGATACATCTCAAGGTCTTTGAAAAAGAACAAATCAATTCCCAAACCAGTTGAAGGAAGGAAATAAATAAGTTTGAACCAGTCATTGAAATTGAGAATAAAAAACAATACAAAGAATCAATTAAATGAAGAGTTGGTTCTTTGAAAAGATAAGCAAGATTGATAAGCCATTAGCCAAACTAACCAAAAGAAAAAGAGTGAAGACTCAAATTAATAAAATTAGAGATGAAAAAGAAGAAATCACCACAGACATCATAGAAATCCAGTGGGTCATGAGGGATTTTTTGAAAATTTGCACTCCAAAAAACTAGAAAAACTAGAAGAAATGGATATATTTCTAGACATATATGACCACCAAATCAAATCAACAGGACCTAGAAAACTGAAACAGACTAATAACTGGAAATCAGAGAGAAGTAGTAATGAAAAGTCTTTCAACAAAGAAAAACCCGGAGCCAGATGGATTCTCAGCTGAATTCTCTTGGACTTTTGAAAAAGAACTAGTGCCAACGCTCCCCATGTTATCCCATGAAATAGAAAGGAATAGAGCACGTCCAAATTCATTCTATGAAGCTAATATCATACTCATACCAAAACCAGATAACAATACACCAAGGAAAACAAAAACTAGACAATATTCCTGATAAATTTAGATGCAAACATCCTTAATAAAATATAAACAAATCATATCCCATAACATATTAAGATTATACATCATGACCACAGTGGTTTTATCCCAGGGATGCAAAGATGGTTTAATATATGAAGATCAATAAATACAACTCATCACATAAATAGAATTAAGGAGAAAAATCACTTAATCATCTTGATAGATGTAGAGAATGACTTTGATAAAATTTAGCGCCTATTTATGATAAAAACACTGAAGAATCTAGGGACAGAAGGAACCTTGCCCAGCATTATAAAGGCTGTATATGACAAACCCATAGCCAACATCAGAGTGAATGGGAAAAATTAAAAACATTTCCCTTAAAATCTGGAACGAGACAAGGTGTCCACTCTTACAACTCCTATTCAATATATTACTAGAAATTCTAGCCAGAGCAATTAGGCAAGAGAAATAAAAGGGTTAAAAATAGAAAAGGAACAAATCAAATTATTCTTTTGCAGATGATATGATCCTATACTTAGAAGACCCAAAAAGCTCCCCCAAAAGATTGCTAGAAATAATAAACAAATTCAGCAAGCTTACAAAAGTCAATAACTTTTATATGCACTGATAATGAATCTGCTGAGGAAGAAATCAGGAAAACAGCACCGTTCATAAAATTCTCAAAAATATCTAGGAATAAATCTACTCAAGAAGTTGAAAGACCTCACAATGAAAACTACAGAAAGTGGAAGGAAAAATTGAAGAAGACACCAGAGTATAGAAAGAACCCCCACATTCATGAATAAGCAGAATTAATATTGCTAAAATGACCCCAACTAGCAAAAGCAATATACAGATTCAATGAAATCCCCCTCAAAACACCAATGACATTCTTCACAGAACTAGAAAAAATAGTCCTAAAATTCACTTGGAAGAATAAAAGACCCAGAATAGCCAAAGCAATTTTAAGCCAAAAAGCAATGCTGGGGGCCTCACAACGTCTGACTTCGAGTTATACTACAGAGCTACCGTCACAGAGACCGCATGGGTCTGGCTTGAGAACACACACGTAGACCAGTGCCTCAGAATAGAGGGGACAGAGACAAACTGCACAGATACTGTCCTCTGATCCTTAATGAAGGTGCCAAGAGCAACACTGGAGAAAAGACTGCCTCTTTAACAAATGGAGCTGGTTTTCCACGTGTAGGAGAAAGAGACTAAACCCTCATCTCTCACCCTGCACAAAAATAAATCTAAATGAATCAAAGACCTCAGAATTAGACTGGAAACTATGCAATTCCTAGAAGAAAACATAGATTCAACAGTTGAACATTTAAGTTCAGTCAACTAATTTCTCAATAGGACTCCTAAAGCTCAGGAAATAATGCCTAGAGTTAATCAGTGGGGCAACATCAAATTAAAGAGCTTATGCACAGCAAAGGAAACAGGAATGTGAATAGAGAACCCACAGAATGGAAGAAAATATGTGCTTGCTACTCTTCTGATGGAGGATTAATATTCAGAATATGTAAAGAACTCAAAAAAGTTAAACCCAACTCCCCCCAACAAATAACCCCATTAATAAGTGGGAAAATAAACTAAACAGACACCTATCCAGTGAAGAAATAAAAATGGCCAACAAATATATGAAAAGATGTTCAACATCTTTAGCAATTAGGGACATACAAATCAAAACGACCCTGAGATGTCATCTCACACCAGTCAGAATGGCAGTTATCAAGAATACAGATGATAGGGCTGGGGATATAGCTCAGTTGGTACAGTGCATGTCTCACATGGAAAAGGCTCTGGGTTCAATCCCCAGCACCACAAAAACAAAACAAAACAAAAGAATACAGTTAATAATGAATGTTGGAGAGGAGGTAGAGGAAAAGGAACACTTGTATACTGCTGGTGGGACTGTAAATCCCACAGTGGAAATCTGTATGAGCTTCCTCAAAAGACCAGGCATGGAACCACCATATGACCCAGCTATACCACCTCTTGACATCTACCCTGAAGAATTAAAGTCAGCATACTCTAGTGACATATGTGCACCCAGGTTTATAGCAGCACAATGCACAGTAGCCAAACTATGAAACCAGCCTAGATGTCCATCATGGATGAATGGATAAAGAAAACGTGGCGTGTATACACAATGGAGTTTTATTCAGCCATAAAGAAAAATGAAATTATGTCATTTGCAGAAAGATGGATGGCATTAGAGACCGTCGTGTTAAGTGAGATAAGCTAAACTTAGAAGTCAAGGTTCGTATGTTTTCTCTTATATGTGAAGGCTAGAGAGGAAAAGGAGGACTAAAGGTGGGGGGTCTCATGGAAGTTGGAGTGTGGTCAGTGCAGCAGAGGAAAGGGATGGGGAGGGAGGGAGAGGGGCGGGCTGGGTGATACTGGCCGGATCACACTCACGTTGTGTGCATGAATGAACACGTAGCAACAAATTCCACCATTATGTACGACTGTAACGCACCAACAAAACCACCGGGAAGAAAACAGAATGGAACCCTGTCGCCTTCTGGGCCAGGCTTCTTTTACTTAGCATAATTTCTTTTCCTTTTCTCTTTTTCAAGTTTTTGGTACTGGAGAGCCCAGGGCACCTTGCCACCGAGCCACGTTCCCAGCCCTTTTTATTTTTTGTGCTTGAGGCGGGGCCTCACTAGTTGCTTAGGGCCTCGCTAAGTTGCCCAGGCTGGCCTCAAACGTGCCATCCTCTGGCCTCAGCCTGCCGGGTCTCTGGGATGACAGGCGTGCGCTGCGGTGCCTGCAGCAGAAATGTACCTGAGGCTCCGCCACCTTGTTTGACGTGTCATTATTGCTGAGTTGTGTTCCGTTGCGCACATGTAGCACATTCTGCTCATTCATTTCAATTATTTCTGGTTTAGGGCTATTTTTGATGTTTACCTATTAAAAATAACGATGCTATAAGCATGGTGCACGAGCTATGGTGCGGGCATGTCGTCCTGTTTCTCTGGGGTAGATGAGTAGGAGTGAAGCCACTGGGCCTTGTGATTAGTACAAGTTTAATTTAAAAGACTGCCTAACTGTGAAACAAGTCGCGGCCGTCAGCTTCGCTGCAGGCCCCACCAGGAGGGTCTGTCCGTACCCAGAAACTGCTTCGTGCCACGGTGGCCACGATTTTCCCAAAATTCTAATTTTTACAAGAAACTTGAATTTTGTTGTTGGAAACAAGTACCATCGGTTATTTCCCTTGAGATCGCAGGCTTGCTTTGTTCATTTTTGAACAAAGGAAATTCCTGCCCCATACCCAGCTCTGAAGGCCAGGAGCCGCCAGGAGCTGTCGCCTCCACGTGGCCTTCCAGAGGGAGGCAGCGGGCAGCACAGAGTGGCCGCCCCCTGGGGGAAGCAGAGGCTCTCCGCAGCCTCCCGCCCGTCTCCAGGTCTCAGAGTGGACGGCCTCAGAGATCTTCTGCTGGTCAAGGGCTGGTTTTCTGTCTCTGGCGTGTGTCGCTGTGGTGCGGCCTGTTCATGGCGGTGCTGAGGACGGGCGGGCTCTGCCGGCCAGCACCTTGAGGACATCAGTGGGACAGTCAGTGCGAGTGTCCAGAGCACATGGCAAGGTTGAGGAGACTCCTCCAGAGCAGCAGCTCCTCACAGACAGATCTCAGAGGTGCAGGCTGCGGCCCCCTGCCTGCCTCCCCTTGGTGTGGCCAGAGCAGCTTCTGCACTGGGCGGTGACCTGGTCTTGACGTCTGCAGGCATGACCTCTGGTCGGGAAGCAGCTGTGGGACCCCCTTGCTGACACTCACTGGGGTCACCCAGCTGCTTTCTGTCCCTGGTGCCTGTGCTCCTCCAGCCAGGGAGGCGTGGGGACTGTAAGACGCTTCAGTGGCTTTTCCATTTCTGCCTTGAAAAGCTCTAACAAATGGTTTTTGGCTTTTAAAGCTTTTATCACATTGATGTTTAAAATATTCCATTTCTTTTTCTTTAAACTCTGAATGACTGGTCTCAAGTGATGCTGCTGCTTAGCTGATTCCATACTTTCTGAAAATGCTCTGTTGCATGAGGTGCGGTAAAAGTCAACACAAACAGCTCTCGAGCCCAGGAAACGGCCCAGGCACACTGAGTCTCCTTCCTTAGAAGGATCCCTTTTATTTTCCCCCATCCTTAGATATTGATGGTGCAGGGGGGGGTTGAGATGAGTCTTCTGATCTTTGTGAGCCACGGTCTCAACCCTGAATACAAGAAAACTCGATTATACGTAAATGTTAATTTTAGGATAGAATGTCATTAGATTCTAAAATAAGCTTTGATAAGATTTAAAAATTTGGAAAAAGTTAAAAAAATAAAATACTGCTGCCAAACAAGACAGTAGAGAGAAGCAGATTTGAATAAAGGAAGAGGAAACCCCCAGGAACTGGGGAGAGTTGCCTGATGACAGGAAGCTGGCCTTGGGAGGAGTGAGCTCCCGTCAGCAGAGGTAACCAAGCACTGACTACCGGCAAATCACGAGGACGCTGGCGAGGACCAGCACCCCGGAGCTCGGGCTCAGTGACACAGAAGGTCGCCAGCCCCTGCCGCTCGTCCTGAGCCGTGCCTCCACGCTCCTGCGGCGGTCTCTGGTGCCACGCCCCCACCCAGTCTCCTGACGGCTTCGCTCGGCTGGGCTTCTCTGCACTTGGACGCTTTGGGACACAAGCTCCTTCCATCCTGGCCTTTGTGAACACTGTGATACCCCACCCCACATTCCCAACTGCCCGGCCACCACCTCCAGCCTCCACCCTAAACCTGGAGGGCGACCCAGCCTGGTCCGGGCCCTCCCCTGCTTTCCCACGCTGTCCTGGGGCTCCGGCCCACCCCTCGGCTTCCTTCTGACTGCAAAGAGTCCGGAAGCCCCGTCCTGTATTTGTGGCCTCTGAAACCCAACTGGGAGCTTAAAGTTGCTGGGAGGGAGGCAGGACCCTCTGGGGAGCCCCAGAGGGCTGGGGGCTGTAGTGACTGTCATCCATGCTGCCACCTCCCAAGTGCCGGCCTGTGCCATCTGTGTGCCTGGGACAGTACCTCAGGGATCCTCCTGCCACCCCGAAAGGTGAGTGCTCACCGTCTGCAGAGCCTGGGAAGCAGTTCCAGGGAGCCATGGAGTCTGGCCCGGCCCCCAGCTGGAGAGGGCAGAGCCAGGGCCTTGCTGGGAGGCTGCTGCCTTTGACCTTTGTGTGTCTGCGTGGAAGCGTCTTCCCTCTAGGATAGAGAGGCGCCTCGGGCGGGCAGTGCTGGGTGCAGCCAGCCAGGCGAGACGGGCCAGGGGGTGGGTCAGCTCTGGGGTGAGCTGTGGAGCCCAGTGGAGTAGAACGGAGCCAGGGTGCAGGGACGCCAGGAGGGCCTGGTGGCAGGGGTGGAGGACACTGAGGGGCTGCCCCGGGCATTGGAGAGGGGACCTGGAATCACTCCTTGGGGCACTGGGCTCCCCGCCTGCCACCTCACTGCTGTCCATTTGGGGCTAGTGTCTCTTCTGTCTGTCTCTGTGGAGTGGGGCTCGCGTCCCCACCTCCAGGGTTGTTGGGGGCCTAGACGGCCGGCTGTGTGTGCAGCATCAGCCCCGCCAGCAGGAGCCTGTGCAGGGCGCGCGCTGCTCTCGGAACAGGGTTTTGCTCGGCAAGCCTGAGCACCCCGCTTGCCCGGCCAACCCGGGGGTGCTTCTGCTTCACCAGAGAGAAACATTGCCTTTAATTGCTCAGCGTGCATCCCCTCTGAGAGGCATGGTTGCTACAGCAAAGACCATCGACCCAGAACCCAGGCCTCTCCAGGACGCGGTGGCTGCTCCGTCAGAGTCACGGAGCTGCTCCCTCCAGGACTGCTGGCCCAAGGGGCTCCATAAGGCAGGCAAGTTTGGAGGCTGAGTCAAAAAGGGAGCCCAAGGTGCTGGTGTCCCCCCACCAGTTGCCTCCCTGGGAGGTGGCCCTGGGCACTGGCCCTCCCTGATGCTTCTACTGCCCGACCTCGTCACTGGCCCTGGTGGGGCAGGGGTGGCTGAATAGGGGGAGTAGGGACTTCATACTTTTTCTGCAAAGGAAGGAGTCCAAAGACAGTGGTGCCTTTCTGTCTTCTACCTACAGAGACTTGAGGCGGAAGAATACACTCAGGAACACAGAGGCTAGCTGTGGTACAGCGCAACGTCAGGAAAGGTGCTTTCAAACCACTGGTTAAAGATGAAAGGCTCCAGGGACCAGATTCACGCTCGTACAAACCGTTTTCTAAAGGAAAAAAGGGCCCTGAGGAAGAAACTCGACACCCCAGGAGCATCCAGCAGAGGTAGAGAGCACCTAACACAACCGCCTAGGCCACGCGGAACACATAGGCGTGATTCGTTTGCTACAGGAAAAATATTCTCAGTTGAGTTTTAAAAATTCAGCTTTATGTCTACCCATTACCTGTCTGTTGATGTATCCACCATAAATCCAGGAATCTGTTCACATGTTTACCCACCCACCACCCATGACTCACCCCTCCATTCAGGAATATATACATCCACCCACCAGTTCACCCACCCACCCACTCAGCTACCCATCCACCGATCCACCCTTCAGTGAATCTATCTGTTCATCTACTGCCACCCAAATTCTCATTTACCTACCCACGAACCTCTCTATCCATCCATTCATCCATGAGTCTATTCGTCAGTAACAACCTATGAATAAGCCTGTTCATCCACAGACCTGTGCATCCCTTCACCATCATCCGTCCATCCCTTCATCCGTCTCTGCACCCATGAATCCATCCATTCATCTACCTGTGTTAGTCAGTTTTCTGTTACTATAACAAATACCTGAGATGATCAACTTATAAAGAGTCTGTTTTGGTTCCTACTTTCAGAGGTTCTGTCCATGACCACTTGATCATCACTGCTCTTGGCCTATGATGAGATCATACGTCACAGTGGGAGCATGTGGCAGAGCAAAGGAGAGGAAGACCAATGACCCAAAGGCCATCACTAAGCTCCACCTTTTGAAGTTTTCACCAGTAGGGCTGGGGACCAAGCCTTTGGAGAACACCTGAGATCAGACTATAGGCTGCAGATGTAGATCTATGATGAAGCATGCCCAGCACACCCAAGGCCTCAGTTCACTTCCCAGATTAAAGAGTCCGAATTGTAGCACCACCCGTGACCCACCTTCCAATCCACCTACCCTCCCACCTCCCATCCAGCCATGAATCTGTCTAAATCTATATAGCCACCCACCTGTGACTTATGCACTCATCTGTCTGTCCATTCATAAATCTGTCCATCTGTGAATCCATCCATCTACCCATCATGCATGCATGCATTACCCATCCATCCAACCCTAATTCACTGGCCTCTTCCTGAGCATCCTTTTGTGGCAGGCCCTGGATTTGGAGTTGGTTCTCATCCTTGCATCTTTCAGATAACACTTCTGGAGAACAAAACAGATATATTAGCAAAAGGTAGTAGTAGTGGAGGTCCAGCAGAAGCTGTGTCTGCTAGGGAATCAGGAGGTGGCCCAGAAGAGGTGGCCTGGTGTAAGCTGGGACTTAAGAAATGGCTGAGTGCGGGCCTGTGATGAAGGAGGGTGAGGGGGCGGGTCCCTGATCAGAGGAGCAGAACGCACACACGTGTTGGCATGGTCTGTGGCAGGAAATGGCCATGGGCTGAGGGGGCTGATAAGTCTGCAAAGGTGTGGCTCAGGGACAGATCTCGAGGCTCACTGGGGTTCAGGATGAGCGGTGTGGATTTTCCGGTGGGCGGTGGCAGCTCTGAAGTTGGTAAGTGCAGGAGTGGCTTGGCTATGTGTTCCTTTTAGACATCTGACTGAGACATTGGCAGTGTGGAGGGTGATTGGAGGAGGCAGGCCTGGTGCCCAGAGCAAGACTGTAAGTCCCAGGTAAGAGATGGAGGGGCGTCAGCCGTGGCATGGCAGTGAGTGTCCCGAGTCCTCAGCATGTTAGGAAGATGCACCTGGTACAGCCTGAATAAGAGGCTCAGGTAGTTACTATGGAAACATTCGATGTTTCCGATCAGGGTTGGCATGGGGTGCGCCAAAATTGCCATGAATTTTATAGGCACAAAGGTTGCTGGGAAGCCCCAAATGAATACTGCCAATAAGATGTGTCACCCCTTCCCTCCAAGTGACACTTTGCCCAGAAAAGGCCATTGAGTCAGGGATGAGCAGAGATGAGGCAGCCCTTTCCATCCTGAGGGTGGGATGGGAGACCCTGAGTTCATCAAGGCTGTTCGGGTCAATTACACCAATGAGACAAATGACCTCAGAACTGCATTGCAGCAGTCATTTGGCAGCAAAAACAGTGACAGGGATTGAGAGAAGCATCACTCAATTCTAGCACAGAAGGATCCCTTTTAAAGCACCCAGTGCAATGTGCTCACTCGAAGGGGGAAAAGAAGAGTAAAAAAAACTACAGAATAACAATCAGGGTGATGATGGTGACGGTGATGATGACAGTAATGATGTTAATGGAGAAGATGGTGGTGTGGTGGAGATGGCGATGATGGTGATGGTGATGGTGATAACAGTGCAAAGATGGTGATGATGGTGACGATGGTGGTGGTGGTGATGACATCGTGATGGTGATACGGTGGTTGTAATGGTGATGGTGATGATGATGATGGTGAAGATGGTGATGATACTGGTGACGAGGGTGGTGGTGATGATATTGTGATGGTGGTGATGGTGATGATGATGACGGTGGTGATGATATTGGTGATGGTGATGATAACAGTGCAAAGATGGTGACGATGGTGGTGGTGATGGTGATGATGGTGGTGATGATGATATTGTGATGGTGATGGTGATGGTGATGGTGGTGATGATGATGGTGGTGATGATGTCGTGATGGTGATGATGGTGGTGGTGATGGTGATGATGGTGGTGATGACGATGGTGGTGGTGATGGTGACGATGGTGGTGGTGATGGTGATGATGGTGGTGGTGACGATGGTGGTGGTGATGGTGATGATGGTGGTGATGATGGTGGTGGTGATGATGTGATGGTGATGATGGTGGTGATGACTTATTAACGCTTACATTTTGCTTACTATGTGCTAGATACTATTCTAAACATGTTACCTAAATTAACACATTTAATTGTCACAGAAGTCTGGTGAGGAGATGTTGCCGTCATCCCCACTCTGTGGTGGGAAAGCCATGCTGCCACGTGCTACACAGCCATCGGGGTTAGAGCAAGGCCTGGACACCAACCTTCTTGCCATCCACAATCTATAAGATGAAGGCCAAAAGCACTTTGGAAAACCCTTAGCCCCAGGAAGGGGTGGAACTGTTCCACCTGACGGGTGATTCTGCCGAGGATGTCGCCCCTGAGGTACCCCTAGGTAGCTGGGGCTGCATGTCCTGAGCATTGTTTGGAAGCCAGATGAAGAGGCAGTGAGGATGTCAAGGCATGGAAGAAGCTGCTCCACACCACGCATGCACGCTGCGGGTTCTGGGGAAAGGAGAGAGCTTCAGGCTCAATAGAAAGGAAATCTTTTTGCCCTCGGATCGAGAATGGGGAAACTGAGACTCAGCGAAGTGACTTGTCCACAGATGCATCAGCAGAGAGAGGCAGATGCCAGCTCCACAGGTCTTCCATTCAGTGGCAACTCGGTCAGTAGAAGCCAAGACCCCTTTCCCACCCCTAAGTTTCCATGTGGAAGGACATTTTGTGTAAGACTCCTGGGCCCAGGTGGGGAACTGGTGGTCCTTCTGCAAACCCAAACCACTGTCTGAAGGGCCTGCTCAAACCTCAGTGACCACGTGGCTCATCCGGGTAGGGGCAGCCTGGGGAGCCCAGACTGGTCATGGGGAAGGAAGGTCACATCTTTTGGCGTTGGCTGCTTGGGGCAACAGTTACCTGCTCTGGGCAGGGTCCCTCACCCGTACATGAGGTGATAAGAGGCGCAGGAAGAGGGTCCTTTGAATTCTGGGCACGAGGACAGGCTTGCTGAGCAGACCCCAACCTCCACCTGCCACACCTCCCTGTGTGCACCCTTTGCCCCAGGCCCAGGGCACTGGCCGCCAGGGCTCCCACGGCACTGTCACACCCTCCTCCCATGACCTGTAGGCCAGTGCTGCATCCTTTCGCCTGCAAGCGTGACTCAAGGGCCATGGTCTCAGGATTCTCTTCAAGGCTCACTCTCTCCCAGTGATTGACAGACAGCAGGTGGACTCTGGGCATTTCCCAGTGTGGTTACTGAGTATCGGCTTCTCTGGGCGGGTGCAGCCCCATCTGGTGCATATCTGACCTTAGCACAGGCAAAGACCACTGCACGTCTGTCGGATGAATACATGGTGGCTCGGAGAAGAGCCCCCTACAGCGAGGTGAGGAAATTTCCCCCAAGGACTGCGTGCCCCTGCGGGGTCCCTGGCTGAGGGGTCAGACACCCTGGTTCCTCCTCGGAGCCAGCCCGTGCCCAAGGGCCTGTGCGTCCCCGCTTCTACTTTCAGCGTGGGCGCCATGCTGCACGTTTTCTGGCTGCTCAGTCCATCTAAACAGCTGGTGCTATTTGTTCTGGGTGATTTCCCTTATTTATTGCCACATTTTCGGGAGGCACATAACTCTGTCTTCTAGCCATTTTACTGCAGCCTCTTTAAATTGAAACAATTGATCAGGCCTTCACTTTCTCCCTTTTGTTCCAGTCCCTCCTCACCAGATGCCCCCAACCCTTCTCTTTCAAGCAGCAATTAAATGTAAATCCATTTTCTCTAAGAAAAAAACTTAACCACAGGCTCCGGCCTAGGAGTGGCCCAGACCTGAGGGAGCACTGGACATCCGGAGGTGGATGTGAGGCGGAGGCGCGGTGGCTATCACCCAGGAGGGGCTGGTCCTCACAGGTGCCAGGGGATGTGCTGACATCTCCTGGAGTCTTGTGGAATATTCTAGTGTGGGTGGCTTTCAGTGAAGGAGGCACAGGTTATAAGCTGGCCTTTGGTCACGATAAGGGCAGTGTCCACAGTATGTCTCATATCCCATGTGTTAGTCTAAGGCATTTGAGTTTGAGGCCAGACACTGTCAGAGGGGACAGTTCTTCAGCATAGAACGGTAAGGAAGTGTCTTTGCTCGCCTTTCCCCTCTTGTGTCAGCCAGAGGAGCTGAGGGTCAAATTTCCTACTGAGATCCAAGAGCCTCTGGTGACCTGGAGTCCCATCCAGCCTCTGGACTGGGTCAGGTCACCTTTTACCTGCTCCAACTGTGGTTGCTCTTATTCTGGATGTGGCCATTAGTAGGGACCAGTCATCTGCTCAGGGTGACAGATGGCCGTGGCTCCTCAGGTCACACGTCTGAAGCCCCAGTGAGCTGGTCAGCCCCTCAGTGCTGTGAAACAGAGCAGCATGGTCGCCATGTGCCCAGACCGCTGAGTGGAGAGGCTGTCAACTGTCCACGGTGCCAAGGTTGAGGAGAAGGACCCCCAGGAGGATGCCAGGTCAACAGTGGAAGGACTGAGGCTGGGCAGGCTTCCGAAGCCAGGCCTCGTAGTCCCAGCAGGGTGGGTCCCTGCTGGGTCTGCGTGCGAGCCCTCCTGCCACCTGCCGGGCTCTGTGTGGACCTCTCTAACCCTCCCAAGGGCACCTGGGGGAGGAGTCATGGGCCCTGTCCACAGGAATCCATGGCAGGTGGCAGGCTCAAGACATCTGTCCTCTGCAAAATGGATAGGGGTCCTTCTTCACAGGCCCTCCTACCCCTGCAAACCCACTCTCCAAACTTTTGTCTGTCTTACTATATTTTTATTTTGTTTTCTACAGGAAAAAATGGTTTTGCTTGACTTGGGATTTTGGGTTGATGACTCTTTTTCTGTCAGTATTTTAGAAGTGTTGTTCATTGTCTTCTCACTTCCATTGTTTCTGATGAGAAGTCAGCAATCATTCTTTGTAACATTTTGTGAAAACTAATGTGAATTATTTCCTCTTCCTCTTCCTCCTCGTCTCATCCTCCTCCTCCTTCCTCTTCTTCCTTTTCCCCTTCCCCTTTTATCCTGTTCCTTCTTGTCCCACTTTAATAATATTTCTATTTGTCTCTGGCTTTAATTAGTTTGCCTAGGTCGTGCCAACGTGCGGTTTCGTTCGAGTTCACCTTGCCTGGGGCTTCTTGACACTTTCAGATCTGTTGGCTGCATCTATCATCCAATCCATTCAATGAATTATGTGTTTTGCCAATAACATTTTTCAGTTTTTAGAATGAAATGTAGGGCTTCCATGAAAAACTTTCATTTTGTTGCCAAAATTCTCCTTTCCCATTCTGACCACATTTTTCTCTAAATTAGTTAACGAATTTACAATACAGATTTTTGTTGGTTGTGTGCTAATTCTAACATCGGGGTCATGTGTGTCTGCCATTATTATCTTTTTTCCTGATCGTTTCTCACATTTTTAACCAAAAGTCTGGCTGGGCTGATACTGGATCACTGCCTGAATTAATTTTAGTTCAGGTTGCCACCCATTGTGTTGAGGGTAGGTTGGGGTCTTTCCTCTGAATGCCCAGGATGCAGGTCTCAGGGGTCCATGCTGATGTCCATCTCCTTGCCCTCAACCCCAAACTCCAGCTCCTCCTGTGTCCTCCATGGAGGGTCTGGTCTCTGATCTCACCAGGAGTTAGCTCACTGGGGATTCAGCTGTAGTTTTCGCTAATTTCAGTTCACTAGTGGTTCTGCTGTTTTGAGGATGAAGCCTTCCACCCACCCCTGACCTCAGAAGGGTCCTGGAATCTGGAATTTAAACACCATGAGACTCTAAGATCTCTCTCTACTTCCCAGCCTCACTCCCATTGCGCCTTACAATGGTCTGGACCTAGGGATTATTTTTACATCATGGACTCTTTCAGACTCCAGTCTGTCACCTATGCCCATAGCACTTAAATCTTTTGGCTGGTTTCTCTTAACTTGAAGACTTTTCGCCTGTGGCAGGCTCCCTCTTTTGCCTGCCTGCTATGTTTTGGATATTGAATGTTCCCTACTGTCCAGGTTCTGAAAAATGGGAAACATCATCACTAGAAGGAGAATCAGGGCAGAGAAGGCAGCTGAGCATGGGGGAGCTTGCCTGGAGCCCCAGCCTGTGGGGAACAGGTGTCCAAAGCCTTGGTGTTGAAAGCTTGGCCCCAGAGGGGTGCTGTTGGGAGGTGGTGGGTCTTTAAGAGGTGGAGCCTCAAAACTGGCCTTTGCTTCCCTTCCCACTGTGGTAGAGTGAACCTCGGGCTGCAGCTCACAGCTGCCTCAGACCTACAGGGTCCAGCCCCTGCCCACGTCTCTCCCCAGTACCCCAGCTGGCCTGTGTGGAACACAGCTGCTTCTTTAAGGTTTCCAGACTGTGTTCTGGTTTCATATCTGAGCAGAGGGAACGTGGCTGAGCCAGAGTTCCAGCAGACCAGGGCACGTTGGGCTGCAGGAGGGAGTGAGATGGGTCCCTACCCAGCGAACTCAGGGTGCTCCTCCATCAAAGGGAGGTCGGGGGGTGGAGGTGGGAAACGGCTCTGTGGGTTCTATTGGCGTTGACTTGTGGAGCTGGGGATTCTCCATGCACCAAACGTCTCTCTGGAGAATGGGTGGATGACATTTCAGCACGAGAAGTCAGGTCTCTGGGCAGCCCACATGATGTCTGGCCCGAGGTTTGTCACTTTCTAACATGTTACAAATAGGATACGGCATTGCGTGGCTTCATGGTCTCACACACGGCTCCTGGCTCCTTGCCAGGAGAGCATAGTGTGAATCGGCTCCACTGCACAGATGAGAAGACTGAGGCTCTGAGGAGCAGCCCAGTGATGGCAGGCAGCTGGTGCTGGAGGCCTTCTGGTTCTGGCTGGACTTGGTGATCTACCTGGGGAAGATGGGGTCACAGCCAGGTTTGCAGCCATCATGACAAGGGATGGGAGGGGGGCACCAGGAGAAACCCGGTGGAGTAGATGCAGGGCCAGGTCCTGGTAGGAGAGGAAGCTGGGGCCAGCAGCTCTACCTTCAGCTGGATGCAGGCAGTGGCCAGAGGGAGGGAGCTTGGGCAGAGTGGACAGGAGAAGGTGCTGGGGAGTCCGGGCTAGAGACGGGCGGCACGTTTTCCTCTGGCACTGGCCTGGAGTCTGATTTATTTCTGCAGAAGTGTTGGAGAAGGGGCCATGTGGCACGTGAGCCCTGAGGATGCAGAGGTCTGGGGCCGTCCTGGACCTGCGAACTGCCGTGTACTGAATAGGCCTTTTGTTCAGCGCACCGTGATGAAGGAGGGGAATTGGAAGCAGATGCCCGGAAAGGACTGCGACCACGTGTCCATTGTAAGTGGAGCATTTCAATCGAAAATCTATGTAATTTATTTGAATAAAAATGTGTGTCCTTTTACAATCCAGCTTTCTCTCTCGTCTCTCCATATTAATAGATCATTAAGGGCTCCGTGAATGGATAGCCATCTTCTTGGACCACAAAGGTGTGCAAGGAAATCATGATTGCTTAAACTTAAATACGTGACCACTGACTGAGGGAAGGGGGCTTCCTTCACACAGACAGTCACTGCCGCTGCCAGCTTCAGGAGGCAGGAGGCCTGCAGAGCCGGCCAGGTGGCCTGGGGCAGAGAGAGCCCAGCAGGGCCTCGAGCTCCCCTGGCCCACCTGGTCCTTCAGGGATGCCATGCCCAGGGGGGCTGCAGCTTGAGGCCACCTGTGCAGCACTGTGGTCAGCTGTCCTGAGCAGGGCTGGCCAGGCAGGCACAGGAGCAGGCTCTGCAGGAAGGGGGGTCTGGGATGGACCAGGCATCTGGAGGGCATCGGCTAACCTGTGCCTTCCTGGACTCCTGGGCTGCAGGCCGGCCCTGCTGTGTGTGCTGCTGGTTTACACACGCAGGTCTCGGGCCAGACTCTGAATGGAGCTTCCCATTGCTGAACCCGCGTCCTTGTCTGTAATCACAGTGGCTGGATGACCATGAGGGTTCACTGAGCTCTTACTCCTCTGCCTCCCCCTCCCACTGAGCCGTCCATGGTGGGGTACGGAGAATAGCTGGCAGTCAAGGTCGAGCTCTGTAGCTGAGTCAGATCCTGCTGGCACTGCGGGGCATCTCCGAGGCTCTGATCAGACTTGTGTTCTCGCCCAGGTGTGGGCAGACTTGGTGGGTGGGATGAGGTCCTGGCCCTGAGGTGCGGATCTGCCTGTGCGGCTCCTATGGCGCCTTCAGCACCGTGGACAGCGCCCGGGCTCCTGGGACTGTGCTGCCCTGGTGGTTCATGGGCTGTTCCAGCGCAGAGCTGAGACCAGGCGCCTGGCACTGCCTGGCTGCTGCTCGGGGTCCCTGACTAGGGACGTGGCACTGCCTGGCTGCTGCTCAGTGTCCCTGACCAGGGGCGTGGCACCACCTTGCTGCTGCTCAGTGTCCCTGACCAGGAGCGTGGCACTGCCTGGCTGCTGCTCGGGGTCCCTGACCAGGGATATGGCACTGCCTGGCTGATGCTCACTGTCCCTGACCAGGGGCATGGCACTGCCTAGCTGATGTTCAGTGTCCCCGACCAGGGGTGTGGCACTGCCTGACTGCTGCTTGGGGTCCCTGACCAGGAGCATGGCACTGCCTGGCTGCTGCTTGGGTCCCTGACCAGGGGCGTGGCACTGCCTGGCTGCTGCTCAGTGTCCCCAACCAGGGGCATGGCACTGCCTGGCTGATGCTCACTGTCCCTGACCAGGGGCGTGGCACTGCCTGGCTGATGCTCAGTGTCCCCGACCAGGGGTGTGGCACTGCCTGGCTGCTGCTCGGTGTCCCCGACCAGGGGTGTGGCATTGCCTGGCTGCTGCTCGGGGTCCCTGACCCTGGTTCCGTCCCTCGGGCCCCGTCTTCACCTCCCCGTCCCTTCCTTCTCCTCCTCCCTCTCCCTGTCCTTTCTCTCCTTCCGTCTCCAGCTCTCTCAATGGCTCCTGCTTGAGGTTCCCTGGATTTGGTGTCTGACCACGCACCTGTGGCCCCTCTGTGTGGCCTTGTCCTTTCGTGCGTCTGTGCCCCAGTGGGGGAAATCCCCAAGGGCAGATCACGCTTAATGCTTTCCCCGGCCTGTCACCAAGCTCACCGTCAGAATGAGTGGGGACCCAGCTGTGTCTGGGGAGGCGGTGGCCAGGGCTTCCTGGAGGAGGGGCATGCATGTGGCACTGGGTTGTTTCAGCTGCCTGCTGGGGTCGACAGCAGCATTTCAGGCCATGACCCTTCTGGGGCTTGAGTGCAGAGTGGTTCTGAGCAGCTGCAGTTGTGCACTATTCGGATCTGTCGGTTGTGAATATCTCGGTAGTCTGCATGCAAGGTGAACTTGGCTCTGGTCCTGGCTGCTCAGGCGTCCGCCACAGACTGGCCCCTTCTTGTCTGAAGTGTCTGCAGCGCTGTGCTCGGGGGCACAGTCGTCAGAACCATCTCTGCAGCCAAGCCTGGAGGGTCCACAGCAGCCAGGGCCTCTGCATTCTGCTCTCCTTCTGTCCCCACAGCAGCCCTCTGAGGACAGTGACGTCTGTGCTCATGGCACAGAAACTGAGGCACAGAGGAGTGGGTTTCTAGCAGAAAAGGAGCTGGGCCCGGTTACCATCTGAGTCACACCTGGAGCCTGGGGAGGGAATCTGGCTGTGCACCTGCTGGCCAGCAAGGGACCTGGGCGGCCAGTGGTCTGCCGTCATGGCCATCTCATCTGTGCAGCAGGAGTAGTGTCCACGGGATGTGTGGCGTTAGCGTTGGCTGTGCAGGCAAGGTGCTTAACCAGCTGTGTGGTGGGGGTCTCACCTGGTCCCCGGCCCACCCTGGGTTGGTTGGTGTGGGGTGGGAGGGGTTGTCTGTTCTCCACACAGAGGTCCAGTTTCTACAGCTCTGTTTGCAGAAGACTCTGGCCTCCGCCCGTTCTCTGGCTCCTCTGTTGAAGGTCAGGTGTCATGGATGCCTGGGCGTATTCTGGGCTTCCTGCTCTGCCCTGCTGGACTGGCATTGGCTTTTAGTCAGAACCGTGTGGTCTGGGTCACTGTAGCTCTGTGGTGCTGGAGGCTGGGCAGAGCCTCCTCTTCTTTCTAAAGCCGACATTGCTGTAGTGCTCAGCGTCTTTCGTTGATCCTTATGGATTCAGGATTGTGTGTTCTGTTTCTGTGAAGAACGCCACTGGCTTAAGACCTTGAGAAGAGAGCAGAGGCAGCACCTCAGGATGTGGGTGCAGGCCAGGAGCTCAAGGCAAGGCCAACGGGAGCAGAAAGGGCAGATGGGACGAGACCCGGCTAAGAGGCTTCTGCCCCGCACAGGAAGCCACAGGGTGAAGAGAGACCTTGCAGGACGGCAGCAAACATTCGCCCACTCTTCACCCAATGAGCGGCAAATGCCCAGGGAAAAATCCTCAACCACAAAATCCCAAGTAATCTGATCAAAAAATGGACAAAGGATCTGAACAGACATTTCTCCAAAGACAATGTAAATGCCAAATGAATGAACAAGAACTCAACAGCTCCTGCTGCTACAGTATGTGTGGGGACTGTCCCCAAGGCCCAGCTGTTGCCGCTTCTTCCCCAGCTCCGGCACTGGGGGGTCTGGTGGAGCCTTTGGGAGGTGGGACTGTGGAGGCAGAGGGCACCGAGTGCGAGTTCCCAAGGGGCCTGTGGGCTGGGCTTCTTCCTCTCTTCACACGAGGCCCTAGGCGGACAGTCCTGCCTGTGCGACTGCCCCCCCCAGGCCCACAGCAGCTGACTGGGGCCAGAGCCTCTGGAAGCCTGCGCCCAGGCGAGCCTTCTCCCGGTGGCGGACCTACCCTTAACGCAGAGCCCGCGGACGTCCAGCCACCAGGACAACACGACCTCACCAGGGAGAGAGGAGAAGCCGGCCTGGATGCAGAGGGGGCCGCCCGCTGCCGCCGAGGTCCCTCAGCATCAGTGCGGGGACTGCACGGTCCCCACAGACCCCGACGCAGAGCCCCACTTCTGGGCTGCATCCAAGCGGACCCCCGCCCGCCCAGGATCTCTGCAGCACTGTCACAAAGCTGCGACAGGGGCGACCTCCTGTCCCTCAGCTGGCAGGGGGGTGGGGGGTGGCGCGCGAGCCGAAGCCTGGTGTCCGAGGCAACCTGGCTGCAGCAGGAGGCGCGGCGAGCAGGGAGGAAGGATACAGGCGCGCCTCTTTCCCTCAGCAGAGCTGGGGAGCCGGTCTCTGGGGCGGGAGGAGAGGCCGGGTCACCAGGGCCTGGCAAGGGTGGGGGAGGAGCCCAGGCAGGCTGGAGGGGTGGGGAAGGCCCAGCACGGTGGGCGACACAGCCGTCGTCCCCGGAGGTCCTCACAGCCTGGTAAGAAGCAGGGCAGAGAAGCCAGGCGCTCCCGCCCCGAGGCTGTGACCCTCTGGAGGAAGCTGATGGCCCAATTGCGGTCTCACAGCCAGCCCAGTGCTGGGTCTCACGCCACGTCTCCAAACAGGAAATTCTGCGTCTCATCTAGAATAAAAATTTTAAAATCTGTGAAGTGTTCTGCTGCGACAAGCCTCCTCACGTGCCGACAAATATACATTCATAAATTTTAAGAAAGAATCTGCAGACAGTTAATGCCCAGGATGGTTAGCCTCCTCCGGCCCTCCGTTCTGCAGATGCAAGGGAAACGGTAATATTTGTTGAGCAATTACTCTTTACTAGGCGCCAGGCAATTGGCACACACTGATCTTTAATTTAAAACTTCCCAGGCTTCCTGTGAAGTATTATTAGCTCCGTTTTGCACAAGAGAAGAAAAAAGAAGAAAAAAAAAAAAAAAAGCAAAAACTCGGCTCCCGGTTCTGGATCCAGCCGGGAAGCAGTAAAACAGGCTTTAAAAACAAAAGCCCACGCTCCTTCTTGACACCTCACAGGGCCCCAGGCGGATCCAGCGGGCGTGTCCTTGGCAGCCTGGGCAGCTGTGGAGGCTTCGTGCAGCCCAAGCACCAAGGCCTCGGAGCAGGGAGTGGGTCTCAGGGTTGGGTGCAGCCCTGGCACCTGCAGCTGGTCTCCGGGAAGGGCTGTGCAGGGCCCGCTGGCCCGCATACCCATGCGTGGTTCTCTTCTGGAAGCCTCCCAGCTCGGTCCCCTCCCAGGCCTGCCCAGGGCCTCCCCAGTGGGTATTCGGCCTCCCTCCCCAACCTGAAAGGGAGGAGCTTTTCAAACAGCCGTCTCGGGGCTTCCTTGGAGGGAGACCGAGTGACAGGCATTGGGAGGGCTGAGGACCGGGCAGGGTGGACACACACTCCCTGGGGAGGCTCCCTGCAGCTCCTGGTGGGCCCTGGTCGCAGGGCTGACTCTGCTCCTGTCCAGCTCCACCCCGCAGCTGGAACCCTGGCCTATTTCCGGGGTGCTGTGCCTGAGGCTCATCCTGAGTTTCCTCCAGCAGGTTAGACCAGGGAGCCCCAGTCCGGAAACCAGAGGCAGTGCCGGGCCGCGGCTGTTTCCCAGGGCTCCACGCCTGCCTCGGCTTCCCGTCTGGCCACGGGATGACAGTGCCCTCCTTCCTTACGTACCAGTGCTGGCTGCAGAGCCCCTGGGACCGCCTGCCTCTCACAGTGCTGGGCACGTCTCTTCCGTCATTCCCAGGGCTGTGACAAAGGACACAGGCTGAGGGCTCGAAGCCGCGGAAGTTACTCTCGTTCTGCGAGCTCAAGGTGCCCGCTCCCTCTGGAGGCCCAGCTCCTGCTGCTGCCCTTGGCCGTGGTGTCCTGGGCCTGCAGCCGCCACCTCGCCTCCTCCCTGTCTCCGTGGGGCCCCCGTGTCCTCACCTGACCGTCTCAGGACTCTGGCCATGACGTTCAGGGCCCCCCTCCTCCAGTGTGGCCTCGTCTTAACTAGTCCCATCGGCAGAAACCCCGTTTCCAATCAAGGCCACATCCAAGGAGCCAGTGGACATGAATTCTGGGGGAGCTACTCAGCCCAAACTCCTTAGACATGGTGGCCAATAGAGCTATAGGAGAGCCCAGGGGCCTGGCATGTCCCAGCGTGGGGCTCCTGGCTTGGTTCAAAACAGAAGAGGCAGAAAAGAGTCTCTGCCAACCACAGACGTGAAACCCGCAGAGGAGTGTGGCGGGCTGCAGTGGCCAGGACCCCGCCAACCTGGGGCACTAAATGGAAGGCAGAGCCCCCTCTCCTGACCCGTCAGGCCGGCCCTCCCCTCCCCAGGACCACCTGCCAGGCTCCTGCCCAGCCGGAGTGCCGGGAGGACATGGGCTGTACGGGCCTGGAGGACAGCCCCTGCTGAACATGCTGTGGGTCTGCCCAGCTGCAGAGGCAGCCTGAGCCAGTAGGGAACAAAGGCCTGGTGGTCTTGGGGGTCGAGGGTACGCTGAGGAGTAATGCCCGCTTCAGAGCTCCCGCTAGGCTGGCCGGGTGTTGGGCCCTATGGTGGTTGGTGTCTCCTCTGGTGGCTCCTGCTGCCTCCCCGCCCTTTCCTAGCTGTCCATCCCTGTGACCACCTAGACTCCTGTCTCTGGTCTGCTTCCAGGGAAGCCAGGAAGGGGCAGCTTCTGGGCTGTGCCCCTAAAGCATTCGAGGGCAGAGAGGGGAGCTGTTGGCCTCAGAGCCCTGGGAGGCGCCTGTGCTGTGCAGGGTGGGGCAGCCCTGTGGCTCTCTGCCTCCTCTGCTGTGGAGGACACGAGTCAGGAGTCTGCAGTAAACCGTTCCCGCAGTGAGTGGGAGGCACCGAATGAGTGGTCAGCGAGTTCTGAACTTCCGTTCTCGAGTCGATCGATGATGGCTGCAGAGCTTACAGGACATGTCTGTTGGCATCCACGCTCCCAGCCACGTGCCGGGCAGGGACAGCTGGAGAAAGACCTGCAGGGGAAGCAGCTGTCCCACCTTTCAGCAGTCTGGGGCCAAGCGGGCCGTGCGGCTGTGGGGTCAGTGCTGACCCTGCTCCGTGAGCCACCGCTTTCCACTTACACACAGTGACAGGTCCTGCGAACCAGCTTTGGCGGTTCCCACTTCCAAGTATCTCACTGCCCTGTGGAAATGGGCTGAGGACTCTGGACACGTTGGCTCCCAGAGGAGAAGAGCTTTGGGAACAGCTGAGCGGCCCTGGTTCTGTGTCTTTGTCACAGATGCTTCAAGAGAAAACCAGTGAATTCAACACTAGCGTGATCATTTCCCTCTAATTGCTGGGATAGTCGGAAGTTCTTCTGTTGTTGGTAAAGCAATGATGTTACTGTAAATGCAGGCGGAAGGCTCAGCATGAAGACTAAATTATTTGTTCTTGTAGTTTCCTTAGGAAAATAAATTTTCACCAAATTAGTGTCTTGGCTAAAAAGAGCATCCTTTCCAGATCAAGTGCAGAAGTGTCCAGTGGTCCACTGGAACGTGCCATGATGATCCGCCCAGCCAAGCAGAAGCCAGAGTCGTCACCTCCAACTCCTGTGTGAGCCCTTGGAATAACTGGTAATCAAGCATTGAGTGATGCAGTCGACGCGAAACACGAACCCTGCAGATCTTGTTCTTTCCCAGAATGGCAGTACGCACTGTCTCTCAGTTTTCTTAGTATCACCCAGATTTCATAAATGTTTGGGCCCTTGAACAGTCCCCTGGTAAGTAGATCCCAGTGTCCAATAATGGTGCTGACCTTTTTGTAAACCAAGTCTTTGGATTTTGGATGCAGTCGTGTGAGACCAGGTGGGAATCTTTAATTGAAGCCGTCAATGAGCAGAATCCACGCACGTCAGTTACTAAGGTTCTTAGCAAAGTGTGGTGACGGAACAAATCCAAGAAACAGAGGGACGTTGAGTTCACCCCTCGGAGGCCAGGGGGAGGCGGCCAGTGGCCGAGCTCAGTGGCCCTCTAGGAGTGTCTCAGTGACTTCAGCTGTCCCTGGGTGCTGTGGGCTGTGCCCGGGAGCAGCAGGGGGAAGGGCCTGGCCTGCACAGCCCTCGTTTGATATAGCAGGTGCACGGGTCATGAGTGGGATGATGCGTCTGACCCACTGCGTGACACCAAGTCGGCCGCGGGCACCCTGAGCAGGTGGGGCCGTGCTCCTGCGGGCACGTGCTCCTCCCTGGCTGCTTCCGGAGCGCGCTGCCCCTGCTCACCCGCCCGCGGCTCCTGTGCAGAGGAAGTTTTCTACCTGAAGAACTCCGCGCCCTGTGAGAAGAGCTGGCTGGAGCCGAGCCGTCGGCAGCGGGAGCCCCCGAGTGCACGGAGGGGACGGTGGGCGACTTCATGAAAAATTTAAGACGACACAAAAATACGTTATTCTGAAAAATGCCCCTGATGCTGAATCAAGATACGCCTGGAGGGGAGCAATCGCAACCTGCAAATGTGTTCCAGGATATCTGTCCGATTTTCATCTTTAATGTTCAGATAATCATATGAAGAATTTTAAAATTTTGCTTTTATGGACATAGATGTGTCGGGTTTTCATTTTTTATTAAAAATTTATTTTTTAAATGACTTTTGCACAAAACGATTTTAGGGCCACCAACATAATAAAACCAATTTATTGGTCAATAAATGCATATATAATTTAAATTCTATAAATATGTATGTGCATATAAAATATTTAATCTATGTACATACAATTTGAATAACTGTAGAGTCCCCAAGGTCTTGCACTGTATAATGAGGAAGTGGGGCCCAGGACTTAGCAACGCGACTAAGGCCATCGATTGGAAGTGCTGTATCTTTTGGTATTTTGTTGAAATGTTTTGGTGTTATCAAGTCTTCAAAAATATTATTACTTTGATTTTACTAATGTAGCTTAAGTCCTTTATTCCTTCCTCTACCCTCTCCAAATTTCTGTTATTCAAACAGTATTTCTTTTTCTTTTTTCTTTTTTTTCTCTTCTTTTTGTTGCTTGCAATTAATACTGAGCAGATTCACTCTGATATCTGTGAGCCATCTGTGGGCAGAGAGCCCCTCGCTAGCCGCGGCCTTTGCAGCCCGGGTCACTCCCCTCCTGTCTGGCCCTTCCCACCCCCTAGTCCTCGGTGCCACTCATTGGCTCTGAAGTTCGGCCACAAGCCTACAGCGTGGCCTGCTTTGTGCGCTCTGGACCCTGAGCACCCGCCACGTCACACGTGCTGGGTGCGCCCATTTCTGCTGGCTGGACTCCCGGCGAGATGGTGACAGGGCTGCGGGAGCCGTCCCCTGTGGATGGACACTTGGGCTGATGGTAGGTCTCCTGCTGGGACCCCAGGAGACAGTGACACCCCAGGGCACCTGTGGCTTAGGACGCACCCTGGGTGCACGGGTGCCGTGTGACACTGTGTGCCTTCAATGTCCTGGGTCTGCTCACCCTTATCCAAGTTCCGTGCCCACAAAACTCCTGCTGGCAGGCGGCTGCTATTCCGAGTCCTGTGGTGCCCGGGCATCTCCAGGACGCCTCCTTCTCCTTCAGTTGGAGCGGAATGTCACTTGCTGTTCCTTCCGCTCGCATCCTCTTTCTTCTTAATGAAGCCGATCCTTCTTCACACTTCCCTGTTGGCTCCGAGGGGTCTTCCTAAGGCACACGCCAGCTGCCGCTTCCCCGCCTGGAACCCCAGGGCTCCCGGTTGGCTCATGGCTCACAGAGTGGTAGGGACCTCTTCCGTCCACACCTCTCCCTGCGCCCCAGAGGTGGAAGTCGCTGGCCTCGCCTCCCCGCCACCCTCCTTCCAAACCTTTGCCTGTGCTGTTGGGCCTCCTCACCCCTCAGGCAGAGTCCAGCTCCTCCGCTCGGGGCTGAGCTCTCCAGGGCGAGGCCCTTTTCTGACTCATCCCTGTCCCCAGGCAGCCCTGGAGGACTGTCTGGGGACATTCGGCCTGTCCCTCCCTGACTCTGCAGTCGCGAGGAGCAGGGGCTGAGGCTCTGTGTGACCCACTGGCCTTTAACTGCAGCCTGCAGACAGGAGGCCACCTGGGGCCAGCGCCCTCCAGTGGCAGTGGCCAACAGCAGCCGGTGGTCCTGCTCAGCCATGGAGTCACGCAGCTGCTGCACCACCAGCTCCCTGCTTCCCGGGCGCCCGGCCAGCTCTTGGGCTCTCTGTCCTGCTCTTCCTGCTGGCTTCCTGGCTTGGGCTGTCCTTCCAGGGTCCCCTGGAGAACAGAGGGCCTTTCCTCTTGTTCCTGGTGTCCTCTGAGCCTCCCAAGCACAGGGACTTAGTGAGGCTCAGCAGCTGGTGCTGCACGATGCTCAGATCCTCCCACCATCTTGGCTACTCAGACGCTGGAGAGATGTGTCCCCCTCCACGTTCACCTGGTGCAGCAGGCCTCAGACCTGGCGAATCTGAACACAGAGGGGACTTTGATAGGCCCCGAGGGACTTTACCAGCGGCGCTGGGACAGGGAAGTGCAGGGAGAGGGGATGGCATGACAGGTGGAGGAGCAGCGGGGGTACGTGGGCAGCAAAGCCCTGCACAGCCGGCCCTGTCCTCAGCACCCTGATTCCCCAGGGCCCCGTGCAAGCAGAGGGTGCAGGGGCTGCCCTCCGACCCACCTGTGGACACCGAAGGAGAGGGACTGAAGGAGGGTCACCGTGCACACCCCGCAAGCTCCATCTCCACTCTGGAGGGGCAAAACCAAACCCCGACCCTGGACACCTGCAGAGGAGGCGTTTCTCTGCCCCTCCACCGCAGCCACATCTGGTGAAAAATTCCAACCTTCTCGGAAGGCTCATGTCCATCTGTGCCACAAGGGGGGCCTGTCCTCGGGGGGACATGCAGGCAGCCGGAGCAGAGCGAGAGGTTTCCCAGGCTGGAGATGGGATGTGGTACAGCCGGTGCCAATGCGCAGCCCGGGTGGGCGAAGGATCTCCAGCGTATGGGTGGGCAGGGAGGTAGGGAGGAGACCCTGAGGAGCTCGTGAGCCTTGAGTCCCTCGGAGGTCCCCAGCCAGGAACCTTCCAATCTGTGATGGAGTCCGAGCCATTAGGGAGGCTGGCCAGCAGAGCAAGTGCCCTTTCCTACTTCAGGCAACCACACCCTGGCCTCACGACACAGGGAGGGAGCCAGCAGGGACGACCAACTTGCTGTTCTTCAGCTTGATGGCTCCTGACCTGCCTGAGCATCAGAGTCACGTGGAGCTCTTTACAAAGGCACAGCTTCCAGCCCCATAGCAGAAATTCTGACCCCAGGGCAGGGCCAGGTGCAGGTGACTGCACATTCCTGAGTGCCTGATCCCCATGATTCCAGAAGGTGTGGGCGGGGTGTCCTCCCCACTGTTGGCCTCTGACCCCTCAGCAAGCTTGTCTCTTCTGGGTCCTATAGGTTCCCACTACCACTTCATTCACTGCTGTGGGGCGTTTCTCTTAGAGGGGTGTGTGTGTGTGTGTGCACGCGTGCGCGCGCGCCTCTCCCTACACAGCGATTCCTTGGGGATGAGTCCCGGTGCCAGCCGGGCTTCTGCCCTCCCTGTTGGCCATGCTCCATCTACTTTCACAGCTCGGAGCCTTCTGGTCCTACCGAGTTCTTTCTTCAAGTTTCTGTCTCTCACTGGATCTGTGCTCCCAGAATCTGTGCTTTTACTTAGATTCCACAAGCAGTAGTGTGGGCACCAAGTCCAAGTCCTTTCCCAGTTTCCGCAAACTTCCCCACACTCAGGTGTTTTGTGGAAGATTGAAGATTTGGGGCATGTGGGAGGGGTCCCATGGCAGAGTGACAATGGCGGCCATCTGGCGCACTGCAGCCTCCCTTCCTGGCTTCCCTCTGGTGCAACCTGGAAATCCTTCCCCTCGCCTGGACAGAGTAGTTCTGCTCGTTCTTAGAGCAGAACTCAAGCTCTGCCCAGAAAGCTCTTCTGAATAAACCGGAGGGATTCTGGTGACTTGATCTGTTTTGCTTGGATACTTTGTACCTGGCACAAAGCAGGAGGCAGGTGTGTCTGTTCACACCCACCAGGAATGTTTTTGGTATAAGGAGCAGCTTCTTAGAGAGGAGAGGCGTAGAGGATGTCTTCTTAAAGTGAAGAGCTCACAGTCACAGAAAGGGACAAAAAGAGGTCAGGGAGGGGACCGACCCCTGGTGCAGATGGATGAAATCAGTGCTTTGAAGTGTCCCAGAGCAACCATTCTCTGAACCGGGAGATTAGACTCCACCAGCACACTGCAGCATTTTGAACTGCAGGTTTTGGGTTATGAAATCAATTCAGTCACCATCAGGTTGACCATTTATTTTTTAATGAAACTGAATATAAATTATGAGAAGAAATCTCCATAGTACATCATTTATTTATTTATTTTTATTGTAAACAAATGGGATACCTGTTGTTTCAGTTTGTACATGGAGTAACAGCATACCATTTGCATATTCATACATTTACATAGGGTAATGATGTTTGATTCATTCCGTTATTTTTTTCCTTCCCCCCACCCCTCCCACCTCTCTTTTCCCTCTATACAGTCCCTCCTTCCTCCATTCTTGCCCCCCTCACACCCCCCATTACGTGTCATCATCCGCTTATCAGTGAGATCATTTGTCTTTTGGATTTTTTAGATTGGCTTAACTCACTTAATATGATATTCTCCAATTTCATCCATTTGCCTGCAAATTCCATAATTTTATTATTCTTTATAGCTGAGTAATATTCCATTGTATATATATACCACAGTTTCTTTATCCATTCATCAATTGAAGGGCATCTAGGTTGGTTCCATAGTCTGGCTATTGTGAATTGAGCAGCTATGAACATTGATGTGGCTGTATCTCTGTAGTATGCTGATTTTAAGTCCTTTGGGTATAGGCCGAGGAGTGGGATAGCTGGGTCAAATGGTGGTTCCACTCCAAGCTTTCTAAGGAATCTCCACAATGCTTTCCAGAGTGGCTGCACTAATTTGCAGCCCCACCAGCAATGTATGAGTGTACCTTTTTCCCCACATCCTCTCCAACACCTATTGTTGCTTGTATTCTTGATAATCGCCATTCTAATTGGGGTGAGATGGAATCTTAGTGTAGTTTTGATTTGCATTTCTCTTATTACTAAAGATGGTGAACATTTTATCATATGTTTGTTGATTGCTTGTAGATGTTCTTCTGTGAAGCGTCTGTTCATATCCTTAGCCCATTTGTTGATTGGGTTATTTGTATTCTTGGTGTAGAGTTTTTTGAGTTCTTCATATATTCTGGAAACGAGTGCTGTATCTGAAGTATGAGTGGCAAAGATATTCTCCCACTCTGTAGGCTCTCTCTTCACATTGCTGAGAGAAAGCTATTTAGTTTGAATCTGTCCCAGTTATTGATTCTTGCTTTTATTTCTTGTGCTATGGGAGTCCTGTTAAGGAAGTCTGATCCTAAGCCAACAAGGTGAAGATTTGGACCTACTTTTTCTTCTATAAGATGCAGGGTCTCTGGTCTGATTTCAAGGTCCTTGATCCATTGTGAGTTGAGTTATGTGCAGGGTGAGAGATAGGGGTTTAGTTTCATTCTGTTGCATATGGATTTCCAGTTTTCCCAGCACCATTTGTTGAAGAGGCTATCTTTTCTCCATTGCATATTTTTGGCACCTTTGTCTAGTATGAGAAAATTGTATTTATTTGGGTTTGTGTCCATGTCCTCTATTCTGTACCATTGATCTACCTGTATTCTGTACCATTGATCTTCCAATACCATGCTGTTTTTGTTACTATTGCTTTGTAGTATAGTTGAAGTTCTGGTATTGTGATACCCCCTGTTTCATTCTTCCTGCTAAGCATTGCTTTAGCTATTCTGGGTTTCTTATTCTTCCAGATGAATTTCATGATTGCTTGCTCTATTTCTGTAAGGTACGTCATTGGAATTTTAATTGGAATTGCATTGAATCTGTATAGCACTTTTGGTAGTATGGCCATTCTGACAATATTAATTCTTCCTATCCAAGAACATGGGAGATCTTTCCATCTTCTAAGGTCTTCCTTAATTTCTTTCTTCAGTGTTTTGAAGTTTTCATTGTAGAGATCTTTTACCTCTTTGGTTAGATGGATGCCCAATATTTTATTTTTTTTTTGAGGCTATTGCAAATGGAGTTGTTTTCCTCATTTTCCTTTCAGCTGTTTCTTTGTTTGCATATAAAAATGCTGTAGATTTATGCGTGTTGATTTTATAGCCTGCTATTTTGCTGAATTCATTGATGAGGTCTAGAAGTTTTCTGGAGGAGGTTTTTGGATCCTCTAAATATAGAATCATGTCATCAGCAAATAGTGACAGCTTAAGTTCCTCTTTTCCTATTCGTATCCATTTAATTTCTTTAGTCTGCCTAATTGCTCTCGCTAGAGTTTCGAGGACAATGTTGAATAGAAGTGGTGAAAGAGGACATCCCTGTCTTGTTCCCGTTTTTAAAGGGAATGTTTTCAGTTTTTCTCCATTAAGAATGATGGTGGCCATGGGTTTAGCATAAATAGCCTTTACAATGTTCAGGTATGTTCCTACTATCCCTATTTTTTCTAGTGTTTTGAGCATGAAGGGGTGTTGTATTTTGTCGAATGCTTTTTCTGCGTCAATTGAAATAACTATATGGTTCTTATTCTTAAGTCTATTGACATGATGGATTACGTTTATTGATTTACGAATGTTGAACCATCCTTGCATTCCAGGGATGGACCCCACTTGATCGTGGTGCACAATTTTCTTAATATGTTTTTGGATATGGTTTGCCAGTATTTTGTTAAGGATCTTTGCATCTGTATTCATCAAGGATATTGGTCTAAAATTTTCTTTCCTTGATGTGTCTTGTCCTGGTTTGAGTATGAGGGTGATATTAGCTTCATAGAATGAATCTGGTAGGGTACCCTCCTTTTCTGTTTCCTGGAATGCTTTGAGAAGTATTGGAATGAGTTCTTCTTTGAAGGTCTTGTAGAACTCGGCTGAGAATCCATCTGGTCCTGGGCTTTTCTTGGATGGTAGATTTTTAATGGCGTCTTCTATTTCATTGCTTGATATTGATCTGTTTAAATTGTGCATGTCCTCCTGGTTCAGTTTGGGAGGAGCATATGTCTCTAGAAATTTGTCAATGTCTTTCGTAGTTTCTATTTTGTTGGAATACAGATTTTCAAAGTAGCTTCGCATTATGTTCTGTATCTCAGTGATGTCTGTCGTGATATTTCCTTTTGCATTATGTATTTTAGTAATTTGAGTCTTCTCTCTCCTTTTTGTTAGTATGGCTAAGGGTTTGTCTATTTTGTTTACTTTCTCAAAGAACCAACTTTTTGTTTTGTCAATTTTTGTAATAGTTACTTTTCTTTCAATTTCATTGATTTCAGCTCTGATTTTAATTATTTCCTGTCTTCTACTACTTTTGCTGTTATTCTGTTCTTCTTTTTCTAGGGCTTTGAGCTGTAATGTTAGGTCATTTAGTTGTTGACTTTTCATTCTTTTCTGGAATGTGCTCCATGCAATGAATTTTCCTCTTAGTACCTCTTAGTGTCCCAGAGATTTTGATATGTTGTATCATCATTCTCATTGGCCTCTAAGAATTTTTTAATCTCCTCCCTGATGTTTTTTGTTATCCATGTTTCATTCAATAGCATATTATTTAGTCTCCAAGTGTTGGAATAATTTCCCTTTTTTATTTTGTCATTGATTTCTACTCTCAGTCCATTATGATCTGATAGAATACAAGGCAGTATCTCTATTTTTTTGCATTTCCTAAGGGCTGCTTTATGGCATAACATATGGTCTATTTTCAAGAAGGTTCCATATGCTGCTGAGAAGAAAGTGAATCCACTCGTTGATGGATGGAATATTCTATATATGTCTATTAAGTCTAGGTTATTGATTGTGTTATTGAGTTCTATGGTTTCTTTGGTTGGACTTTGTTTGGAAGATCTATCTAGAGGTGACAATGGTGCGTTAATGTTGCCCAGAATTATTGTGTTGTGGTCTATGTGATTCTTGAGATTGAGAAGGATTTGTTTGATGTACAGGGATGCACCATTGTTTGGGGCATAAATATTTACTATCGTTATGTCTTCCTGATTTATGGTTCCCTTAAGCAGTATGAAATGTCCTTCTTTATGCCTTCTGACTAACTTTGGCTTGAAGTCCACTTTATCTCATATAAGGATGGAAACCCCCACTTTTTTACTGAGTCCATGTGCATGGTAGGTTTTTTCCCATCCTTTCACCTTTAGTCTGTGGATGTCTTTTTCTATGAGATGAGTCTCTTGCAGGCAGCATATTGTTGGGTCTTTCTTTTTAATCCATTCTGCCAGTCTATGTCTTTTGATTGATGAGGTTAGGCCATTAACATTCAGGGTTATTATTGAGAAATGATTTGTATTCCCAGTCATTTGGTTTATTTTTGGTTTTTAAGTTGGCTTGGTTTCTCCTTTGAGTGGTTTTTCTCTAAGGTAGTTCCTCCCTTTGCTGACCTCCATTGTTTTTTTTTTTTCATTTCCTCCTCGTGGAATATTTTGTTGAGAACATTCTATAGTGCAGGCTTTCTATTTGTAAATTCTTTTAACTTTTGTTTATCATGGAAGGATTTTATTTCCTCTTCAAATCTGAAGGCTAGTTTTGCTGGGTATGGGATTCTTGGTTGGCAACCATGTTCTTTCAGAGCTTGAAATATGTTGGTCCAGGCCCTTCTAGCTTTTAGAGTCTGGGTTGAGAAGTCGGCTGCTATCTCTATTGGTCTCCCCCTATATGTAATCTGATGCTTTTCTCTCGTGGCCTTCAAAATCCTATCTTTACTTTGAATGTTAGGCATTTTCATTATAATGTGCCTTGGTGTGGATCTGTTTTGATTCTGTGCATTTGGTGTTCTGTAAGCCTCTTGTATTTGATTTTCCATTTCATTCTTCAGGTTTGGGAAATTTTCTGATATTATTTCATTGAGTAGGTTGTTCATTCCTTTGGTTTGTATCTCTGTGCCTTCCTCAATCCCAATAATTCTTAAATTTGGTCTTTTCTTGATGTCCCATAGTTCTTGGAGATTCTGTTCACGATTTCTTACCATCTTCTCTGTTTGGACAGCTTTATTTTCAAGATTAAATATTTTGTCTTCATTGTCTGAGGTTCTGTCTTCCAAGTGGTCTAGTCTGTTGGTGATGCTTTCCATTGAGTTTTTTATTTGGTTTATTGTTTCCTTCATTTCAAGGATTTCCATTTTTTTTTAAATTTTGAGAATCTCTATCTCTTTGTTGAAATGATCTTTTGCTTCCTGCAGGTGCTCTGTCACCTTATTGGTATTATCATTCATTGCCTGCATTTGCTCTCTTATCTCATCCTTTGCTTCGCGAATCATCTTAATCATGTATAATCTGAAGTCCTTTTCTGACATTTATTCTAACATACTGTCATTGGATTCTATTACTATAGAATCCAGATTTGTTTGGATCATTTTCTTCCCTTGTTTTTTCATGTTGTTCATGTATCTTCCCCTCTAGCAGTGCAGATCTGGGGTATTGCAGATTCCACCCCCCCATAGGCTTATAGTGACCCTATAGGTTTCCAAAACCCTTTCTTTAAGGGGAGATCAATATTAGCAGTGCCCAAAACAGGTTCTATGTAATCCTAGACCAAATAGCCCCTATGGGGACAATAACAAAATTGTCATAATAAACAAAGTGAGTTCAAATATTATCTTCGGTAAAACAAACAGGTTTGCAATAAGGTGTGCAGTTTCTAATGGAGGACAAAGAGGATGCAGAGGGATGTAGAATGTGGCTGTTAATGGGATAAGAAAAGAATATACAGAAGTTCTAGAAAATAGAAAGGGTGAGAGTGTAATCAAAAGAAATTGGATGTTAGCATGCAAAAAAGGGAGAAAGAGACTCTGAGGGAACAGGTAAACAAGGAAAAGAGAGCAAGAAAAGTAAAAAAATAAAAACTTAAAATTTTTTTCAAAAGGAGAAAAAAGAAAATCTACAGTATAACAGTCATATAGTAATGAACCTCCCAGTGTTCAGTAGCCTGATGCATGAGAGATACCTGACAATGAGCTTCAAGCCTCCAGCAGGCGTCGCAGAATGGGATTTGCCCCACCCAAAGATCGGAGCTATGGCTTCCAGGATTATCCAAGATGGTTGCTCTGGCTTCGAAATGTGTTGGCAAATGGGGAGCTGCAGCTCAGGGGTGGACGTGGTCAGCTGGAGGTCCTGGAGACAGGATGCAGTTGGTCAGGCAGGGGTCCTGGAGGTTGGGTGTGTTTGGTGTGGTTGTGGGATCCTGGAGGCCAGGTGCAATCAGTCGGTCTTGGTTCCTGGTGATAGGGTGCAGTCAGTTGGTCTGGGGGTCCTGGCGGCAGGGAGCAGTCAGTCGATGTGAGGGCCACAGAGGCAGGGAGTGATCGGTCGGGCTGAGGGATCTTGGAGATGGGGCTCAGTCATTCCGGCCAGGGGTCCTACAGGGTCTGGCTGTTGTCTCAAAATGGCGGCAGCCACGTGTAATCAAACCTGCAGGTACTGTGACAGTGAACTTCTAGGCAGCAGCAGGCAGCTGGTGCTCCACAGGCTGTTGGCGATCAGTTTGCTCCTCATAGTACATTTTTACATGGAATTTTTGTTCCATCTGTATGCATATGTGTATAGATGCATGTGTGTGTGTGTGCCACAGACCAAATGTGTGTGTTGAAACCCTGATCATAACGTGATGGTTTTGGGATGGGGGCCTGGGGAGGCATTTAGGTCAGCAGGATGGGGCCTCACGAAAGGGATTCACGCTGGAGTGCACTGACCACCAGGCGAGGAACACCTGGAAGAGAGCTGTCTGTGAACGGAAGTGATCCTCTCCACATGCTAAATCCCTGGCTCCTTGCCCTTGGACTTCCGGACTCCGAAGCTGTGAGGAATGTTCAGCTGTTTCTGAGCCACCTGGTCTATGATGTTCCGTCATAGTTCTCTACAGCAGAAGCAGGTCTATTTGTTGGGGGGGAGGGGGTGGGCACACTGGGGGGTGAGATAGAGTGTATTTTGTACTGAATTTCATTGTTTCGGTTTCTTGTGGCTGCTGTAAAAACTTACCACAAATTTAGTGGCTTAAACCACACAGATTTACTATTTTTCAGTCCCAGAGGACAGGAGTCTGAAGAGGGCCTCACAAGGGCCAGCAGGACTGTGTCCTTCCTGGGCTCTGGGCAGTGTTTCCCCACCTTTCCAGTTTTTAGAGGGCACTGTGTCCCCAGCTCTCTTCCAAGTGAGAGCTGTAGCACGTGCTCTCCCCTCTGACCTCTGCCTGCTCCTGTGAGGACACTTGCAATGACCACTGGGATAATCCAAGAGCACCTCTCCAGCTCAAGGCTGAAACCTCAGGCAGGTACGTGAAGTCCCTTTTCCACATATTGTAACGCACAGGTTTGGGGATTAAGATGTGGATATCTTTGGGGAGCATTGCTCAGTCTATCAGTCATAGCAAAAAATGTCTGGAAGCCATTGATGATCCTAAAACTCCTTAAGCCCAGGGCTTCTGTGGCCTCAGACCGGGTGGCTGGAGCCTGGGTGGGTGCTCGGCAGGCCTCTGCAGTGTGACTTGCTGTCCAAGTTTGTGCAGTGCAATTGGATCTTCTGGGTTCTGCCATTCATCAGCCCTGAGCCGGGGACCCTCAGAGCTCAAGGTGCCTTGAGACGAGGCAGCTTCCTGTTCCCATGTGAAGACCAGCAAAGGGGGGCCGACCTCCCTGGTCCCCACCTGCCCAGACGCCCAGGCCAGCATGCAGGCAGGTGGGGTACGGAAGGTGCTAGACGCAGCCCGGCCTGTGTGCAGCCACTCATTCACTAGCTGACCTTGGCCAGGCTATTTCTGAGAGTCTGATTCCCCATCTCTAAAGTGGGATGATACTGGGGATTTAGAAGGCTGGTCATCAGACTCCTTGGGGTAAAGCTTAGGAGAAGCCACAGCAGGTGCCCGAACATGCGCGTCCCCAGCAGAAGCTTGAACCTCACCTCCCGCCTGGTCTTCCTGTGCCATGCCCACCAGGTCCTGTAAGCCGCTTCCCCACCTGGGCCTGGCCCTTGTCCTGGTAGCTTGCTCTGCCCAGTGACAGGTAAGTGCACCAGAAGACAGTGTGCTGTGGAGGCCGGTGCCCCTGCTGGCCTCTGAGGTCACCCAAGCAGCCTTCCCTCGTGGAGAGGGAGGAAGAGGCAAAGTGAGCCACCTGGCCACCCTGACCCTGGCCACTTGAGCAAGAACCTCCCGGCTGAGCCGCGCCTGGGCTGGAGGAGCCCGGAGGACCTGCAGATGCTGCGGCAAGCGAGGCCGAGCTCAGGGGACACCCGGCCCCTGGCAGAGGCCTGACAGCAGCGCTGATTGGGAACGCCACTGAGTTTTGGGTGCTTTGTTTCCCAAGGGCCGCCAGTGGCTACCTCCCCATTCCCCTCTCAGCCCACTGAGCCATGTGTGAGCAGCCCTTCCCACCCTGCTCTTTGCCACCGTGGCCGCGTGGCTCTGCGCTCTTGTGACAGGACAGCACGCCCTTGCCCTGGGCCCAGGATGTGGGGCCGTCCGCAGAGCTTTTCCCGGCAACCGTTCAGCTTCTAATTAAATTGCTGATTGGTCTGCCTCCATGGCAGAACCGTCTGGTGAAGCGCAATGGCTTCCTCCTGCCCGAGCATTCAGGAGCCCAGCATCCGTCCCGCCTTCAATTAAACTAATCTGTCAGGGAGGGAGCCCGCCTGCCCTCCCGCCACCTCCTCTGCAGCACCAGGGGAGAGAGCCCTTCTGTTCCCGGCCACAGGCTGAGGACTCCCTGCGTGCCCTTTATGAGCTGTACTGCCACCTGGAATTGAGATCCCAAGGAGACATGCCGGCCTAACAGGCCTGGCTCCAACCCTTGGAAATAAAGCCATTTGTCGCCTTTTCAAAGGTGTCTCCCCACAGAGCTCTCCCTCCTGCCCAGCCCAGGGACAGGCGTGGGGCAGGCTGGGCGGCTGGTGCCTGCAGGGTTACACTTTGATTTCTTGCTTTGTCACCTAGCACAGTGCACCTGGGGGAGGTGTCAATCTCGCCGTCATCTCTTCCTCTGGGACTTGGGGTAATAATGCAGGCCTGTGGTTTCCTAGCCTGGACCCTCGGGCAGGCCGGTGTCACGATGCTGGCTTTTCTTTACGATTTTGGAAAGGTAATCCAGTGTGCATCACAGTGATAACCGTGCCAGCGGGTCCAGGGTAAATACTCCCAAATCAAATTGATTTTAGCAGCAGAGCATGACTATTCAAACTCAGGAGGTAAACAAAGAACGTGGATGGTCTCCCGAGACGAGCGACAGGTTTCGTTGCCCAGTGATCTCTGACAAATCTCTTGGATTTTAGAGCTCTTTAGACTTTGGCGTTTTACACTTTATTTTTAATTGGCTCAGTCATTGTGGGGGTGAGTCTGATGCGTGCATATGCCGTGTGCTGATCAAGTCAGGCCGTCGGCGTCTCCATCACGTCAAACACGGGTCGTTTCTTTGCGGTGAGAGCAGTGAAGATTCTAAGGGCTGTTTTGGATGGATCGTAAGTTGCCGTGGGCTGTCCCCTCACCGCTCTAGGCCCCACCCGGAGCTGAACCCCAGCTTTCTCGCCTGGCACGGCACTGGGTCCCTCCCTCCAGCTCTGCCCCCAGCCCCCTACCCTATGAGAGCAGCTTCCTTGGCTCCCGCCCCAGTGAGCACACTTTCACTTAGCACAGAGCCTTCCAGGCTGGTCCATGGCACTGCAGGTGGCAGGATTTCGTCCTTTTTATGGCTGAATAATGTTCCCTGTGAAATATACCATTTTCTGTTCAAAGAACACATTAGTCACAAGTGGCTTCGATTCCTCACTCGGGACCCAGATGGAGCAGCGGCCATTCCGTGGGACACTGCTGGGGTTGAGGCAGAGGGTCGATGGCCCCTCGGGTTGATCCCAAGCTGTGACTGTGCTGTTATCCCTTCCACATCTGGCTGTCCTTTCCTTTGGACACGTGCCCACTGGGGACTGTGCAGTTCAGGAGTGATGATGGAGGATGTGGACCAGGTCAGCAGGCTCTTGAGAGGGTTCAACGAGACCCTGTGGGTAGATTGATGAGCATGTGCCGTAAGTACGTGTGTAATAAGCCATCTGCTCCGAGGGCATGTGCAGACGGAGGCTTCCGCAGGATAGAGGCTGTGCCGGCCCTGTGAGGGGCCGCAGGACAGACCTCCTGCTCCAGAGCTTGCAGCGCAGTGCAGTAAGGCCCACCCAGAGGACCAGCCTTCCAGAGGGCAGTCGAATGGCTGACGACCACGTGGAAAGACGTCCCCGCCCCAGGCAGGGGCCCAGTGCCTGCAGCACGAGAGGAGGTCTTAGCCACGGGTCTGTGAGTCTTTGGCTCCTGTTAGCATCCAGCACCGGGAGGAGCGCTGGAGGCAGCTGCCCTCTCACTGCTGGTGAGAACAGACATTTGCCAAGCAGATGCAGATGCTGGGTTTCTGCCAGAGCCTGACATCGATGTCTGTCCGGGACTCTTGCCTCCCAACTGGGTCTCCGTGTCCCAGAGACAGCGGCCGAAGTCTACGAAGATGTCAAGGCCAGTAGCTGCAGCACTGCTTGTGGTTCCAAAATCCTGGAAGTGACTGAAGTGGGTGTCGGTGGGGGATGGGTACACATGGGTGCGTCCATCATGGGGCACAGCTCACATGCAAAAAAGGACCTATGGGTTTATGTTAGAATGACGTAATATGAACCCCATCATCTCACCTGTTCAATGAGGGTGTGGGATTCTCCTGCCTTTTAGGATCACTACAAAGAGCAGGTAAAAGACCAAAGTGCTTAACCTGGTGCCTGCCTTGCAGACATTGCTCAGTAAATAGATTTTGGCCCTTCTTGTCACTGGTGCTTTTATAAGAGCTCACAGATGCCCACTTGTGTGAAAGCTTCTCACCAAGAGGGGTCATCTCTGCAATCCCACTGTCCACTCTGCATCCACCTGCAGAAGCACACGGGCAGACAAAGTTGGAAGACATGGATTCTGGTCTTGCCTCTGTCACCAACTCCCGAGGTGATCTTGGCAAGTCACTCAACCCCTGAGCCCTGGCTTCTGCACTGTCAGTCAGCTCAGGTTAAATCCTGTTGCAGTAACAAGCATCTCCGAAGTCCTCGCTCACATGACACCTTCCTCGTAAGTGGCTCCAGCTCCTCGCTGTGGGACCCAGGCTGGGACATGACTGGTGTCAAGGCAGAGGGGCAAATGCAGCCATGCCACACTGTGTCCTTATGTCCTCCTCAGGAAGCAGGTCTTGCCACTGCCATTCAGTGGCCAAGCCCAGCATCAGTGGGGCAGGAAGTCACCTGAGGCAGGGACAGCCCAGTGGGAGGGACAGTCTACCTCGCGGTCCCCAGAGTGAGTCCCGGGCCCTTAGGTGGGAAGACAGAGCACCCCACGCGCTGCCTCCGTCCCCTCCTGCCGTGCCTGCTTCCCAGGTCAGTGGCGGTTTTTGTCAGATGCACAGACTGCGACTTAATGAGTGGCAGAGACACACCTGAGAAGAGGCCCTGGACCTTGGTCTACGTGAGGGTCGAGAATCTCCAGTCCACCTTTTGATTTTGATAATTCAGAGAGAAGTAGCACAGCGGTTTGTCTGACACCGGGTGGGGAGTGCCGTGCTGTACCCTGAGGTTCCAGTCAGGGCTGGCCGTCCGCTGGCCACCAGGACCTCCCTCGCAGGCCTGCCTCCCCGGCTGTCCTGCTGTGTCGCGTGGGTGTCTCAGAGGCGCCTGTTCTTCTGGTGCTGGCGACAAGCCTCTGTGTGCAGCTCACCCTCCTATTTCCTGAACGTGCCTGTTGCGTGGGGTGGAGGTGAGTGCCCCGTGCCCGGGTCCCCTCTGCTTATCTGTGAGCCTGTTTGTTCTTTGAGCCAGGCTCACTGTCTCTGGGAAGCCCCCCTTGATTTCCTCAGCTTCCTTCCCCTCCTGTGCTTCCTGGAGGTCACCCACTGCCTCCAGAGCAGAGTCCACCACCGAGGCCAGGGCTGGCATGCAGTTGGTGCTCATGGGTGTTGAGCAGGTAATGTGCCTTCAGCTGACTGCTTGGCCGGTGCCTGCCCCCAGCCCAGGCTGTCCTTGAAGATGGGCGAGAGGTGCCTTTTCTAGTGGGGCCGCTTGACTGCTGGCCACACGGCTGGGCCTCTCCTGGCACGTGGCATCGGCAGATGCTGGCCTTGTGTTTTGTCACGGGCCTGGCCGTACAGAGTTGACCTTGGGGTTCCCACTGACTGGACTCCCAGGACGACCTGAGTCTGCCTGCTCTGGACCCGAGGGACTCAGGTTCCAACGGTGCCGACCAGCAGGCGTGGCTGAGCTCCCGGCCACCTGCTCTGCTGCCCAGCAGCCTGCTCTGGGCACCCCGATCATGCCCCTGGGGCCACGAAGCTCTGGACCCTCCCTGTAGGTGCCAGGAAGCGAACTCAGCTGGGTTCCCTCCAGCCTTGGGCCGACCCTTCCCTCTGTCCCTAGGGGCACAGTCCAGAGGGCCCACCGCCATCATGCTCCAGCCACCCCTTTCTGCGCACCTCTCTCTGTCTTTGAAGTCACAGTTGAAGTCAGACCCTGGGGGGCTGCGAGGAACAGGCACAGCAGGCGGCGTCCTGGGGCTCTGCCCACAGCTCTGCAAAGCCAGGCGGTCAGCGCACGGCCGGCTCCTGCCTTCAGGGCGGCAGAACCACTGCCCCGGAGCACCCCGAAGTCATGCCAGACTGGCAGAGACGAGGGTCGCAGGGCCCAGGCAGCCGGGAAGAGGCCTGGGGACGGGCAGGAGAAGAGTCTCCTAGACGGAGCCCTGGTGGTAGGTCGGCACCACCTGACCTCAGTGTCCCCACTGTCCCCACCGTCACAGCTGCACTCCACGGTGGATCCGTGGTTCCTGTGGAGGGAGTGCTGGAGCCCGCGGCTTTGTTTAAACCAGGGACCAAGGAAGGGGCAGGAAAGTCCCCACCTCCCAGCGCAGAGCCCAAGGCGCTCCCACGCTGGCACCTCCAGGGGAGGCTCCCTCGTGCCCAGCTGCAGGGAGGCTCCCTCGTGCCCAGCTGCAGGGGGCTCCCTCGTGCCCAGCTGCAGGGGGCTCCCTGGTGGCCCAGCTGCAGGGGGCTCCCTGGTGGCCAGCAGAGCTCCCGCACCCTACAAGGCCTCCGCAGCCCGAGCCAATGCTGGTGAGGCTCTTCAGCGTGTGCCACAGACCTGGACCTGGTCTCAGAAGGTGGCACCTCAGGGCCTCAGCTTCCAGAGAAGGTTCTGCGACTCCCCTTGGGCAGGGTGGGTAGAGAAGAAGGCCGGCTGCAGCCCCTGGAGGCCTTCCCAGGCCTGAAGGTGGCATTCGAAAGTGGCACATCTCCCTGCGCAGAGCCTCCCCAGGCCTGCATGGAGGTCCCTGATGGGCCTGGGGAGTCGGGAGCTCCCTTGTCCTTCTGGGAGGGGTGCACCCTTGTGTGCCGCCCTGGCCCTCCTCTCCCTGTCCGTTGCTGGGCAGCCGCCAAGTTAATTCACAGAGGACTGCCCTCCGTCCTGCCCTGTTTGGGTGCCAGGGACACCCTAGGGCACCCCGCGGTGATCTGTGGAGTGATCCTGGAGTGCAGAGGCCTGAGGGAGGCCTGCAGAAGGCAGAGTCCCAGGGCTGCAGAGGACGCCTCCCCGCCAGCCCAGGCCACTCCGGACTTGGCCACAACCTCGTCCCCAGGAGCTGCAGACTGCACCCACGACCCTTCAGAGACCTGAATGGATACCAGCACCTCTTCCAGCCATGTAGGTCTGCGCTTTGCAGGGATAATGCGTCCATGAGCTCCCAAGGCCACCAGCAGAATCCATGTTAGTTCCAGCTTTGGCGAGTTGTCCAGTGCCTGGCGTGGCCCGTGCTGCTCAGCAACCCCAGTGCTCGGTCACATCCACGGCCCTCACTGCTGTGAGGGCCAGGGCCCAGCTGGCCCCCACCACAGTCCTCCTTCACCTTTGAAGGTCCCAGGCGCTGCTGCTCAGCTGGGGGGTGGGCTCGCTACCCCGCCTGCTCTCCTGAGACGGGATTCTCCCCGGGTTGCCCAGCATGGCTTCTCTCTGAAGGGCTCAGGGGAGCAGGCTTTGAACGGGGCTGAGCTGGAGATGGGCAGCAGGTGAGCGTCCTGTGAGCCAGGCTGCATCCATGATCTCCTGATGGAGGCCTGGGAGTCCCCAGGCAGCGAGCCCTTGCCTCCTCAGGGGGCTGCTCTCACCCTTCCCAGCCCTGCCTGTAACTTTGGGGTCTGGGAAGGGTTTCCAGCTCCTTGCAATGCAGCTCGCCCCACCTCCTGAGAAGCCCCCCACCCCAGTTTTGGTTTTGTTTGCTTCTCCTTCCCCAGACCCTCACTACAGGGTATCCTCCCATGTCCATCTGGTCCCAGGGCACGTCTCTGGGACCCCAGCTCGTTCCCAGAAGGCAGCACGGAAGGTGTTGTCATGGATACCTAGACGTCTGTTGCTTCTGCTGGGAGAGTGGCTCACCTGCTTCTGGAACGGAGGGGCTTTCTTTGGGACCTAGGGCTCTGACCTCCTGAAGCTCAGGAAGGGCTGACCCCATGCACGTCTCCTGCTCAGGATGAGAGAGCTGGCTGCTCAGTCTGTGGTAACTGGCTCAGAGGGAGCACCTGACCCCTGGCAGGCCAGCCAGGGAGCATCGTAATTGGCTCAGAGGTGGACATATGACTCTAGGGCTGGCCAATCAGAGTCTGCCCTGGGTTTTTTTTTTTTTTTCTGAAATACTTTGGTAAGAGACACTTTGAAAAGCTGTAGTGTCATAGGGTCAGTTATCGTTTATTGATCAGAGTCCACATGCCAGGTCTTGGCAGGTGTGCTCCCTGCTTTAAGTCCTCCCGAGCCCTGGGCCAGGGCCAGGGCTGGGGCAGACGACAAACTGGAGGCACAGAGAGGCTGACTCTCTTGAGATCCTCAGGACAATGTTTGCAAGCCAGGGACGCAAGTTCACGTCTGTCCGAGTGGCTTTAGAGCCACTTAGTGGCTGGCCCTGCGTCACCAGCAAAGTCTAGAAAGTGGTGATGTGTGTGCAAAACCAGAGTCTTCAACGGCCACGTCCGGAAGCCTAACTCCCAGCACTTCAGACACCGAGCCTCCGGAGCAAACGGTCACTGACGTCCAGGCTGGAGAGCCCTGTGTCCATCACGGCACCTGAGACCAGTGATAGTGAGAAGCTAGAACCCGCCCCAGTGCCCATACTGAGGGGTGACCCAGTACGTCGGGCAGCCAGGGACGCTTACCGGGAGTAATAAGGGATGAGTGGCCCTGCCTACCGCATGAGAAAAGCAAGGGGAAGCTGCAGCTGGAGCCCGATTGCAATCATAAATCTACACACCGGTAGACGTTTTGTAGAAGACTGGAGTATGCCAGTGTTTCTGCAGCAGTTTTCTCTGGTGCCAAGATACATACTTGCTTTTTATTGTTAGTTTCCAAGTTTTTCAAAATGTATTGTGTTTAGAATCAGTATAAAAAATGTTATTAAAAATTCTGGTAAGATGCCAGACACGCTGGCTCATGCCTATAATCCCAGTGACTCGAGAGGCTGAGGCATGAGGATTGCAAAGCCAGCCTCAATTTAGTGAGGCCCTAAGCAACTTAGTGAGACCCTGTATCAAAATATACAATAAAAAAAAGGGTTGGGGATGTGGCTTAGTGGTGAAGTGTCCCTGGTTCAATCCCTGGTCCCCCCCACCCAAAAAAAAAAAAAATTCTGCTAAGGAAAATGTCAAAAGAATTTTCATTCCCAGCAGAGCTGATAACATCCTACCCCTGGCTGGAGACAGGGGACAACAGTAGCAGCTGGCTCCAGAGCAAAGCTTTCTGTGCCAACGTGCTTTCCTGCAAGAGCCGCCCAGGACTCAGGCCTCTGTGTGTGAACAGCTGAGCTCTTTTCCACTGCATCTTTATGTCACTTTACTCACTACTTTCTGGAACCTTTGAGACCTCTGTGTTCCCTCCCCAATCCTACCTCCCTCCTTCCCGGCCCCTACCTGGGCCCAAGCTAACGTGTGGCCCAGGAGAGGCCCAGGGACTGTGCGCCTACACAGTTACAAATTGTAAATCAAGTTAACGAACTGTTAGGTAAAACATTTCCCTCATTCACAAACACACCTTCCTAATAACAAAAATGTCTAAAAAAGTCATGGGTTATTTTTGGATCATAAAACTGGCAAAATATCAAAGCAAACTGGAGTTAATTATGATTGCATCTGCTGGTGTGCTGTTGATGGACCAACAATGCTTGAATGAATAATAAAACAAGAATATCGTGATTTATAAGCGTACGCTCGTTCTGTGAAATCTATTTTTCTTGTCTTCATTTCCCAGTATCACTAATTATGTTCTTATAATTAGAATTTTCACATAGTTGCCTTTTGTTGACAGTGATGACAGATTGGACCCCCTGCCTACAGACATCGTGGTTCTCAGACAGTTTTCAAAACTTACCTTCCGCTCGTGGGCGCTCTGGGCACAGGGCCGTAGCAGCTGGGTCACGGGTGAAACCCTCACAGGAATGTATCGATTTGGAAATTAGACACATTTCTTTGAAATTTTCTTTATAGTGTTTGATCATTGCAATGCAGTGGCATATTTCACATCATCATTAGCACAGAAAAAAAATCATAAAATATTTAAATTTCTTCATAAAAAATCACTACTGCTGAGGTCAGATTTTCGTTGTCAGGCTTGAGACCTGCAGTGGCAGCGTGTGCGTGGTGTCCCTGGCTCTGTCCCCTTCCACCCTGACCCCAGCCAGTGGGAGGGGGCTCCAGCCGGCAGGGCTTCTCGGCCTCGCGGGCGTCTGTCACTGTCCTCCTGCTCCGGGGCCCTCAGCCTGGGCGGCTGGCACCAGGGAGAAGCAGGGAGATGGTCTCCACCGGGAGGGGAGGCAGAGGGGGCCAGGCGGGAGGGACGCCCAGGCGCCGGCTCTGCAGCATGGGCTGGCAGCTGCCAGGGAAGGACTCGATGGTACTTTGGGCCTCCCCTCACCCCGAGCTCCCCCAAACCCCTGCACCTCCAAGGCGGGGCCTGCCTGTGACGGAGCTGCCCCACGGCCCTCACCCTGGTGTCCAGTTTCCAGTTCACAGAGATTCCAAGGTCAGGTGGAGAGGCACTGCCCTGCTGCGCCCAGGCAGCAAGGTGGCACAGGAGGGGTGCCCAGTGGTTTGTGGGTGTGTCTGCATACCCAGGGCCCGGCATGCCAGGCCGCGCAGGACCCCTCCTCAAAGGGGAGCCGGCTGTCCCAGACCTCCTGCTCTGCCGTCACCCAGGCAGACGAGTGCGTGGTGGCAAGAAGGACCCCGGACAGGAGGGGCGCCGTGGGGAAGGAAGGAGGGGCGAGCTCCTGGGCAGATCGCGGGCCAGGCCCGTGGGGCAGCCGGGCTCCCCACATGGTGGCATCCGGAAGTGCTGCAGGTGGCCCTGGGTTCCCGTGTCCTGGCTCGTGAGCGGGGGTCCCAGCAGGACACACGGCACGACCCCCGTGTGCGGTGCCGTGTGAGCCGGGAGGAGGGAAGTGAGGGCTGGGCGCAGCGCCTGGGCTTCGGGCGCGTGGGGCAGAGCCTGTGAGGACAGTGACACTGGGTGCGTCCCCGGGCTCCGCCTCTCGCCACAGCAGCCTGCTCCCCCGGGACGCCTGCCTCCCGCTGCCAGCTTGGCTCCCTCTCTTCCTTCTTCCGCACTTTGGCTGGCTCCCCACCAGGAGCTGCTGGAAGGCTGAAGGCAGCCGAGGCGTTGGAACTGGAGGCTGGCGGTCTGCACGTCGCCGCTGCCCCGGAGGCTGGGTTGACAGCTCTCCAGGCCAAGAGCTCCAGCTGGGAGTCATCTTCCTGGGCACTTGGAAGGCGTCCCCTCACTGGCCTGGAGTTCAGGGCTTTGGCCGAGGCGTCTGGACGCTTTGGCTTCTGAGTCTTGCGATCCCCTTTTCTGGGCTCCCCTCCACCTGGAGGCCGCAGGGTGCTGCCCCAGCCCTGGTCTCTGCCCCTCCCGGGCTGGGCCGTGGCAGACTGCTGCCCCTGCGGGTCGGCCGCCCCTCTTCCTTCCTGGAAACTGCTTTCTCGATGGTCCTCCTCCGGTTTTCCTGGAAGCCTGGGTTTGTTTCCTGGAGTGACATCTGTCTCTCTGAAGACTGTGCTGGTTGGGAGTTCTGGGCCTCTGCAGCCCTTGCTTCCTCCCTGTAGGGCGCTTCCGGTTGGATTTGTGCTCTGGGGTGGGGGGGTGCAGACGCCTGTCACTCCTCGGTGCTCAGCTGGTCATTGGACCCCGGGTCTAAGAGCCGATTGGAAGCTCTTAGCGTGGGTGGGGTTCGCGGGGGCCATGGGGGACTGGGCTGCAGAAGTCTGGGCTCTCCCCTGGGCTGGCTGGACCCCCGGTTCAGTTCTCCCCGGCTCCTGTCTACGGGGACGGCGGGCTACCTCCCTGGAACAGTGAGGGGTGCTCCTTCGGGGCCCCGAGTTCCAGCCTTCTGGAGCCAGGCCTGCGGGGCCCCGTGCAGAGTAGGTCTGATGACTTCCCCAGAGAGCAAGCCCCCATCTCTTCCAGGACTGGGGAGGCAGCCCCAGCCTCCGTGGTGAGGGGACCCAGGATTTCATGGTCTCTACTCCATGCCCCCCTGTCCCTTGGTTTTGCTGCCTGCTTCCCAGCTTCTACTCCTAATTGTCTGCCTCTGGTTCTCCGAGTTTCAAGCTGCGGGTCTGGGATTCGGCCTCCGCCCCGGAGCGACTTCCCGCAGCTTCTGCACTTGTGGTGGTGTCCCCTTCCTGGCTCTCCTGGGTCTCGAAGCATCTCTGACTGCTGCTCAGGTAGAGCACAGGGAAGGAGTGAGATGCTTCCCCTGCCTTCTCAATATGAGTGGTCAAGAGTCATGGGGTCTCCTGAGCAGGAGAGGCAAGTCCGGAGCTTCAGTGATTGACGTCAATGTGGGAACGCCATTGATGGGAAAGGGAACGTGGAGCCAGGAGACGGAGGACAGAGGCAGATTTCTGACTCCCTGCTGGATCCAGCTGCTCCTGAAACCACCCCATGTCTTGAGCATCCCAGAGATGTGTGCTTACAGATCCTGCCTTTATTGTCAAGTTTTTGTGTTCAGTCTAGCTTGACTTTAAATCCTGCAGTTGAAGGGACCCTGGCCAGTCCTTGCTATAACTTTAAATCTTGGAGGTTCTCTGCCTAATTCTGTCCTTTGCAGGCAGGAGCCTGTCCCCCTGCTCGAGGGCAATCGTAGCAGCACCTTCTCGGGAGGCCTTCCCTGGCCGCTTACTCACGTTGCACTGTCCTGCCTTCAAACTCTGCTTTAATTCTCTGCTGTCCCCTTGACCAGGCCAGTTGTCCAGCTGCCTGTCCCTCCTCACAGCCGCCGGTGCATGATCCTCTTGTCTGTGGCCTCTGCCAGTGTGCCTGTGGGGGAAGCTGGTCCTGGTCGAGGCTCCCAGCCGCCTTGCAGGGGCCTCCGTGCAGGGGCGCCCGATGGCATATGCCGTAGTTGCTCCCAGCTGTTATCTTCCCCCAGCTTGGCCTTCCTTATTCTCTTCTCCCAAGCGAGGCTGGAAGCAGGTTAAGTGAGGAGGTCGCTCCCTAAGGGAACCGCGGCAGTGCCTGGTGTTGCAGCTGCCTGAAGTCGATCAGGGAGCCACAGAATCAATCATTCTCCCTGGCCTAACCCACGGGGGTCACAGAGGAACGGGCTCCTTAACTCCCTGCAGGGGAGAAGCAAGGTTTTAGAGCCTAGGTGGCCCTGGTCCAGGAGCAGTGTGGTGTCTGCGCTGTGCTAAATAGCTAAGGCCGGCCTCGTAGAGAGGTGGCCGCGTAGAGGTGGCTGAGCACCTTGGTCACAACACCGAGCAGCCTCCACGCTCCGTCATCAAGACAAGTGCTATTTGACACAATCATCTGAAGTATCAGTGTCAATGCCGTCGCCCACGTTGGCCCAAACGCCATCATAAATAAGGGCGGCTGCTTCTTGTTCCACCACCCTGCCTCCGGGTGACGGGGTGGTCCTGTCCAATCTGCCTGAGGAGGATCCCACTGTCCCCAGCCTGGGTCTCCTGGGGTCCCCTGGGGTGCAGCACCCTGATCCTCGGGAGGGACTAGCTCCTGACCACGGGCAGACACTGCCCTCCTGGAGAGACGGGCGGAAGGCACAGCTCCTGCCCATGCCTGGGCTCCAGCTTTGGAGCTGGCTCGGCCGGCGGGCAGTCTGCAGTCACACGAGGGCCTGGCATGGGGGACCACAGCCCTCTGAGCAGGGCTTCGGAAGTGCTTTGGAGACGCCTCCTCAGGTGGCCGATTCAGGGCGAGGGGAATTTTCTCCAGGAGAGAACATGGAGAGAAGCAGAAAGACAGCCCAGCGTCAGGCGATGTCCTCCTGAGTCCCGCGCTTCCAGAGCTGCTCCCCTGGGGAAGGCCCTGCACAGTGCACGTGACCATCAGGGCAGGAAGAGACCCCAAGGGTCGCTGGGAGGAGGACGTTGGCTCCATGGGCAGACAGGGACCCAGAGGGTCGGGATCTGAGCCAACCCAGGGGTGTGAGCTCAGCTGACGTCAGTCAAACCCGCTGTCCTGAGAGAAGTGGACGCTCTTCTGCTCCTGCAGAGGTGGCAGGTGCCCTGCCCCTGTCCCCACACAGGCTCTGCCAGCGGGGCCCTGTGGACATTCTCTCCGCCTGCCCACAACAGCAGGGCTTTACTGTCCACATCTCACGGAGGTGGGAACTGAAGCAAGCCCAAGGCCCGAGACCGCTCGAGTCTCCAAGTTTCTGCTTCTGTCTGGGTTCCTCACTCAGGTTCATGAGCAAGGTTTTCTGGAGCTGCTTGAAGGAGCCCTTAGTGTCAGACACTCCCAAATCATGAGCCAGCTATCAAAGGCTCATTTAACCCCATCACATGGGTTCTGGAATGTTCCTGGTATATCCGGCCAGGCCAGAGGCTCCCAGACAGGACAGGGCGTCGCTGCCCTTGGCAGTAGGTAGGAGAAGGCCGCAGACCCTGATGGCATGTCCCCGTTCCATTCTGGAGAGTGTCCGCCAGGTCCTCTTCTCCTCTGCACCTCAGTTTCCCTCCTGCAATTGGAAGCAGTGTGCCCATCCTGTCTTGTGACCTGGCTGTGACCGCCGGATGGTCAGGAACCGTACCTGTGTCTGCTCTTGGCCTGGTGAGGGTGAGGTGGGGGTTGCTATGGTGTCCTGTTTCCGGGTGCTCTGCCTAACCCAGAGCCACAGATTCTCTGAAAATTCAGAACCCCAAAAGAGCTTTGCCCCCAAACCTGCCAGCTTCTTGTGTCATCCAAATATGAGTGAAATACAGGAAGCATTTCTCTTTTTGCTCTGGCTGCCAGTAAGCTCAGTGCTAGATTTTGGCAACTTCTTAGTTGAAATTTTTGTAATTTTGATTTCTTGACCCATCTGTGGATTTTCATAATTTCAAAAACCTGAGTGAAGGTCAACGTTCTTCATGATATGGAACTTCCGGCCCTCCTCAGAAGTCTCCGATTATACTCGTCCCAGTCCCACTTATGTGGAAACTGCAATTCTGGTTTGTGGTTGTGGTTTATTCAAACTCTGGTTGTGTTAGCAGAGGGGATTCAGGCAAGTGGCCATGGTCCAGGTGAAATGGAGCCATGGAAAGGGACAGAAGATTGTGGCCAACGCACAGCACTGGCCTGGCCTTTGTCTTTATTCGCCTCTAAATCAACTTTAGAAGTCTCTGAACTAGCAGGAGGAAAGAAAAGGCTTAAAAAGACAAAGTATATTACAGGAAAGCTGTGATTTCTTGGGCTATTTGTCACTTCAAGTGCAATACATTAACAAAGTGCTGTAATAAGAGGAGCTACTAAAAAATGATTTATTGATACTTTAGCCCTGTTCAAACAGGTTAATGTCAATACAATTAGCTCCTGGATCAAGGAAATCCCGTTCAGAGGGAAAGTTGATAAAACAGCATTTAATGCTACTCCCACAGAGGCAGGGAAGACTAGGGACTTGGCCTCCAGGAGGAGAGGAGAGACACGACCTATCCCTGCTCCCTCGGTGGCTGCACTGGCCCTCGGCCCCCGGGACCCCAGGGCTCTGGGCAGTTCTTAGGAACGGGTGGAAAGGCCCGCCAGCTCTGCTGTTTCATGGACGGGTGACCCCTGAGTAACTAGGAGAACATCAGCAATTGTTATGCTGGGAAAGTGCACTGGGAACTGCAGCCGGGCCACTGAGGGACTGACAGGGACAGGAGGGCGTCCTCAGAAGTGAGTGGAGCCCAGGAGGCCGGCGCTGGGTGACGTGTCAGGACCTGTCCCTGCACGGGTCCCTCTTTCCCTCTTTCTCTTCTTGCTCACAGGTGGTGTGTGGTCATGTGTGGCCTCTGCCCTGTGTCTACCTGCCCCTCCCCTGGGCTGTCCTCCTGTACAGAGGGACTCCTGACGGGGGAGCTGGCTGCCTCTGGTGTCCCCTGGCTAGCTGTGGGGTTCCACGGTGGAGCTGGGACAGTCCCAACGTCACTATCCATGCCCCTAAAGACTCACTTACAAATGGTTGTTTTCTGGCAAACGTTCTCAAGACAAGCGTTCACACGCGCTCCAGCGAGCGTGCCCTCCCTTGCTCTTCTGCACAAGCAGCCGTGCCCTGCCCTGGTCCAGAGCATCATGGCTGCCCGTGCTGGCTCCCTGGTGGGTATGCTGCAGGGGACGCCTGGGCCTCAGTGACCTCTGAATCCAAGGCCAATGCCCTCCTGCTGTGGGTCTGCTTTGTGACGGCGAGGAGGAGGAGGTGGGGATGGTGGGCCACACAGTGTCCCCGGAGCTGCTGCTGGGGGTGACGCCGGTCACTTTCCTTCACATTCACCCGCCAAGGGGAGATTTGTGGTCTGTTCCAAGGTCGCTGGGCTGGGGGGGCGTGTGTAGTGGTTAATGTGTTTGTCAGCTTGATTGGATTGAGAGATGCCAATGATGAAGAGGCCTCTGGGCGTGTCCATGAGGGCGTGTCCAGGGTGATCGGCATGTGGGGTAGGAACTGAAGTGGGGCCCCCCAAGGGTGGGCAGCACTGCCCAGTAGGACGGAATAACAGCCAGAAGAACAAGGAAGCAGATGCAGATGCAGCTCGGCTCTCCCTGAACGGGCTCTTGATGGCTGCTTCGATCCTCTGAGGACATCGGGCTCTCTCTTCTTCACTCTTCCAAAGTGGACTCTGCCAGTGATTCTCCAGGGAGTTTCCAGAAGCCTTGGTCTTGGATAGGGGAGCACTGTTGCTCCCCTGTTCTGGGGCTTCTGCGTCTTGGGCTGAGCAGCTGCTGGTTCTTCCAGCTCTCCAGCTGCGGACGGCCATTGTGGACTCTCCAGCTCCTGGTCGTGAGGGCCAATCTAATAAGTCCCCTTTACAATCACACTTCCTGCTGGTTCTGTTCCTCTGGAGAGCCCTGGCTAATACGGGGACGTTCTGCAGGCTTCAGGCACCAGGCAGAGGGGCGATTCTCTCAGGAAGAGGAAGGGATCGTCAGAAACCCCAGTACAGGCTGTGTGGCTGGGCTCCTGGGGAGCCCAGGTCCGTGCAGAGCCGTGGGGGCTTCTCCCCAGGCTGGGGTATCGGCGTATAGACGCACATGACCCTGACAATCATCCTATCATTCTGGGCCTAGGCCACCCCAGAGCTCACACCCCTAACCACGGGGGCCCTGCCTCCTGGAGCCCCTCTGATGTGGAGATTACTGCTGCAAAGGCAGCCTACTTCTCCCCGAGCCCCAGAGGGAAGGCAGCCCAGCCGGCACCTCCATATTAGCCCAGAGTCCCCGTTTCAACTTCTGCCCCTTTGTGAGTTGGGACCCTGAGCTCCTGGGATTCCCAGCTGGTGGCCATTCCAAGGAGAACCCACAGAGGAAGAGCTGGGACTCTCAGGAACCAGGACTCCCAGGAACCAGGAGGCCTTGGCTGCACCTCCTGGGTACGGCATGGGTGCCCGAGGCTCAGAGAGAGCAGAGCGGCCCTCTGGACAGAGGCTTTGCAGCTGTGTCCCGTCCCCTTCCCAGAATGCCAAAGCTCCCCTGACCCCTCTGTCTCCTGACAGTGGAGACCAGAACCTGTAGCCCCGCTGTCCCTGTCCCTGTCATGCTGGGTCCCCCAGAGCCTTCACGGGCACCATGGACAGAGACCCTGGGCACCAAGGCTCACTCTTCTGTGCCATGAGACCCCAGCTCCAGCCCCTCAAGCGGCTTCCTTGCCTGCTAGGCCGTGGCAGGTGCCTGGCCTGTCCCGGTGGCTCCTCTAGTTCCAGGACGTCCGGGTGGACTCAGACTCACTGGTTTCCTAATTCTGAGCTCTCTGGAGAGGGGAGCCGTGGGCCATGCCCGCCATGGAGCCCCTCAGCCTTCCGAGGGTGAAGTCGCCTTCCCCACCAGCAGGCGGACGTGGCCACTGGCGCTGCAGCTCTGCCAGGCTCACTGAGCCCCCGTGAGGCCCTGCTCCTGGGTGGCTGCGGGGCATGGCTCAGAGCACTGCCGGTCCCCGTGGAAGTGTGACTCTCCTGAGGGTGACGCTGCCCACTTCCCATCTGAGCCCCTGGTGGCCTCGCCAGCGCAGAGCGGCCCACGCCATAGGAAAGCTCTGCCAGGCCAATGAGGCGGCTGCTCTGAGGTCCGAGGCCCTGACCTGCAAGACGCAGGCGGGAGGGAGGGACCGTGTGCAGCAGAGACCGAGGGGCCACTGGGGAGAGGGGAGTTGCGTGAGCCCTTCGAATCACGCAGCGGGCACAGTGCGTCCGCTCTGGGTCCGCTGGGATGCAGGGCCTGGGGACCTGCTGGGCTGGGGGCAGCGGGGAGGGGAGCAGCCCTGCGGAGGCCCGTTCACGCCCCCTCGCCTCTCCTCTGCTCTCCCTGGTCTATCTCCTCCCTCTCTCATCTCTGTCTCCCCTTCTGTTCTCTGACTTGTTAGGTGGACAACCGGTGACAGGGCCCTCCGCCCAGGCCCGCTGGTGTCCCCAGGTCCCAGGGTCCCCAGGGAGAACTCTCGAGGTTTGGGCACTGAGCGCGGACCATGGCTGGGCAGCTTCTTGGCAGGACTTCGATCGGAAGACCCGGCACGGATGGCAGGCAGGCAGAGGCGGCCCTGCCCGCTGCTCTCCCTCCGTGGCCTTCTCCAGCCACGGGCAGGGCTGGGGCGGGCCATGGTCCTTCCTGGGGCATTGAGACCTGTCAGGGAAGGAGCCTGCGGTGGACAGCGGGTGGCCTCTGGCCAGGGCAGCCCCCTCGTGCCTTAGGGGGACAGTGGGAGGAGAGGAAGAGGAGAGAGTCGGTGACCTTGGCCTCTGCACCTGGAGGCGTGTGGTGGACGGAGGCCTGTCTTGGGCACCCACGGGCCCCGATGAGTCATGGGGAGCATTTGTCTCGTTGCTGGCAGGCCATCCATCGGAGGGACGGGCCCGCGGAGAAGGTCCCCAGTGTGTGAAGTCTGTGACCTTCGCGGGCTCCAGCTGGAGCCACTGGCCCTCTGACCCTGAGGCTGCTTCGAGGCTATCCGAGGACCATGCCCACAGGTCCCTGGTGCCTGGTGTCCAGCCCAGCTCTGTGTCCTGAGGCCCAGGCTCCCGCAGCCCAGGGCTCACTGTCTGGATGGGGTGGACCCTGCTGGGCTGCGTGTGGGCCCAGGACTCTGGCTTCTGCAGGCTGCTGGTGCTGGGTGGGGACGTGTGATGACCTGTGACCCCAAGAAGGTGCTCCAGGCGCCCTGGGAGGGGCGGCGGGCACTGCAGCAGGTGGAGGGCACAGGGCTTCTGGGCGGACTGGCCTTGGGTGCAGGTCTTTTGAAAGAGGGTTTCCACCAGCCACACAGTGGGGAAGGCGTTCCAGCAGAGGACACTTAGACAGGTCCACGAGGGCTGCCAGGAGGAGGGAGCCGGGCCGGAGCCTGCGGAGACAACGCCCCCACTGACCCGCTTCCCTCCCTGGGGCCCTGCAGGGCAGCGACGGACAATCCCCTTTCCCGGGAGGCCCTGGCTCAGACAGGCGCAGTGACCTGGTCAGCAGGGTGCTGGAACTGGACCTGGTCTGGGCAGGTCACCCCCGACACCCACAGGGGCTCCGGGTGCTGAGTCCATACCTTTGGAACACCTGCCGTCTCCCCGACCCGCTGTGGCTGATGTCCGCGGTGGGTGCCCGTAAGGTCAGAGCTGCCGCGGGTGCGGCCCTGGGCTGGGACGCGCTCTGCTGTCCTTCCCGGGTGGGCGGGGGCTGGCTCTGCCTATGTCTACCCCCCGGGCTCCTGCTTCGGCTGTGCCTTTTCTGCAGCCAGGTCTACTGTCTCCTGCCTCGAAGGCCCAGATCTGACCGTTGGTGTCCCCTGCAGCCTCCGTCTGCCTGGCCTTGGGCTCCAGCTCCTGACCCGGCAGGGGGTGTGGCAGGAGGAGAGCTGGGTGCTTCCTGCCGGCTGCCGGGTTCTCCAGCTGGAGGCGAGGGCCTTGGGCCTGGCGCTCCTCTCCGCCCTGACGCTCTGTGGGTGCATGTGCTCGGGGCTCGAGTGCCTTGCAGGCGTGGGCATGCAGGAAGCACAGCTGGCCTCCCAGCACCACCCTCGGCCAGACCCTGCGCCAGCAGATCCTTGCTTGGCCTGCGTGGCCAGGCTCCCAGGTCAACAAGGGCATGCCCCTGACTCTGTCCAGGCCAAGCACCTCAGTCCTGCCTGCTGCTCACCCAGTCTTGCCTGTCCCCCTTCCCACTGGCCAGTTCTGAGCCATTCCTCGCTCCTGCCCATCACCTGCACTGATGAGGATATGGGTCAAGTCTGCTCCCCAAAGTTCAAGTGCTGGAGACTTGGTCCCCAGTGTGGCGGGGGTGGGGCTGATGGGGCCTCTGAGAGGAGTGGCTTAACGGGAGGTGATAGGTCACTGGGGGAGATACCCTGGGAAGAAATCAGTTCTTGAGGAACCCTGACTTGTTCCTGGGAGAGTGGATTTTAGAAAGCTCTGTCCTGGCCTCTGAGCCTCTCTGGCTTCCTGTCTCATGTGGGATTTCTTCCATATGTGCTCCTGCCAGTGTGATGCTGTCCACCATGAGCCCTTGCCAGAGGCCAAACTGGTAGGGCTACCTGATCTTGGTTTTTCAGTCTCCAAAACTGTGAACTCTTTTCTTTATAAAGTATCTAGTCTCAGGCATTTTATTATAGCAACAGAAAATGGACTGACACAACCCATTCCCCTGTCAGTCCGTCCAAACATCCATGCATCCATCCATCCATCCTCTGCCCATCTCTCCATTCTTTCTACCCATTGCCCTCCTTTCCAGCCCCCACAGCATGTGCATGGGAAGAACCAGGCCTAGGACCAGCCACTGGAATCCAGATTCTGAATGTACCACTGATGACTGTCGTTGTTTTGTCTGTCAGTCCTTCTTCTTACCTACCCCTGCCCTGTTGCTTGTGCATCCTGACCAGGGTGGCCCGGGCTGTGAGCCAGGTCAGCTCCCGGGAGTCTGGTGAAGGAGGGCGGCAGTGCTGGCTCAGCTCTGGTCCTTCTCCCTCCTGCCGTCCAGGTTGCTTTGCCCTGTGACCCATCCTGCATCCTCCCACAGGCCCCTCTCTGCCAGGCTCAGTGCTGGCTTCGCTGCTGCTACTGCATTTCCTGGCTCTGTCTGGGGGGACTGCGCTGAGGGAGCGTGGGGCCTGAAGGGAGGCAGAAGCCACGCGGGGGAGAGGGTGCGGCAGGGAGTGCCCCAGGAGGGCCAGGGACCTGCCGGTGATCAGGCAGGTCCTGGGGCGGCTCAGGGGGTGGTGGGGGGAGGGCCTGGGATCAGGAGGCGAGGGAGGCAGGTCTGTTCGCAGGGTCACCTGGGCCTCACCGTCCAGGAGGAGGAAGGGCCAGCCACCAGGGCTGCCTGGGCCTCCGGACCTGCCAAGGAGGTGAGCCACAGACACTCACCATCTCAACAGCCGAATTTAAGTAAGGAAGCCACCTGTGTGCTGACAATGATGCAGAGGGACAGGGTGGACACGAAGTGGCAAGGCCATTGCCAGCCACTGCTGACCCGTGACTTCTTATGACCCACCACGGCGACTCCGGCTCTGGCTTCCTCTTCAAACGTAACCTGCGCGGCCTTCCTGAGGCCCTTCCCAGCGGTGGAGTAAGACTCCTTCCTTCCAGACAAGCCTGCCACCTGAGGCGAGCAGGAGGAACCTGCTGAGGAGCCACGGGGGGCGAGGGATGACCGCCACCCAGATGCAGAGGGAGAGACTCAGGCGCCGAGGGATTGGGTGACTTTCCAGGGTGGCAGGGCCTGCTGGTGCTGGTGGATCCAGGCTGCAACCCCAGGCACTACGGCTGAACCCTGGCTGGCCTCTGGAGGGCCGGCCAGCCACGCGGCTCCTGGGTCGCAGCTCCGCCCCATCTGTCCCGTCCACTCTCCGGGCACCAGTGCAGGTGCAGCTGGGTGGGCGTGGGCGGGTCTCCTGCCCTCCTCGGTGCTGGGCTGCGTGGTGCAGGGTGGCCCATGCTGGGGCCCGCTTCCTGGGGAGCCACGAGGTCAGAGCGTAAGTGTGGCCCCGAGGGCCTTGCCGGGGCCTGGCCAGCAGAGGTTCCCTTTCATGGTGACCTCTGTGTTCCTGTTTCTCCACTCCTGAGTCATGCTGAGTGAGGAATTTTGATGCTCATGATTTATTTTTTCTCAAAGAAAAGACTCCAGCTGGCTGCTTCTCTCTGCCGCCTCCCCTGCACTCTGGCCTGTGTCCCTTCAGTGTGGCAGCCCTGGCCAAGCAGGCAAGAGGCTGAGCACAGGTGTCCCCCGGCTGGCGGGACCCAGGTGCCGACAGTGGGCCAGGACTGGCTGGGACAAGAGCACTGCTGGTCTTGCCCACGAGGCCCCAGGGGACATTTTGCTGCTGTCCTCCTAGCAGGGTCAGCTGCATGGCGTGTGGTCAGCCCTGAAGGAACCTGAATCCCTGTAAACACACTGGACAGATGGCCTCTGAGCAGGGCTCAGGAACCCAGGTGTGCTCAGCAGGAGAGGTGCAGGTCTGGAGGGGGCTGCAGTGAGGCCCTGTGATGCCCAGGGGTCCACTCAGACCGGCGGCCCATCTCCTGTGTTGCTTTGGATGGAAAACCTGGGGTGCCGGGGGGCTCTGCTCAGGGAGCCCAGCCTCCAGCATGAGTGCAGATGGACGGGGAAGCCAGAGGCCGACGGGGGGAAGCCCAGCAGCCCCACAGGGAGGGGCGAGGCCAGGTGGGGGGCTGGGGCCAGGGACAGCCACAGCCTGGGCACAGGTGTCAGGGAGGGTGTGGCCAGTGCTGGTTCTGAGAGCTTCCTGGTGGCCCTGGGCTGGTGGGGACACGAGGAGGGAGAACACGCTGTGGGACTGACCTGTCACCCAGCAGTTGGCCACTGAGTGCCTCCTCTGGGCTCCAGCCCCTGAGACAGGAGCGGCCTTCTATCCACCACCTTGGGGGCATCTGCCAGGGGTTGCCCAGACCCCAGCCATCGGCCTCGGCGACTCTGGGCAGCAGAGGTGGGCGGGCAGAAGTGCCGGCTTGTGTGGAGTGGAGACGTTGTGGCCTGCGTGCCCTCCAACCTCCGAGCGTGGATGCAGCTCTGGAGAACTCATCTGAAATAGATATTTCTCTCCACTGCCGGAGGGATTTATTGACAAAACTAGCCATCTATTAACATTATCCTGGGACTCTGCGCTGCGGAGAATAGACACTATAAATCTTAGTTGTATAAAAACCCAGGAGCTAGAAGGCTTCAGAAGAGGCAAATAGAAAGGCCCGACAGTTCAGACCTGTTTATTTTACTTAGAGGGAAGAACATTCTGTACCCAGCCAGGCAGGAAATGGCTTTTGGGGACGGCCACTTAGCCCAGCTGTTGGCCCTGAAACTGTGGGAGTAATCGCTGCCCGCAATTAGAGCAGGCGGCTCCAAGGGCTGCGTGTTGTCGCGGGTGAGGGAAGTTTCTGGAAGAGTCAGGCCTGAGACCTGAGGCAGGTGCCCAGGGGCCTCCTGGGAAGGAGGATGCCAGCAGCAGGCTGTGAGCTCAGGCTCCCACATCTGACCAGAGGCCCCGGTCCCGCTGCCCGGGGCAGTCCTGTGTCACCAGGGCCTGGCTCTGCCTGGCTCTTGCAAGCGGCTGGTCTGGGTGACACACTGCAGCACCCATCCCGACCCTCCTGTTGCTCTGAGAGCAGCTGACTGCGGGCCCAGCTTGTCTCCTGGGCCCGAGGAGCCTCTGCAGTGCCGGATGAGCGTGGGCACTGGGCATCGGGCAGTGCACTGGTGCCCTTGTCCCTGCGGGCCGTGGGGGCCCTGCGGGTGCAGGATGGAGCAGGGCTCGCGGGCTTGGTTCCAGGCCCGTCCTCCTGCTTGCCAGCCCATCACCCTGGGAACCATGGCGACCTCTGTCTGTGTGTCCTCAGGATGGACGTCACCTGAGCTGCTACCCGTGTCAGCAGACGTCGACCACAGACTCGGCGTTGACTTTCAGGCCGCCGTCAACCTGTCTGTGGCTTGAGACGGTGGAAGGCCCTTTCCCTGCTCTGGAGGCTGAGGGCGACGTCGAAGTGCTGGGGCCGTGTGCCTTCCTGAAGGCTCTGGCGGAGGCTCTGCTGCGCCTTCCTCTCAGTTTCTGGCCTGGTGGGCAGCTCTCGGGTCCTCGCCGCGGCCGCCTCTGTCATCACGTGGTGTTCTGACTTGCTGAGCCTCAGTCTCGCTGGACGTTGAACCACCTGCTCCCCAGTGGCCTGACTTAACTAACGACCTCACGACCCTGTTTCCAAATAAGGTCACGTGCAGCAGTTCTGGGTGCAGGGCGGGGACGCAGTGCCAGGCCCTGGCGGGGAGGGCCTAGTTCCTGCCCTGGTCCTGGGGAGGCGGGTGAACTCCTGGCTTGGGTCCCTCCTGGAGCCTGGGACCCCCGCCCACCCCTCCGGCCCTTTCCTTCCTGCCTCCCTCCTGCCCTTCAGCAAGGTCCATCCTCTCGGTCTCGGCTAGCTCTCTCTGGTGATGGCAGCTGGCCCCCTGCGGCTCTGGGGAGGAGGACCCCTGTGCCCGGGCCTGGCTCTGCCGTGTGGCTCTCTGCCTGTGCTTCGGCCACACGGCAGGGTCGTCCCGAGCCTCTCTGATGTGCTGTAGAGGCACACGCAGAGGGACCGGGAGCAGCCCTGCAGGGCAGCAGTGCCATCGTGTGCACGGTGGCTGGAGGGGGCACTGTCCCGCCTGTGAACACAGGGTCCGCTTGGCCCGGGGGTCCTACAGGATCTTCAGTGCCTGCTCTGAGGATGGGCAGTACCCTCGCGGTGTCCTCGCTGACCTGAGCCAAGACGGAGGGTGGCTCTGCGGCAGGTGCTCTGCCCAGTGGCTCCTGGATCATGGGTCAGTTCAACACCGCCTCACACAGCCACTCCACGGGCTGTTCCCTCGCTGGCCACCTGGGATTCCACCCCTTGGGAGTGTCAAGGAAGGATCCTTCCAGAACTCCTGAGAAATGCCAGAGGAATTGAGGATGAAATGGAGTGGTTTTGTCCCTCCCCTAGAGCTGGTCCTTTCTTTTGTCCCTCCTCCCTTTGAAGTGAAGATGTGAAGGAAGACCTGGCACAGGAGACAGCACCGGCCCTGTGCCAGAGAGGAGGCTGGAGACTCCGATCCGACTGTGAGGAGCGAGGCCCGGACCCGCCGACCGGCCCCGGGCTCTCCAAGGTGGCTCCCAGGCCTGGCGCTCAGCAAGTCTGTCTCCCTCCCTGTGAGAAACGGACGTGGCCTTTCCCGGGTGAGAGGTGACTCAGAGAAAGGCAGTGATAATTAATATTGATGCAGCTTCAAATGTTAAAAGTTAGAATTAAGTAAAAAAAAGGGACAGGGTCACATGTAACCAATTAAACTGCAGCGTGTCCTCGGCCCCTCGCCCACTCGGGGCAGGACCGTCCTCTTCGGCTCTGCCAATTAATCTCACCTCACCTTCCTCTGCAGCAGAGCCGAGCTCTCTGCAAATTGAAGGGAGAGGAGGATCTGCGGGTCGCAGACACATGGACCAGCTCCCGTGGTGCCAGCACTGGGGAGGAGGGAGCGCCAATCAATTTGCAGGGCTGAGCCGAGCCGGCCCTGGGAGGAGAGGCGGGCGCTGCGCCCAGGCTGGCGTGAGAATTAACGAAGGCGCGGGCATTTGAAATGAAGCCCAGCGGGTTGCAGGAGCTCAGGATGGATTTCAAAATGCAGAGACTGTGGGCCGTGGACTAATGACCTCGCAGGGCCGGGCTGGGAGGTCGCGTGCAGGCAGCTCCAAGTGTTGGTGGGGTGGAAAACCTGCCAGGGGTGCTGGTTTGGCAGAGGGGGTCACCTGGGTCCTGGCCTCCCCCACTTGGTCCCCTGGCTGTGACCGTGCTTTGGACACCTGCTCTTTTGGGTTGAAGGTTTAGAAGCAGCGGGGTTTTGGGGGATCCCACCTGCGGGGAGCAGGGGTGGTGGGGAGGGGCCCTGTGGGGCCACACTGCCTCCCGAGGGGCCCGCCTGGTCTCTGGTGTCCACACTCCAGTCCTGGATCGCCTCTGCATGTGTGCTAGCCCCACCCCGGCCAAGACAGCCCAGCGAGGAAGGGTCCCGGCACGTCCATGTTCGAGGAGGGCACCGGCCTGAGCAGCACAGCCAGCCTCTGGGGAACACGGCCAGGCACTGGCAATGGCCAGGGGCCCTCAGGAAGGGTGTGGCAGGAGCGCTTGGGACTGGCTGCTGGCGGCGGGAGGGTGCTTGTCGGGAGCTGGCAGGGTTGGCGAGGAGCAGAGTGTACCTGGGGCAGAGGGTGAAGGCAGTGGTGGGTCCCGGTGAGTTTCCGTGGGAGGCGCGGTGGGGCCAGATCAGAAGGACCCCCGTCCTGCTAAGAGGCAGCCCTTGCTCTGGGGCCACTTGAGGTGTGACTGGGGTCCTGGCCTGGGCTGCGGGTGCTTTTCCTGGCACTCCTTGGAGTACAGGTGGGGTAGCCAGCCTCGGGGTCACCACCTGGGCACTGGCCTCACCGAGCACCGGCCCTCATGATGGGACCCTGTAGGGGTTTCAGTGAAGTTAGACGGACCTGCAGGGCGTCCCAGGGGCGAGTGGCTTCTGCCCCAGCTGATGGGCACAGGAGCCAACCTCCCCTTCACACCTAGGGGCAGTCACCACTCACCACCTCCAGTCTGGGCCAGGACTGGCTGACCCTGGCTGGGCCGTTTGGCCTCCTGGTCAGGGTTGGTGTGGTCAGCTTGCTCCTGCTGCCTCTGGCCTCAGGTCCTCCAGCAGGCCAGCCTTGACATGGACATGGCACTGGGCCAGGTGTGACGGGGAGCGTCGCAGGGCCGCCCACCCCGAGGGGAGAGCTGCCAGGCCCTGGCGAGGGGCTGTGCTCCGTGGCCCTGCTCCCACGGAGGTGACACAGGTGCAGTTCTCCCCTGCGCCAGAGCAGCGAGTGGGCAGGGCCTGGTGGCCAGGGGCTCCAGGGGCGTGGGGTTGAGGCCTTCGCCAGTCTCTGAGCAAGAGTCCGTTTCACAAAGTCCACCTCTTTGTGGAAACTCAGGGCTCATTACGCTTTTCTCATCTAGAGCTGCAGACGGCAGGCGGGCTCCCTCGGCTGAGTCCGTGAGCAGGCCAATTGCGAGCCGTAATTAAGGGGATTTGACAAGAATCAAAGAAGACTGGTCTCCTCTGGAGGCTCGGGGAGTTAATTACCGGTTGGTGCCCTGCCATGATAGGTGTGAGAGGCACCGGAGTGGGGGTCGGCTTCTGCTGGGAGATGCAGTGAGAGCGCGTGTGCCAGGCCTGATTTCACAGTGGCGGGTCCACCGCTGGGCACCGGGGGATGAGAGGAGACCTTGAGCTTCTCCTGTTGACGGCACGCACGCTTCCCCGAGACCCTGCAGCGCTCCCCTGGTGACCCGGGCTCAGTGTGGGCTCCCAGCACCAGGTTCCCACAGCCCCACGGGGGCTGAGCAGGGTGCCGAAGGCATGGCAGACGGAGTAAAGCCGAGGAGGAACAACCCGTCGGCCTTGGGCCGGCTGGCCCGAGACCACGGGGAGCGAGCTGTCCTGCCTCTGCTCCTGACTCCTGCCAGCTCCCGCGCTGCTCTTGAACAGCAGCCTCCCCAAGACCAGCTCTCCAGGGGACCCTCTTCTCTGCCCTCCTTTGCTCTGGCGTTGCCTTCTCTGGTTCCATGGCTCGACACTCTGGAACACCCTGGGAGTCTCTTCCTAGTCCCTGCCCGTCCCCGCCTAGGGGACGGCCCTCCCATCTGCATTCTGAAGGCCCAGCTTGCCAGCCCTCTGCTCCTGGCTCCATTGTCCTCAGCCTGGGCCCAGGAGGAGCCCTCAGGAGCACACTACGCCTGGCCTTCACAAAGGTCCCGGCCCTGACCCCTGCCTGGTGCAGAGCTGCCCTGCTGAGCCAGCCTGGTCAGCCGAGGACCCGAGCGGGGATGAGGTCTCTGCTGGAGGCCTCTGGGTTCTGGAACCAACTGTCAGGCAGCAAAGGCTGACGGATAAACCTGGCTGCACCCTGGTCTCCCTGTCTACGGCACATGGAGCGACTCTTCCTCCGCAGCCTCCCTCGCCCCAAGTCTGGCCCAGGGTCCCCTGCGTGCTGCCCCGGCCCTTGCTTCACTGTGTCCTCGCTGTCTATCCCCAGCTCTCTGTGGGCATGCATGTGTGAGACCGGCCCCACCCGCCCTGGAGCTGGGGCTTGGTGCTGCCTGCTGTCCATCCCTAGCTCTGCCTGAGGCCTCAGGGGTGCAGACCACACACTCTCCTCCATGGACTGGAGCCCTGGGCATGGGACCTGGGCTCCCCAGCCCCTCCCCAGCTGGACGCCTGCTTCGCTGTGACAGCAGGCACATCTCTCTACCTGCCTGACCCTCAGGTCCTCCAGCTGGGTGGATGTTCAGGTGCTGTGGGCACCTGTGCTAGGCAGGGCTCAGGGCCTGGCATGGCAGGTCTTGGCCAGGCTGCCTGCCTCCTGGTGCTCAGCAATCCCACCAGGCTCCATTACCGGGTCCAGTCTGCCTCTCCGCCCTCAGTTCCTCGCCTGCAGGGCGGGGGCAGCAGGCACAGCTCATAGTGGCGAAGGCGAGAGAGGACCGCGGCACCCCCCATGGCCCCCTGAGACTCCCCCAGAGCAGCGCGGGGGCGCCTCTGGGATGCTGCCAGGCCTCCTTAGGGCCCCGGAGGCTTGGGACTCTTCAGGTGGGCCTGCCACACAGCAGGTGTGGCCTTGTCCCATCTTCCCTGGGGACGGTGGGCCCAGCTCTGACTGGAGTCGGAGGCCCACAGAGTGCTGGGGCCGGAGGGCGGTGCTGCTGGGCCCTCACTCTGCGAGAGGGAGGCTGTCCGGAGGGGACGCAGGCCACACTTAGTCCCTGGCCCAGCGCCCAGCCCGGGCACCAGGGAAACTGAGGCAGCAGAAGGACGAGGAGCGGGCTGCCTGCCCACCCAGCAGGCCTGCTCTGTGCCCTGGACAGGCGGCACCGTGACCCCTGGCCAACGCCCCTGAGCGAGAGGGGAGTGTGAGTCCTGGGGTGTGGGCGTGCCTGTGCATCTGCCAGGCCGGGTGCTGTGGGAAGGTGCCTCGCAGCCCGGGTCCCACCACTGTCCACGGGGCTGAGGCTGCCACCCTCCCTGCAGGCCAGGTGGGTGGGGACTTCCGTCACTGAGCCAACTGCTGGGGCTGCTGGCTGCCAGGCACATCCTCCTAGTCCCCTGGGCACTCCCTCTTTCTTTGCTGGCACGGGTGCACACTGCCCTAGGTGGGGCCTCTGGGGGCAGGGAAGCCGGCTGGGATGGATGTTCTAACCAAAGTGTCCGGCCAGGCCAGCGGGTGCCCAGTGCGCAGGCAGCTGGTGGGCCCTGGGGCTTGCTGCAGCCTGGCACAGGGCCCCGTGGGGCTGGCTTCGGCAGGAGTAGGACAAGCTGGGGGTGAGTCAAGGGGCCCTGGCAGGGAGAGGTCACTGTCTTGTGGCCCAGGCGCTCCTGAGCAGTGGGGCCGCAGGGTCTGGGGTGGCCAGTGGCCAGGTGCTCCCTGGGGACCCAGCCTGGGCTGGTGTCTGCTTGTGAATAGGAGGCCAGCGGGCCCCAGGCATGTCCCCCAAAGCAGAGTCATGGGTGAACTGTGGGCAACCTGGGGTCAGACTGGCCCCTGGTCACAGGGGTGCATGCGGCAGTCCCCCTAAGTGGCCTGCGTCTGCCCCTCTGGTGTTTGTCTTCTGCAGAGTGGCCTTGGGTGAGGATCAAGTGGGCATTTGGCCCGGTTCATGAGCTTGCCCACTCGGTGCTGACCAGGCTCTCCTAGGTCATTTGTCACGAGCGAGGAAACAGGATCACGGAGGCCCTCTAGGTGAGAGGAGACCCCTGGTCTGGAGCCAGCTACCGATCCCCATGCCTGTGGCTGGGAAGTCTTAGCCCTGTTCATGTCCTGCCAGACCTGGGCACTTGCGGCCACTTGTGGGGACTCAGGAGGGCAAACGCTGGTGAACGTCCACAGACTTAGTGTCCGACAGTGTGAAGAGAAATGCTAAGTGGCAGAGAGTGAAGGCAGATCTAGGGAAGACTCCAAAACAAAACCCTCCCCAGATTTAGAATCAGGAGCTGTGCCTGCCACAGGACATTGTATTTGAAATGGCCCCAGGGAATTCCTGGGTGGAGCCCCCTCCCCGCCCTCCCTCCCCCTTCCCCCTCCCCCGGCTGCTAAGAAACTCTAGCAGTGGCTGGAAGGACTTGCCCCAGGTCACTGAGGCTGTGGTAGAATCTTGCTCACCATTAACCAGAACTCAGACAGGCGAGTCTCCAAGTTGAACCTGGGGGCCCTCAGTCCCCAACCTCCCAACCCACCCTATTCTCCCCTTGACAAATACAGTGCTGGGATTTTTTTGTGATGATAAAAATGGATTTTGAATCTAATTGAACTTTTTATACCAAATATTTCAAAATAATGATGACGTTCTCCTTGCTGTCTACAGATGGTGCTTCCAGAATGTTCATGATTCTTCCTTAGGATCCAACGAGAACCCCCACTGAACAGCACCGTGAGCTGTTTCCTATTTTTTCCAAAGATGACATTTTTGCTTTGGGTCCATAAACTCTATTATTAAACATCTTCATATTGTCATGTATTTCTTGCAATTTTCAAATAAGTTCATCTTGGTGCTCAAAGATGCCCTTGGTCAGCTGTTCCTGAAGTCGGTGACTGCCTCAGGACATTTGCAGAGCCAGCCCTGTGACTGCGATGCTTCAGACCAGCGCTCCTGTGGTGGCGGGTCTGCTGTGAGGAGCCACGCTGGAGTCTGACCCGCTTCTCGGGGTGAGCTGAAGACGGCTGGGTGCAGGGCAGCTGGTGTTTACCACGTTCCCTGTTTTACCACTTCAGATCTGTAGGCGTATTCTGCAGAGAGAACTTGAGCTTGGAGCTTTCAGAATGAACTCTTTCCTCCTCCCTCACAGCAGCCACACTGCGCGTCCAGCTGCGTGCGCGTGGCCGCGGAGCCTTTCATTCTCGGGAGGGGTCCGCTTTCCTTTTTGGAGACCGAGGTGCGGTTCCTCTACAGTCTCTCCTCAGGGACTCGGTGCTGCGGGCACAGTGCTTTCCTCTGTGTGTCCCCGGTCTCCCCGGTTCCCAGGCCCTGGCACCTCTGGGCAGAGCCCCCTAGGCAGCCGGGGTGGGCCTGGAAGGTCTGCTCCAGCGCCGGTCCCAGGGTGTCAAGAAGCCATGGTGCTTCCAAAGCCCTGGTAGAGTCGAGCCGATGGCCTGCTTCCTGTTCCCCTTAGGAAGGAGAAAGGACCGGACAGAAACACCCTCCCCTCCCCTCCTCCGTGTTCCTCAGCTTCTGACCTGGACCCACATTCTGTTGGATGAACTGCGCAGAAACCAAGATCCAGCTAAGTCCACCTGAGCTCTCTCAGTCCACCCGAGCTGCCTAAGTCACCAGGGCTCGCCTAAGGACTCCATGTGCACTGGCTTCCATCCCTCCAGGGTGTCTCTCCTGCCTCCCTCTTGCCTGCCCCCTGCCTCCTGGGTCACTGTCTTCCTGCTCCGCTGGAGCGTGGTGACCAGACGCAGGTGGGCTACACCAGCTCCCAACCTAGGAGCCAACCTCCTTGACCCTGGAGGGTCTCGCACTGGTGCCTGCCTTGCTCTTCCACCGGCCACCAGGACAACCCCTGCCCTTCCCCTTTCTGCCACCACAGTAAACACAGGTGTCCCTGCTACCTATGGGAAAACTGGTTCCAGGGTCCCCGCAGGTACCAGACCCATGGACACAGAAGTCCTTGGGGTCTAGCACAGCCTGTGGATTGGTGCACCGTATACCTCAACTTCTCCAGACCACCCCAGTGCCTGGCATGCTGGAAACGCAGCGTAGACGGCAGGGAAAGGTATTATTTAGGGAATAATGACAAGAAGAATATTGTCTGTATAATGTTTAAGAAGAACGGCTTTTATTTTTTTCCTGAATATCCTGGATGGGAGGTTGGCTGGAGCCACAGAGTCAAGCCCTGCAGACACGGAGGGCTGTGTTCTATCTACTCCGCCTCTTAAGCAGTCGCTTCCTGATTATGTAGCTCATTTTATTTAATAACATGCCACAGCTTTGCCACATGGGTAGGTACCCTTAAATACTGTGGCTCAGTTTTGCATGATCTAAATATTGATGGAGATGAAATGACGCAGTCCGTATATTTGTGTTTGGCTTGTTGGACTCAGTGCCATGTTTTGAAGATTAATCCATTATGCTGTGTGCAGCTGGAAAGTGCTGCTTTTCATTGCCGCGTATCAAGATTTATTTATCTGCTTTGCTGTTGAAGAATGTTAGGGTTTCCATGTGTTCATGCAGATTTTCCCTCTAGATGGAAACCGGGGAGCTCACTTGTTGGCCATGGAGTATGATGTGCACCCTGACCTTACTCTCTCCTGGGGGGTCCCCCACAGGGGTGCTGATGAGCATCCCCCTGGACTTGGTAGTCAGCTCCTTTGAGGGTTTATGGTGACTTCTCACTGAAGGTGTAATGTGCTTTCCTGGTCACTAGCTCACCCTGGTGGGTCACCAAGCACTTTGGGATGACCTTGTTGAAGCGTCTGACCCACTTTCCACCTGAATTTGCAGGAGTGCCTTATTTACTTTATATATGAGATCTTTGTCGGTTATATGTGCTGCAAATATTTCCTGCTAATGCTGGTTTCACCTCTTGGCTCTCTTGCTGGTGTTTTTGGACGAAAAGAAATACTTAATTTTTATGTGGGCAAATTTATCCAACTTTTCCTTTATGGTTATTGCATTTTCAATCTTGTTGGAAGATCTTTTCTTATCCGAAAGTCACAAAGATGTTCTCTCACATCTTTTAAAAGCTTTATTAAGTGTTTTGACTTTTGCATGTGGATCTTGGTCTGTCCGGAATTGCTTTTTGTGTCTGAGGGAGTTTGCATCATTTGATTGCCCCCGTGCTGGTGACCGCGGACTCAGAGCCTCGCCTCTTGGTTATTTTGCAGAGCAGGAGGGCTCACCAGGGTCTGCGTCTGGCTCCCTCCCTTTCCATGGCTGCAGGCCCTGCCCTGACTGCGATTCCAAGCTGTGCAATCAGTGGCCTGTGGCAGAGTGAGCACCCTCGCGTTCTCTGACTGGCCAACAGGATCTGGTCTCTTCTTGCCTTTTGAATTTTCATGTAACATTTAGAACTAGCATGCCAAGTTCCTCAGAAATTTTCTTTTGAACCTTGGTTGGTGCTTCAGGGGGTCTGTAAAGGTGAGGTACAACGCCAGAGCACCATCGAGCCCTGCAACCAACGCAAGTGTGCTTTCGCCGTTTCTGAGGGTTTTGACATTTCTCAATAATGTTTTTTTAAAATTTGTTCTGATTACTTATACATGACAGTAGAATGCATTTTGACACATTGTACACACATGGAGCATAACTTCTCATTCCCTTGGCTGCACATGGTGCTGAGTCACACCAGTAGTGTAATTGTACGTGCATACAGGGTATAATGTCTCATTCTACCATCCTCCCCACCCCCCACTCACCTCTGCACAATCCAAGTTCCTTCATCTTCCCTCCCTCTCCCCGCCCACTATGGATCAACGTCCGCTTGTCAGAGAAAACATTTGGCTTTTGGTTTTTTGGGATGGCTTATTTCACTTCGCATGATATTCTCTAATTCCATTCATGGACCTGCATATGCCATAATGTCATTCTTCTTTAAGGCTGAGTAATATTCCATTGTGTATATGTACTGCATTTTCTTAATCCATTCATTTGTTGAAGGGCCTCTAAGTTGGTTGCATAGTTTAGCTATCTCAATAATGTTTTATAGTTTCCCAAATAAAGACCTCTTACATTTTGTTAGACTTATTTCTTCCTCATATTTTAAGATTGTAATTTTTTTCCTGGTCCTTTATCATGACAGTATAATTTGTGTACAATAAATTAAACAGGATGCAGAATACAGATCAGTGAGTTCTGACACATTCCACACTCAATTAACAGAATCTCAGTCCAGGAATTTCTTCGGTGCCTCTTTCTGAGCAATCGGGCCATCCTTCCTGCTGAGGTGAAGCTGCTGAGGTGATCTCTGGGGATCAGATTTGCTTGTTCTAGAACTCCGCACAAATGGAACCCTGCGGCACCTGCCTGTGGTGTCTGGCTTCTGTCGGGCTCCTGTGCGCTCCCTGTTCCTGAGGTCGGGTCTTTTGACTGGAGGCTGGCCTCTGCTGGTGTGAACATCGTCATTTGTTTTTATTTACCCTTTGATGGTTATGCGGTTGTTTTTAGCTTTCAGCAATTATGAACGGCACTACTGTAAACTTTCTGGAAAAGGCTTTGTGTGGACATGCCACTTCGTTTTCTTGGGTAAAGATTTGGAAATGGAAAGTCCAGTACTGGTTTTGTTGGGCTTCATAAGGAAATGCAGGGAATTTCGCAGCCCCCCTAGTGTTGGGACTAAGGACACGTTAACTAACTCAGGCTGACTCCTTACTCCCTTGCTAGTGAGCAAGATCAAGGTTCAAAAGCGGTTTCAAAGGTTCATGACGATAAACTGGACCGCCGTCAGGGATTGGTTAACAATAGTTCCGCCAACGTGATCAGCTCGTGCTTGCCATGTAGTCCTATGGGACTCTCGCCTGCGTGACCCCCCTGCCTTGCTGACCTTTAAGCTGATTGGTTCCTGCCTAGCCCCCACCCTACATAAAAGCTGTGTGACTTCCTCAGTAAACGAGTTCCTGCTGTGACGGGTCTCCCTGACGCGTCCGATTGTCCTCCGCTTGGAGGGCTGGGAGCGGGCGGTCAGTCGGCCCTACCTATCCCGGTCTGACCTTGTTGGGGAGTGTCCCCTTCCCTTGCCGCTGGTCGAGAAGAGCAAGGGGGCTTAAGACCCCGACATCTGGCGCCCAACGTGGGGCCCCTCAAGGCTGAACCGCAGCCAAAGCGGTTCCGAAACCGAAAGTACCGGCAGATCACGCCAAGCGAGTTCCGAGGTAAGCATCCCCGAAAAGATGGGGCAGACACACACCACACGTGGCGACCCTGCGCTCTCAGCTCTGAGACTCATGCTGGAGAGCAGGGGCCTTGAGTGCTCTGATACACAGGTGGAAAAAGCCTGGGACACCTTTACTCGGGTGGCCCCTTGGCTTCCTGCCGCTAATCTTTGTGACTGGCCCACATGGGATCATGTAGAACAACTTGTTAGGAAGAGGGAAATCAATTTAGGGGAGGGTCCCCCATTGGGAGTCTGCCCTACGTTATCCGCCCTTAAGGCCTGCTTCTCTCCAGGACCTCCCAAAGGGGGCGCCAAGTTTCTCCCCAAAGAGCCGCCACCTAAAGAACCGCCGGCTCCTCCCATTGCATCTCCTTCCAGAAACTTGCCACATAGTAAACCACGTTGGGAGACCTTTAATGAGGAGCCCAATCCATCTCCATCCGCTCCTCCCGAGGTTGAGGAACCCTGAGGGCCGCCAGCTTCTACCCATAGGGAGGGCCCACTACCGCCCGGGGAGGCTCATTGCTGTCATCTTGTATTCTGGGGCCACATCAGACTCCAATGAAAGCCCTCGCCCTTCTCCTTCCGGATGGCGGGAAATCTTCCTGGTGGCCATTTTATGATACTGGGCAAGAACTCACAGACTCTAACCTCCCCCCTCCCTGTATGGCCTTCCTGGTAAATGTTAAAATGTTAGTTTGGGAAGGAATGACTACCGATCACAAATTGGCCTGTGCAGGGATGAAAGATCGCTCCATGGGAAGGTGGATTGTGGCTACCAAAGATATTGGCACACAGCTTCCGCAAGCGAGCGGGCAGATGGAAAGGGATTCCTTATCTTCAAGTCTCTTCTTTCTTGTGCTTCTCTGCTCTTCCTGCAAACGCCTCCTTCTTCTCCCCCTCTCAATCCCTCCTCCTCCTCCAACTCCGCCCCACCCAGCCCACCTAGTCCTCCTGCCATGAGGTCCCACAGACGCCGGTGTGGAGGGAGTAACCAGCCCCACCATCAGTGGCACGTCCTAGTAAGGAGTATGATACAGTAGCCCCCGTCCCCACAAGTAGTGGGAGATAATTGTTTCACAACTTTCTGCGTCCAAACCCGAATTGATTACTAACCAGGAATAAGGGTTAAAATGCTCGTGGCATCAAGTTTCTGCTAGAGCATTCTGGCCCCTTTCAGATCCAGATCTCAGTCAAGGCTTACATTGAAATGTAAATAGAGACTGAAGGCTTGGTAGTGATACCGCCTTTACCGGTGACGAGTTCTGCTCCTTCTAATGTTGAAGATTGAACGCTAGAGAAGCAGCCAAGGCAAGCATGTTAAGCAGGTTTTATTTAAAGCTAATAATACAGACTTCTCCCTCCAGCAGGGAGAAGGGGGCCATGGCTGATGTTCTGAAGTCCCCAGAAGTGAGCGCACCCTACGTCTTTTATAGGTTAAAGTCTCTTTTGTTCTCCAGTTCTCTCCCCCCTTATCTCTCCTTCCTGCCTACTGACTAGGCCTGGTTTTGCATTAAGTGAGAAGCCCTGGGCAGGGGGAGGGCCAGGGTGATTCAGGCAGCAAGGGTCCAGGGGGCATTAATTAGCAGCTCCTGGCTTGCAGTCCTTGATAAAGGCAGGTAAATTTGGTAATCAATGGGCTCCGGAGATCCTTGACATTCCATTCTTCCAGGGGCAGTCTCCAACTTCCAGAGGCAGATGATTTTATGGCCTCCATTTCCTCGATTTGACCCGATCCCCTATTTCTACACTAACTACCTGTTCCCAATTCTGGCTTCATTCCCCCCTCTAATCTTAGGAACTCCATGCTGCTGGGGAAGGAGGTCGATGACCGCTCTGACTTCTTCGAGCTGGAAGTGGGTGGCGTGGGGCAAGCAGCTTGGAGTTCCTTTTCTAAAAATCGGGTCAATCGAGGGGTCCCAGGAAGAAGCCTGGTTGGGGAAGAGCAGGTTGTAAAGTCATCTGGGGGTGGGTGCTTCTATGATAGAACAAAAAGACATGAGTACTGAAATGAGATTAGTACAAAGTAAATGTTGCACATCTGAAACATGCCACTGAGTATCATGAAAATGACAGAAGTCAATCTCTTACCAGAAGGTGGAAGAACTGAGAAATTGTTCCCATAACTAGGCCTAGCAAAGGCTGGAGAGGACAAGGCCTTTATTTGGGGACTTTAACATTTTCCAGGTTGTCAGGAATGTAAACATGACATTTAACCCTTAATGTCATTGATGTCCCCAGAAAATATAGTTAAGCTACTTAATGTCACCTGATTTTGTAAAATATCCCTTTATTGGTATAACCTGTGTTTAGTAGAGATTTCTATTCTTCTGTTACTTAGGGCTAGATAATCATACCTGTGTAGCTTAGGAAGGTCTTAAACTGACTAAAACTTCTGACTGGTGGTTTCTCTTGATAGTTATCAGGCACATTTGCTGAAGAATCTTTCATTTGTAGCTTCCAGTCTTTATTCTAGTGGGCTAGTACAAGTGTACATCTTCAGTTACATTTAACTATTATTTCCTTTAAATGCCCAAGAATGGCTATATTTTGGTTTTAACTGTTTTGCTGGGTATCTAAGATCAAGCTGGTCAAATTGACCTGGTTCCTGTCTTGTTGAAGAGTCAGCTGAGTTCCCACAGGGGTCACTCGTACAGAACTTAAGAGCGGCTTCCTGGTTCCACCAGTGACTTTGGTTAGGCAGGGTCTCCTGATGAGGTGACTTCCTTTAGAAGCATCAAGGGATGTTTCCCCTTTTCCATGACCCTCCTCTGCAGCAGATGCACTGGGTGATTTTTCATCCTCTAGTCTCAACAATCTCCTTGATCAGGAGGTTGTGTGACCCAGAGTTGCAATGCTCCTTAGAGAAGTTCTCTTATTCCCTGGGTTCAGGCTGACCGTTGAGGGCAAGACCCAAATATGGACTTTTGTTGACCTCTGTATTTAACTCCAATCTCTTAAGTTTGATCTTAATTATCCAGCAAGCCAGTCTCACCAGTCATAAAGTAAGAGTAATGGGCTTTAACTTCAATGTCTATAACTTTACAGTTATTTACCCTTTTATCTAACTGGAGTCTGTATTAGTACTGGAAGTTACCACTATCTGTTCTATAGGTGATGGCTTATTATCACAAGTTACCTAGGTTGTGTGTTCTTGAAGCAGCTACTTCTGCAAAACATTAACAGGTAACAGTTTTACTAAATGAAATTAGCAAGAGTAAAAATATATTTTGTTTGTATAATAGCTATCTTGAATTTTGACTGAGAACCACATTATATCCCCTATTTGAGATCACACTACTTTTACAACAAGAACCAATCTTTTGACTATAACTTTAAATAAGCTGAAGTCTGGCTTATTTTGGAGCCATTCTACACACAGTGAGGTGGGAGGCAGAGCCTTATCTCAGGTAAGGCGTGGCTCTTTACAGATCTTAAGTGTTCTAATTCTGATGTTGATCTTTGCTTCTTTCTTAAATGTCATTTTAAGAAGTTTCCATATATTGTTTCCTGAGTCTATATGAACACTAGTTAAAACAATTTAACATTATATCTAAAACATGAATTAAAGAAAGCCTGAGAGAGCTTTTAACTTTCCTTTTGTGTGAATAAGTGGCAAAATGTTTTCATGTTTCACAATATTAACCTTTAAACAAGTCAGACTCTAATGTTTAGAAATACATTTACATTTGAAATTCTTTATCTCAGTGTAAAAAGTAACAAATTTTACACATACCCTATTGATAGCAGGTCCTATAATAGAACATTAAATGATAGAAATAAATCCAATAAAATTTACTCTTTATAAGTTTAAGATTACCATTACAGACAAGTTTAATCTGGAGAATAGCAGCTTTATAAAATTCCCTGCTTTAAAAACTTGTGTACCTGAAAAATATGAACACATTTAATATAAAACTAGTGACCATTTCACAATTACCTTGACATTTTTATCTTACCAAATTTAGTTTTTAAAGAAAAATGTAGACTCTGTAACATAGTACAATACTCTATAACAGTTGTTTAACCATAATTGTATACACTCCAATTTTCAAGATTAATTGTTCTAAAGAATAAAACTTAATAGACACAAAGTTAAGAGTAAATTAGTGTTTCTAAGAAATCCTTGTCATTTTACCATATAGATTAAGCTTTGGTTTATATCAGAACATTAGTATTTTACCTTAGGAAAAAACTTACATAGCTTTAGGTGTCTCACACACATACAACCAACTTAGTTACCTCAATCTTGTTGAAACTTGCCCTTTACTTACACACAGACTTTCTTAGCACTTACTTAGACCCTCATGTATTTCATCACACAAGCACTTTCTTACCCAGAAACATTTCCTTTTCCCTTTTACTAAATATATTTCCATACCCAGAACCTTTTATTTTTTCTTTCCTATTTGTTGACCCCTTTTTGTTCACATTCTGAAACAACTCTTATGAAATTTCTGAATTTAGATAAATTACTCTATTTTAATAAGATTAAATATTCTGTTGTTTATAGTACTCTAATTGAAACACAGTTGAAACTTTTGGGACCCTTTGTATATAGAATTGCACTTGTTAGGACATAACTTAGTAACCTTGTTTTTAGTTTAGTGATGACACAAAGCAAGTTTAAACCCTTTTATTTACCAACCTATGAAAATACCAATAATGTTTAAGTATGATACCCCATGGAATTTAAGGAGTTAAAAGTACTCGATGTTATTTAACAATTAGCATTTTAACTTTGTAAATTAATCAGATGTCTCTACAAACACATTTGAGTAATCCCATACAGGTTAACTCTAATTCACTTATTCTGTAAAAACCAAGATATCAGACAAGTGTCCTGAAGAGTATTTGCTGTCTCTTTCCTGTTGAAGAAAAGTCCTAGAAACAATTGATATTAGACACTTTATTAACCTCAATATTTTATTAGCTTGACCACCTAGAGACTTGCAAGTTATTTTCAAAGACATTTTACTTTTATTATTTTACCCAATTTGAACCTTTTTAAATCACGTGAATTGAGAGTATCTGGATCCATTTTTTAATTTTAATTTTAGGAGCGCTCATTTTTGATACAGACAAAACATGACATCAGACAGCACAACATACAAATAACACAAAATCAAAGGCCTTGTAACTTTATAGGTGAATCTCCATTGCAATGTAACAGATGTTCAAAAACTCTAGCTGAATAAAAAAATAGAACTGATCAAAAAAATCATGAGCTCAAGAAAACATATAATTAAAAAAACAAGAGTCCTGGAAAAATGATACGGCCGTTAATTACTTTAGTGAAGTACCATAAAATTTACTTTTTCTGGAGTTTAGATAAGGCTCTCTTTACCTTTTTTTTCCTTGGGTTCGAGACCGGTCTCCTACTGAGCCTTTAGGCTTTTTTAATGTGAGCCTTGACTGAGATCTGGAAGGATCTAACAGGCTTTAACACAAACTTTGTGCCTAGGGCATTTTAGCCATCTCATCAGGACAGGTTGGATGTCAAAGAAAATTATGAGACCTTATTTTCCATTACTTTAGAGAATGAAGCTACTTTGCTAAGTTCCTCACTGAGATATGCCATTGGTTACTGAGCTGCCTATGGCTGCTTATCCAGGATTTATTTTCCCCTTTGTGACTAACAGGTTAAATCTTGCTTCATAGGTAAGCTGAGGACAGGAGCTTGAAGTAAGGCCCCTTCTTGATATTCCTGTGGCAGAATATTGTCCTATGGTGGCTATTTTCTGCAGTATTGAACCTAATGATGACATAATTAAGCTTTATTTTTTGAGATCTTATAATTCCTATTAGCTAAGAAGTTTAGGACTTCTGTAACGGCCTTTTGATATTCCTCCTGGGTGGAGGCACATAAAGGATGTCATTTACTTACTGGAGAACAATTACAGATGTTTTATCTCTGAATTTTGTTAAGTCCTTAGCTAAGGTTTGTCCGGAACAGGTGAGGGCCATCTAAATCCTGAGGCAATACTATCTAGGTTAGTTGAGACACAGTATCTGGTTCCTCAAAGGCAAACAGAAATTGCCATTCAGAGTCTAGCACAGACAGGAAAAGTCATCTTTTAAATCTAACTTAGTAAACCAAGCAGCAGTTGGAATACAAGATAAAAGTGTATGGATTAAGAACTACAGGGTGGGGAAATTACTGCTTCATTATTCTAAGGTTTTGGACTAGGCAGTTTGCTTTTTAACTCCTAAAATGGGCAAATTGCATGGACTATTGCAAGGCATTAAAAGTTTCTATCAGTTTGAATGATCTTTAATAAGTCCTTTTCCTTGCCTATATGTTCCCTTTTTTCCTTTTGATGTCTATTAAAAAAAACGGAAGATGCAAGCTGGAGAAGATCATCTGAGGATTGATCAGGGCCATGTGCCAATTTTTGTAATTTCCTCTAAATATTTGGGGCTGACTAAATGGTAAATTTACACTTTAAAAGTAGGTGGCCCTTTATGGATTCAGGATTCAGGGTGGTGTGTTTTCTTATTGCTTTCCTAAGTCTCTCTATGAAATAGCAGGACTTTCCTGAAGGCTGCATAATAGTTTTTTAGGCATCCTACTCATTATTCTAATCCCAGTTAGGATGGTTTCTGGGAACTGCCTGTGCTCTAGATGGTTAATAGCATAATTTTCCAGGTGAAGTCATATCTGGCATAAGTTTTGAAACATCTCAATATTTATTAGGATCCTCCAAAAGCCTCCTTAAATTTATTTTTGTCTGTCTTAAGTTGGGAGGGTCCCCTCGATTTTCCTCCCTTAGTGGGCGATTCCTCAAGGCTATCTCCTCTCATGGTAGATTATTGATGTCAAGCATGGTAACGTATGAAAGGCACTTTTCTTGATCATTTGCAATTTAGCAGTATGCAGGCTAGTGGTGAACCTGGCAATACTGTTGAGAGAGAAGCTCCCTTCTGAGTTAGAAATATTAGGGACGTCTCCCTAATTTTGGCTTCCTTATGGTCCGGAAAAACCCGTCTCTCACTACTGGCTTTGCCAAAGTTATTTCTGGCCTCCTTCGGCAAAGTGCTAGGGTCCTAGTTTGCCCTGTGCTAGAGACCCTGGGAGGATTCAGACTTAAGGGCATTACTGCTTTCCTCCTGCCACTATAAACTCCTAATTGTGAAAAACGATGACAAAAGTAAAAAAGTGTGACTTTTGCCTATCTTTTTGCCCTGTAGACTAAAGGAATCTCCGGAGGGTGAGGGGACATCTATTGGTTGTTAGGTGTATAATGCCCTTTGCTTGGAGGGTCTCACGGGAGGGGTTTTTAAATGCCTCCCTCTTGCAGCTTAAAGAGAACACCGTGAGCACATTTAAGCACAGGAACAGTAATGGGGAGACTCTAGTGTCTAGACTAGTGAAGGCTAACTATGCAAACAAAGGGAACCTGGGCATTTTCATAGTAATCATCCCAGGCCTTAATCCTACAGCTTGAATTCCTAATGTCTGACCGGCAAGGGAAGGGGAACATCCAGAGGGAGTGGATGTGGGGAGTGTTGTGCACTGTGCGGCCCATACGGAGGCAAAGGTAATTGGCGCTTTCCCTCAGTGCCATTCGTCTACCGATCACTCTGGATACCCCTCAGGGCTGTCGGGAGGTGGAGTCCGGAGAAGGAACCTTTGGGGTCCACCCGAGAGTAGCCCGGGCCGAGAACCCCGCAGTTGTTCCAACCCTTCCTCCACCTCCACGCATCCTGGGCAGATCGGGACTAGGGACACTGTGTACTGGTGGCAATTGCGCTCCAGGCCTGGAGAGAAAAGTAGGAGACGGCTTCAGCAGAGCCCCAACATGCCTACAGAGCAGGTGGTTGGAAACTTGCCTGGGCCGGGAAACCTCTCACCCGAGTCTTAAGAATGGCGGCTGCACTACCTGCATTTAAGTAGCCGACGGGTGCCCATTTTGCCCTCCAAAAATAAAGAGACAGAAAGATGCACCTCAAACAGATGTGGGTGCGTGGAGAGAGAAGCTTACTTACCTTGGCGTAGATCTCACTGGGGCCTCCAAATCTGATACCGCCGTTTACCGGTGCCGAGTTCTGCTCCTTCTAATGTTGAAGATTGAACACTAGAGAAGCAGCCAAGGCAAGCATGTTAAGCAGGTTTTATTTAAAGGTAATAATACAGACTTCTCCCGGCAGGGAGAAGGGGGCCATGGCTGATGTTCTAAAGTCCCCAGAAGTCAGCGCACCCTCCATCTTTTATAGGTTAAATTCTCTTTTGTTCTCCAGTCCTCTCCCCCCTTACCTCTCCTTCCTGCCTAAGTGACTAGGCCTGGTTTTGCATTAAGTGAGAAGCCATGGGCAGGGGGAGGGCCAGGGTGATTTAGGCAGGCAAGGGCCCAGGGGGCATTAATTAGCAGCCCCTTGCTTGCAGTCCTTGATAAAGGCAGGTAAATTTGGTAATCAATGGGCTCCGGAGATCCTTGCCATTCCATTCTTCCAGGGGCAGTCTCCAACTTCCAGAGGCAGATGATTTTATGGCCTCCATTTCCTTGATTTGACCCAATCCCCTATTTCTACACTAACTGCCTGTTCCCAATTCTGGCTTCAGTAGGAGACTGGTCTCAAACCCCAAAAAGAAAAAAAAAGAGCAAAAAGTTTTATCTGAACTCCATCATAAGTAAGTTTTATGGTGCTTTACTAAAGTAATTAATGGCCATATCATTTTTCCAGGAATCTTTTTTTTTTTTTTTTTGAATTCTACATTTTTTTTGAGCTCATGACTTTTTTGATCAGTTCTATTTTTTTTTTAATTCAACTAGAGTTTTTGAACATCTGTTACATTGCAATGGAGATTCACCTGTAAAGTTTCAAGGCCTTTGATTTTGTGTTATGTGTATGTTGTGCTGTCTGATGTCATGTTTTGTCTGCATCAAAACTGAGCGCTCCTAAAATTAAAATTAAAAATAGATCCAAATACTTTTAATTCACGTTATTTTAAAGGGTTCAATTTAAATTGGGTAAACTAATAGAAGTAAAATGTCTTGAAAATAACTCGCAAGTCTCTAGGTGGTCAAACTAATAAAATGTTGATGTTAATAAAATGTCTAACATCCATTTTTCTAGGACTTTCCTCCAACAAGAAAAAGCTGGCCAATACTGTTCAGGACACTTGTCTAATATCTTGGTTTTTACAAAATAAGTGAATTAGAGTTGACATGCCTGGGATTACTCAAATGTGTGTGTAGAGAAAATTGTTTTGTGTCATCACTAAACTAAAAACAAGGTTACTAAGAGTTACGTCCAAACAGGTATAATTCTATATACAAAGTATTCTAAAGGTTTCAGCTGTGTTTCAATTAGAGTACTATAAATAACAAAATATTTAATCTTATTAAAATGGAGTAATTTATATAAATTAAGAAATTTCATAAGAGTTATTTCAAAATGTGAACAAAAAGGGGTCAACAGATAGGAAAGAAAAAATAAAAGATTTTGAGTATGGAAATATATTTAGTAAAAGGGAAAAGGAAATGTTTCTGGGTAAGAAAGTGCTTATGTGATAAAATACATAAGGGTCTAAATAAGTGCTAAGAAAGTCTGTAAAGTGCAAGTTTCAATAAGTTTGCATGTAACTAAGTTGGTTGTATGTATGTGACACAGATAAAGGTATTTAAGGTTTTTTCCTAAGGTGAAATACTAATGTCCTGATATAAACTGAAGTTTAATCTATATGGCAAAATGACAACGATTTCTTAGAAACACTAATTTACTCTTAACTTTGTGTCTATTAAGTTTTATTCTTTAGAACAATTAATCTTAAAAATTGGGGTTTATAAAATTATGGTTAAGCAACTGTTAGAGTATTGTACTACGTTACAGAGTCTAAATTTTTCTTTAAAAATTAAATTTGGTAAGATAAAAATGTCAAGGTAATTGTGAAATGGTCACTCTTTGTATATTAAATGTGTTCATATTTTCCAGGTATATAAGTTTTTAAAGCAGGGAATTTATCAAGCTGCTATTCTCCAAACTAAACTTGTCTGTAATAGTAATTTTAAACTTAAAAAAAGTAAATTTTATTGGGGATTTATTTCTATCATTTAATGTTCTATTATAGGACCTGTTACCAATAGGGTATATGTAAAATTTGTTACTTTTTACACTGAGGTAAAGGATTTCAAGTGTGAATGTATTTCTAAAGGTTAGAGCCTGATTTGTTTAAAGGTTAATATTGTGAAACATAAAAACATTTTGCCACACAAAAGGAAAGTTAAAAGCTCTCTCAGTCTTTATTTCATGTTTTAGATATAATGTTAAATTGTGTTAACTAATGTTCATGTAGACTCAGGAGTCAATATATGTAAACTTCTTAAAATGACATTTAAGAATGTAATGTGCAGTAGCAAAAATGCGGCAGCAGTGATTGAGATTGGGGTCTCTGACCTCATGACTTTGGACAGTGGACTTCCTTTAGAGCACACAGAGCTCCTAACATTGCACTTTGCAGCTCTACCATCTTAGATCTACAGGCTCAACTTGATTCCCTGGCTGCTGTCGTCCTGCAAAATCGTCATGGTTTGGATCTGCTAACGGCGAAGGAAGGAAGGCTTTGCCTGTTCCTTGGTGAGAAGAGCTGTTTCTACGCCAACCGCTCTGGCATTGTACAAGATAAAATCAAAAACCTACAAGAAGATCTGGAACGTCGTAGGAGCGAGCTCCACTCTAATTTCCTCTGGACTGGGTTACACGGGTGGCTCCCCTACCTCCTCCCACTTAGGGGACTGCTAATCACCATTATCCTTGTGTTCACCTTTGGGCCTTGCATAATCAATAGACTTATCCATTTACTGAAAAGCCAGGCTAAGTCTGTGCAGCTCATGGTGGTCCCACAGCATTATACCACCCTTCATGATGATGATTGGGAGCCCTATGGGATCATGGGTCACTCGTATCAGGACACTGGGGTCTAAGTGTCTCTCCCTTAAGCCCTGCTCCTCCTGAGGGGCCCGCCTGAAGTGCTAAGGTGGTAGTCAATGACGGGGAAGATTCATGGGGAGGACCTAAGACAGGAAACGAGGGCAAGAGCCTCATTGTCCACTGACGGGTAAGGATGTTGCTCTGCCGTGGACAACCTAAGACAGGCACACCTTCGAGTAAGGCGGACCCCCAAACTGCTAGGGTGATGGTAAGGTAAGACCCTTTCAGGGGCAACCTAAGTCAGACACACCCTTAAAATAAAACAAAAAAGGGGGATGTGTTGGGACTAATGACACGTTAACTAACTCAGGCTGACTCCTTACTCCCTGGCGAGTGAGCAAGATCAAGGTTCAAAGGCGGTTTCAAAGGTTCATGACGATAAACTGGACCACCGTCAGGGATTGGTTAACAATAGTTCCGCCAACGTGATCAGCTCGTGCTTGCCATGTAGTCCTATGGGACTCTCGCCTGCGTGACCCCCCTGCCTTGCTGACCTTTAAGCTGATTGGTTCCTGCCTAGCCCCCACCCTACATAAAAGCTGTGTGACTTCCTCAGTAAACGAGTTCCTGCTGTGACGGGTCTCCCTGACGCGTCTGATTGTCCTCCGCTTGGAGGGCTGGGAGCGGGCGGTCAGTCGGCCCTACCTATCCCGGTCTGACCTTGTTGGGGAGTGTCCCCTTCCCTTGTCGCTGGTCAAGAAGAGCAGGGGGGCTCTTCTTGCGCCGACACCCTAGGTGTAGGCGCAGCCCCCACTGTGTTGGTGGTCCTTGGTCTCCTGGAGCTGGCCTCCGTGTGTGTGCAGTGATGTTCTTCCTCACTCTGACACATGTTTCCCCGACCCCATGACGCTGAGCATTGTTCCTATGTTTACTGGCCACTCCTATCTTCTTTCGGTCACTGCAAGCCACTGGGTTAAGGGATACTGTGCGCACCGTGACGCTCTCCGTTCAAATGTGCGGTGGATGGATTCTGGCAAATGTCTCTGAGTGCAGCCTCCACCCGCAGAATGCAGAGTATCTCCATCACACAGACGTCCCCTCTCTCCCGGGTCAGTCTTGATGCTGGCCTCCAGTCCTGTGCAGTCCCGACCCGCTGGTGGGTGCTCCAGAGGCTTTTGTTCTAGAATTCTGTGCTGGTGGACCCCTGAGGCTGGTGCTGTGTCTGGATTCCTTCTCTGGTGCTGTTGGGGCCAGTGGCTGCTCTGCGCCTACCGTGCTTGCTGGGTGCTGCTGGCTGCCTGCCACCTGCCCTGCGCGTCCCTGCCCTCTTGGGAAGCGACCCTCCCTTGTGGGTTTGCAGCACTCTGCTCACCCTCCCCTCAGCCACCTGAGCCCACTCCCAGGTTGGCTCTATGGATGGACGGATGGACGCAGCTGTCGTGAGCACGGATGGGTCATTAGCCTTAGAAGACCAGGTGAAAAGTGAAAGGCGCCCAGACAAACAGCTCGGATGGGAACTCACGCAAGATATTTCATCAGGCAGAGGAACAGCGTCTGCCCTGAAGAGCGAGAGAGCGCACGGCGTGGAGCAACGCTGAAGTCCTTGAATTTCCCGGCTAAGGATGATCGGGCCAATCGCCCAGCAGTTGAAATTCCAGGCTAGGGATTAAGCCAGCAGCTGCCGAGCACAAGCTGACAAGTGGACCAGCGACTGAGGATGCAGACTGACAGCTGGGGTGCTGTCACGCCCCCGTGCCTTCCCCACCCAGGAAGGCGCCCCACGAGGTCCTAGGGTGTGCTGGTCCTAGGCAGCCTGAGGCCCTAGGCGAGAGCCAGACTGCAGGGCAGACCCAGCACCCGCCTGCTGGCGGCCGGGCCAGGGGACGCCGTGGGTTCACGTGGACAGAGCCTGTGCCTGCCCACCGGGCAGCCCACCTGGCACTACACTAGGAGTGCCAGGGGCTGCGGGGAGGCCCAGGAGCTTGAGGCGAGCCCGCTATCTCCCGTCCTCTCAGCTGGGCACTCTATTTTCGCCCGTCCGCGTGCAGAGCTGTGGCCCCGCGTGGTCGTGGTCAGGTTTGCGTTTCTCCGACGGCCCTTGGGTGCGCTCAGGGGCCATTTCACCAGCGGCCTTTCCAACCTGGCCTGCATTCCTGCTGTCCTCTGGGTGGAGCCCGAGCTCCCTGCGCCTGGCCAAGGTCCCTGTGTGGGACACCCTCCTGCACCTGCAGCCTCCTCCCCGCCGTGCTCCGGGCAGTGGGCGGCTCCTGGAGCCCGCTGCGCCCGCTCGGCTTGCGTGGGGCCCGAGGGCTCCAGGGTCGCGGGGCTCCTCTCGGCCGCAGCAGGGGGTCCCCCAGTGAGGACGGTGCACAGTCTGGAGCTTTGTCCTTCGCTTCTCAGCTCCTGGCAGCGGCCAGGCCCAGCCCCACTGAGCAGCAGGGATGGATGCTGGACGGGCTGCTCTTGCCTGGCGCCCCGCGGGGAGGCGTCTGCGCTCCACCTGGACTCTGTGGCTGTGTCCTTGGTAGGCCTGTGTCATCTGGTGGAGTTCTCTTCAGTTCCTGCTTCACAGAACATGTTATCAAGACGGGTTAAACGGTGTAACTGGATTTTCTACATCTACGGAGAAGCAGAGGTTTCCCTACATCCCATGAACATATTGAATTACCTTACTTTTTAAATGTTAAATTAAGCTTGTATTTCTGGAATCCAATTTTAACATATCGATGAATTTGACTTGCTAAAATTTTTTTAAAGGTTTTGCATCTATATTCATGGAAAATATTGGTTGGTACTTATCCAATAACATCTTTAAGAGGTTAAGAAAGTTTGAATGTATTTTTAGTTGATACATAAAACCAAAAATTGTACATGTTAATGGAGTGTGGTGGGTGTTTCAGTAGTTCTAGACGTTGTGTGACATTTTACTTAGGTTGAATGTGTCTATCAGGTTTTAGCAATGGTTAGTGCTGGGTTTATAAAATAAATTGAGATGTGGTTCTTCTCCCCCACCAGAAGGTAATGCAGGAGAATTGGGTTTATTTTTTCCTACTGCATGACACGATTCCTCAGGGAAGCACCTGAACCCAGAGTGATTTTTGTGGGAAGCATTTTCATTGTGAATTTAATTTCTTTAATAGTTCCAGGGCTGTTCAGATTTTCCATTTCTTTTTGTGCCAGTTTTGGTAGTTTGAGTATTTCCAGGAATTTGTCTACTTTATCAAAGCAGAGGAATTCATTGGCACGATGTCAGACTATTTCGTGTTAATCTTCTGACAGCGTTGGGATCTGTAGTGATGTCACATCTTTCCTTCCTGACCCTGCAAGCTTGCTCTCCTCTCCACAGTCTTCATCAGCTGAGAGAGACGAGTGTTTGCTTTTGTTGATTTTCCATTTTTCTTTTTTCTTTTTTTTTTGGGGGGGGGTGTTATTCATTTTCTCCATTTTTTATCTACTTTATTTCTGCTACAAACTTTATACTTTTGTTCTAATTACTTTGTATTTAATGTTCTTTTTCTCTAACTTCTGGAAGTGAAGCATAAGCTCATCAATGTTGGACTTTTAAATTTTCCAGTGTCAACATCTAAAACTCTGAATTCTCCTCTATCTAGTGCATTAGCTGCATCTCACAAGTTTTGATAATTTCCTTTTCTTATTCCACATAATTCATTTTCTAATTTCTCTTAGGATTTCTTCTTTGATCCAAAGATTATTTGGATGTATATTGTTTAATTTTAAAATATTTGGGACATTTCCCAAATATTTTAATATTTTATTGATTTCTAATTTAATTGTTTTTGTAAAATTTGTGTTTTAATACCACTGTAATTTCTTTAAGGCCGAGGGAGATGTACAGCCCAGTGTGTGTTCTGTCCTGGTGGGGGCTTTGTGTGTGTTTGGACAGAAGGTGCCTTTGCTGTCCTTGGTGGGGGGTTCTGTGAGTGTCACCTGGGCCCAGCCTGGTTGACGACATTGTTTACCTGAGTCTTCTGTGCCCTCACTGGTGTCGTGCCCACAGGTTGTACCAGCCACTCTGTGAAGAGTCCTGGGAGCTCCCGTTATGGCAGTGGCTCAGTGTCTCCTGGCAGGTCTGTCAGTGTTTGCTCTGTGCACTTTGAAGCTGTTTCTAGGTGCCTCCTTAATGAACTGTCCCACTTACCATCAGTGTGGTCTCCTCTTATCCCTGCTATAGCTCACACTTCATGGCACATATTTTCTATCCTTTTTGATTTTACTCTTCTTACATGCCTTCAGATTCAAAGAAGATTGTTGTGGACGGATCACGTCCTGAGTGACAATTACACTTAATGCGGGTATCAACATGGTTGGTTTAAATCTACCCTGCTGATTGAATCTACCTCGTTTCTAATTTGTCCCACTGATCCTTTCTCTTCCTGCCTTATTTTGGATTATTTTTTTACTGTTCTGCTGTGTCTGCATTATTGGCATTTTGCCTGTGACATTTGATTTCAATGTTTAGTGGTTGCCTTGGAGTTTGCAGCTGGTGCCTCCAGCTCACCAGGCTCTGCAGAGTGGGAGCCCCACCCTTGCCTTGTCCGGCAGAGCCTCCTGGTGGCGCACGGTCACCGCTTCCTTTTGTCCAGTGAGCACGTCACGCTGTGTATTTTACTTCTACTTCTGTTATAAATCTCCAAATATGTATTTTCACTGCAGAGTCAATTTTTAAAAGAAAGTTTAAAAGTCAGAAAAAAGTGTTTTGATTCTGTTCACATATTTACCATTTCTGCGTTCTTCATTCCCTTGTGGACCCGTCTTTACCTGGTACTGTTATTATTATTTTACCTAAAAACTTTTTATGATTTTTTCAGGGCAGGTCTACGGGTAACAAATTCTCCCAGTTTTTGTTTATCTGAGAAGCCGTTTATTCTACTTTCTTTTATAGGATTTTCTTGCCTCCCATTTTCTTTTTCTGAGGGCGGTCCTGGTCAGCTTTCAGCACCAGGGGACCCTCGTCTTAAATCTCTTCTTCTCTTTCCTTTGGAAGAGCTTCCCAAGCCGCGACGCTTTCCGCGCTGTGCTGGGAGGACTTCCGCTGGGGACTCCGCTGCTGCTGTGCGCTGGTGGGGGGGCCGTGGGACGCCGGCACCAGCCTGTCCTCACCCACAGCACAGGCTGCGGCCCTGGAGAGCCAGGCGATTTCGGCTGGGCCCCATCTCCTCCCCTCCCGGGGTCTGTCCTGCTCGGCCCCTTGACGCAGCGCACGGAGGGACGGCTTTACGTGTCTGGCTGGCTTCTGGTCTCTGGACGTGAGTGGGCAAACTGCACTCGGGCTGCGAGTTCCCTCCGCGAGCCGGTCTCCCTGGAGGGTCAGGGCTGACCAGGAGGTGCTGACCGCGCCTCTCTGCTTCTCTTGATGGGCTCCCACAGGTCTGGGGCAATGCTTTTGGTTGGGTGGACAATTTCCCACCAATTCCTCTTCGAATGTGGGTAGATCGGAAGGCGCCCCTGTCTCCTTGCTCCTCTCTTCGGGGACACTGAATGCACAGTGGCAGTTTTTGTCCTGGTGCTTTTCCCTTGATTTCTGAGGCCCTGGCTCTGCCATCCAGATCCGCGGCTGAGGTGCAGTTGGTTAATCTATGTTAAAGCATCCGAATGATCTATTGATTTGCTTAAAAGAGAAATCCCGGGAGGAAGATACTCTCAATTATCTTCCAACCAATCCCACATTCAGCTTGAACATGAAGACTTTTTCCAAGTGAGATTCGAAAGTAAGAATTTCACACTGAAAGGAACTCTTTGTACCTTCACTGTCCTGGGATGGCTAGAAATTCCAGCGGCAGCAGCAGCAGCACCTGTGAGTCCGCCCCTGTCCAGAGCCCGATGGCCCTGCAGGTGCCAGCCCAGGACAGGGCGTGGGCTGAGCCAGAGCAGCGTCAGGCCCCGACTGCAAGGTGTGCAGGGCTGTGTGCTCACTGCCCGCTGCCTGAGGGCAGAGTGGCAGTCTGCCTGGGGACGGGGGTGGCTTCTGCGGGGAGTGGCGTTTGTCCAGTCCTGAAATACCTGTGGGCGTGGTACTATTCTGGGTTCTCCAGAAAGACTGAGCAAGGGCAGCCAGGTGCAGCCAGGTGCTGTGTGAGGCTTCCCCATGCCTGCCTGTCACTGTCCCACGAGGCTGTCGCCCAGTGACATGGTGCCTCTTGGTCTGCGTGCGCTCACTCTATGATGACATGGCCCGAGGACACATTTCTTAGCAGCTGAACCTGTGGCTGTCAGCTGGAGCATGGTGGGTCTCCTCAGCTGGCCCAGCCTCAGTCTCTGGTGGGAGGCAGGTTCCAAGAGAACACAGCCTCCTGAGGGTCAGGCTCAGAACTGGCACCCTGTCATCATCTCCACCACATTCTTCAGTGAAATGCAGGTCCGAGTCCAGCCCAGAATGAGGGCTGCATTCCCTCCACCTCTGGTCGGGGAGGGGTGCCTGAAGCTCCCCTCCACGCTTGCACTGACCTGTAAGATCACCGGGACATTGGGAGCTGGAGCCTGTGACAGGTCACCAGGGTTCCTCCTGCCGAATGGACTGAGGCCACCATGGGGGAATGGGCGGGTTCCTGAGGGTGGTTGACCAGCAGTGAGCTCCCTCCCTCCTGCTCTGGGCCACCCAAGACACCCTCCGCCACAGATACGACTGGCAGGAAGGACCTTGCTAGAGGCTGGCATGTCAGGATGGACCGTCCCAGCCTCCAGGACTGCCAGGACGGAATGCCCAATTGGTGGCTTTCTGTTACAGCAGCAGGAACAGACGTGGTGCTGCAGGGCCTTGTCACTTTGCAGAGGCGCCTGGGAGGGTCTGGGGAGGAGCCTGGTGCTGCTCGATTGGCAGGCAACCTGCTGCATGGCCCAACGTGTGCTGCTGGATCCGTCTGGTCCTTCTTTGTGGGAGGAAGGAGGATGCCCGGCGGCGGGGGCAGAGCGGGCTCTCTCCACTCCCTCCTTCCTGCAGCATGCTCTGGGTGCTCTTGCCCGCCCACGCAGCCTGCAGGCCCCTCCTCCTGTGGCACCATCCTGGCACAGGCTGTGCCACCAAGCCATTTCCTGGAGTCAGTGACATGCGGAGTGGCTGAGAAGCCAGGCTGGAAGCAGATCCGACCTGCTGGGACCCATCGTGGGAGGGAGGCTCGTGCATCAACTTGGAAATCTCTTCCATGCAGCCCAAATGGACTTGATAAGGAACGGAAGTCTCTGCCAAATCCTGACCTCGAATAGGTTGGAAATTGGGTGAACCTGAGAAAAGCAGCCAGCGGGCACCTACTCACCCTGCTGAAATCCAGGCGGGTAGAGACCACTGGGACGCTGCCTGGTGTGGAAGAAAGGTGGGCTTCAGATCCCAGCAGACTGGCTTCGAGTCGTGGCCTGGCCCTGCTGCCCGGTCCTGCTTCCTGTGCCGGAGCAGATGCAAGCGCTTGCCTTGCTGGGCTGTGGGGAGCGTCCCACATCCAGGGGGCTGGGGCCTGGCAGCCCCAGGCACCTGCTCCCTGGAGAAGGTCTGCTGCTGGGGAGATGCCAGGGCCCCTCGGCAGGCTTTCCAGAGGCAGGGGCACCTCCCTGGGCACTGCCCTGGCCCTAGGCTCCTGTGACCCCCACAGGGCTGTGCCCTCCCACAGGGCTGTGCCCAGAGGGCCAAGGCCTGTGGGGATCCTGCTTTATTCCACTTTGTTCTGCAAGCACATACCACCAGGGCCCCTGTAGTTAGACGCATGATGACTGAGAGCAGGAAGACGGTGCGCTGGGCAACGTGTGGAAATCTAGTGTCTTGTGCTGTTGTGTTGGAGACAACTCGGGGCAGCAGAGCCCCTCCCTGCTAATGTTCTGGGTGACGATGGCCTTTAGTTCTGCTTCCTGGAGGTGGTGTAGTACCCCCGTGCCTGACCCGGCTGTCCAATTGCCCCTCGGAACTCGGTGCCCATCTCTTCTCTTATCCACAGCGCGAGGCGGAGGCGACTGTACTGAATTCTTATCTGGACTAGGAATCATTTCTCAATGTTTCCAAAGTGGATATAAAATGGGACTGCATCGTTCTCAGAAAGTGTGGTGGCTTCGTCTGAGGTGGCGGGGCCAGGTGGAAGCCCCTTCCTGGTGTGCTTCCTCTCGAGTGGCCGCAGGGGCTGCCTGTCTGGGTGACGGGGACAGCAGGAGCAGCAGCCCTGGCAGCGTGTGGAGCTGTCCTCCTCTGCTGGACAGTCTCCAGAAGGTGGGGCCGGGCTGGGATAAGAGTCCCCTGTTCCCCTGGGTCCTTCCCCAGCTTTGGGGCTCGAGCGAGCGTGGTTGAGCCTGAGGAAGGGCCCGGCTGCAGAGCGTGCCATCAGGGCCAGGGCAGCCAGCAGCACCTGGGCTCATCGCCCTCGGGCTTTGCTCAGGCTGCGCTCCGGCTCCTCCGCCTTGGTCACCTGGCGGCCGCCCTCCCTCCCTGCTGAGTGAGAAAGCAAGGCTGGGCGTCAGCAGGCTGCTGATACAGGGCCAGCATTCACCTTTATACAAGAGGCCTCCTTTCAGATAAGTGGTGCCATCTTGGAAGGACTCCTGCGTGACTTGGTTGACGCTGTGTTTTGGAAACGGAGCCGTAGTGGTTGCGTGGCTGCCTGAGCGCCTTTCAGGGACACCGAGCGTGCCATTATGTGAAGGCCTCATAACGGAGTCTACCAGTCACGCCCCGGGCACTCCTGGCACCCCCAGACCCCTGGTGGCAGGCACAGGCCGTGAGTGCTATTCTGTTGTGCATGGGCCAAGATTCCTGTGGGAGACACCCCTGGCGGAAGGTGGGGTTGGTGGTGCCCCCCACAGCACTGCACTGGTGACCGTGTCTTTTCCCAGGGTCCCTGCCGCTATCTTCTCCCCGTTGCTCCTCCTTTGGGGGCAGCCCTCTGTTGTGCAGGGGTCAGAGCCTCCAAACCACACTCTCCTGACTCCTTTGCCAGCAGGGATCTTGTTGGCTTCTGCCACTGGGGGCCTGGTAAGCATGAAATCTGGACGCCCAACAGAAAGAGATGACAACTTCTGGGAGAGCTGGGCGAAGGTGAAGGCTGGGGGTTCCACTGGTGGCATTCAGGCACAGCTGCCTCGAGTCACTGGGAAGGCACGGTCTTACAAACATAAGGCAGCTCAACTTCCCGGCACACACAGCCCTCAAGTCAAGACTCCCATGAGAGGCAGTGCAGTCTGCAGAGACGGTTCCCAATGCCCATGCTTTTGGGATTGCTGAGTGTTTCCGAAGATCCCTGACCTTTGCCCTCCCAACAGCATTGTCAGTCTGTAACCCCCATTAAGCCCTCCCTGGACCCAAGTACCAGGAGTGTGCACTTCCCAGCCAAGCCCTGCTCCCATGTCCCCACAACTCAGGTGAGAGCACCCTGATCTCCACCAGCTCAGGTGAGAGCACCCCGACCTCCACCGGCTTAGGTGAGAGCACCCTGACCTCCACCAGCTCAGGTGAGAGCACCCTGAGCTCCACCAGCTCAGGTGAGAGCACCCCAACCTCCACCAGCTCAGGTGAGAGCACCCCGACTTCCACCAGCTCAGGTGAGAGCACCCTGACCTCCACCAGCTCAGGTGAGAGCACCCTGACCTCCACCAGCTAAGGTGAGAACATCCTGACCTCCACCAGCTCAGGTGAGAGCACCCGACCTCCACCAGCTCAGGTGAGAACGCGTGACCCTCACTACAACTGGTGCGGGCACCCTGACCTCCACCAGTTCAGGTGAGAGCCCCCTGACCTCCACTAGCTCAGGTGAGAACGCGTGACCCTCACTACAACTGGTGCAGGCACCCTGACCTCCACCAGTTCAGGTGAGAACACCCTGACCTCCACCAGCTCAGGTGAGAGCACCCTGACCCCCACCAGCTCAGGTGAGAATGAGTGACCCTCACTATAACAGGTGCGGGCACCCTGACCTTGCAGGTTATGCCAATGCCCTGGTTTTGCCAGTTGGTGGCTCACGTAGCTGGAATTCAGAATTGTGTCTTGTGCGTGTGACTTTGAACATTGCTAATATGTTTAAGACATATTTTTGGTAAACTGTTCTCATCCTTTGATCATTTCCTGTCGCACTTTTGGTCTTTCTATTTATCTGAAGAACTCGTTTAAAAGGAGAAATTAAAACCGATAGCTCTTGGTCTGTGATACGAAACCTTCTTCTTGTTTGCCTTTGGTTTTGGGCACGTGCTCAGGCTGGCTTTGAACTCCTGGGCTCCTGTGGTCCTCCCACCTGGGCCTGCCAGGCGGCAGGAGTGCAGGTGAGCGCCCCAGGCCAGGCTGCTGTTTGTCTCTTATGGACGTAGCTCCTGCGTATTCCTTGACATTGAGATCGAAAACAATGTTCATGTAACCACAAGGTTTTCTTTCTGGATTCTGGCTTCGTGCTGTGTGGACTGCGGCAGGGCAGGGTGCTCACCAGTGGCCCCAGGCCCCTTGCAGCTGAGCACCTTGAGTGATGTCCTCGGGGTCTGGCTGACCAGGAGCCGTGCTTTGCCCCGCGCGCCGGCAGGCATGAGCTGGTTTCCTACTCCGGCCGGATTGCTCTCTGAGCTCTCTGGTTGCTGATGCACAGTAGGACGCACCAACTCTATACCCGCTGGGCTTCCTGTGCCTGGCCCCGCTTGTCCTTGAAAGTGACTTCTTTGTTTTGTATAAAGTCCCCAAATAAAGCCTGTCTGGTGCGGGCTGTGGTCACTGCGTTTTCAACTGCCCGTCCCTCATGCCTTTGTCTGGAGCCTGGCAGCTGTGCCCCCTGGGTCCCCGGCGCCTGCCTGGGTCTTGCTTCCCATGGGGTCGAACCCAGCAGGTTACACGTCTGCTTTCGTTTCTCTTGAAGAACTTTTCACCGCCGTTCTCTGGGTTCTTCGTTTGTCTGTTTATTTATTCTTTGGAAGGACTACCTGTGCTCGGGTGGGGATCTCCTGTCCCTGTCCCTCCACGTTCCTCTCTGGCCTCTATGGACGCTGCGTGATGAAGGATGAGACAGCTCAGGGTCTCGACTGCCCCTGCGCCTGTTTTCTTTGGCTGTGTTTCTGCATCACAGGTTTATGCACACAACCAGCCACCATCCGCAGCACTCACGCGTCTGTGTAGATGAGCGTCTGTGAGTGTCATCGCGCACCTACTAACACGTCTACGTCATTGATCAGCGTGCACACATCTACCTGTGCTCCTGTCGACTCACCCGTATGCGTCCACTTGGTGGAGTTTTCAGGTTTGGGTGCATTTCCTCCTCGTGAGGGACGTGGTGATCCCGGACGCCCTGCTCTCCCTGGTTCTCCAGCCAAGATCCTCAAGCTGGTTTCAACAGTCACTCTGGTACCTTCTCTGCCGACTGGAATGTTGGTTTCAGTCCTGTTTCCACCGTTAAGTGTTCACATATCCCCTTTGCTCCAGTGTCCTCCCTGTCTCTTGGCTATCCACGGCTGCCCACGGCTGTCCATGATGTCCAGGACTGTCCACAGCTGTCCACGGCTGCCCACGGCTGTCCAGGATGTCCAGGACTGTCCACAGCTGTCCACGGCTGCCCACAGCTGTCCATGATGTCCAGGACTGTCCACAGCTGTCCACGGCTGCCCACGGCTGTCCAGGATGTCCAGGACTGTCCACAGCTGTCCACGGCTGCCCATGGCTGTCCATGATGTCCAGGACTGTCCACAGCTGTCCACGGCTGCCCACGGCTGTCCAGGATGTCCAGGACTGTCCACAGCTGTCCACGGCTGCCCACGGCTGTCCATGATGTCCAGGACTGTCCACAGCTGTCCACGGCTGCCCACGGCTGTCCAGGATGTCCAGGACTGTCCACAGCTGTCCACGGCTGCCCACGGCTGTCCAGGATGTCCAGGACTGTCCACAGCTGTCCACAGCTGTCCACGGCTGGCTGTGGCTTCCTCTGTACTTTTTTCAGGCGGGTCCATTTGAGGATTTTCACTAGGTTTGGGTTTTACAGGTCTGTCTGTCTCTGGCCTTTGCATTTGAAAGCAGGATGGCCGGCAGTGAGGCTGGGGTCAGCTTGCCCCAGGAGGATTTTGCAGGCCTCCGTCTCCTGGGCCTCAGCAGGAAAGCCCCGTGGTGACACCTTGGGTAGCCCAGTGCTTGGCCCTGGCGTGTGACTGGATTTCTGGCTGTCCAAAGACTTTTATTTTTAAAATCAAGCAACTTATGAGCCTCTTTTGCGTTTGTTCACGCGACAAGTGCCTTTTAATGCGTAGATATGAGTTTTTTGTTTTTTTTTTTTTTTTTAACCTTTGAGTCGTTCTCCAACGATGCTGGGTTGTTTCTGTGACGTTGTTCTGTCCTCAGCCTCCATATGCCGGGATGTGCGATCAGATGGGCTGCTTCCTGGTTCTGTCCTTGGCTCTTGGCCGCCAGGTCCTTGGCTGGTTTCCGCTGCGGGCCCGTCCCCCGCGCAGCCTGGTGAGCACTCTGGCGGTCAGTCTGCATCTGCATCTCTCCCTCTGCTTACGTTCAGCAGCGGCCTTTTCTGCTTGGCCACTTTCTGCCCCATCTTTTCCCGCCCCCTGACCCCTCTCTCCAGCTGGAGCTCCTGTCTGCAGACCTGCTTCTTCCCTCGGGTCTCCATTCTGCTGGTGCTGGAGTATTTGGCCTGCGTCAGAGGCTGGGGAGGCTCCTGGCGTGCGGGGAGCTCCAAGGGCCCCTTCGGCCCCCCCCCCCCGACCCTGTCACAGGTCACGCCAGGCGAGCTGCGGCCTGGAGCCTCTGCGGTGTTCAGTCACTGCTTCTTGCACACACGGCTTCTCTGGAGCTCCCAGTTCAGCCGCAGCTTCCTGCTGAGACCTGCCAACTCAGCGCCAGCTGCTTCTGTCACCTGCCTGGCCAGACGGGGCTTGCTGGTTCCCACTGTGGTGTGTTCTCCCTGAGACAGGCCCCCAGCGGCCTTCCCTGGCCCTGCCATGCTTCTGTTGTATGCCCAGTGGGCATGGTGGTCCTTCCGCGGGCCCGGGGGATCCGGGCTACAGATGTCTTTCTGTTTCTAGTTCTGGTTTTGGTCAAAGCCTCACAGGAGGAGCGGGAAACTGCTGTCTTTCTCTTGGCCTTTAAAACTGGTCTAATTGCCTCGATTAGCGGTTCTCTACCAGAGTGTGCCCTCCATGAGGACAAACTGCCAATCCAGCGAAGCTGCCGCAGTGGCCCCGGGTGAGGGTTGGCCTCCTTGGAGTCCACTTTGCAGGTCCTGAGATTCGATGTTTCTCGAGCTGGCTGGTGACTCTGGAGCGTCCAGACAGCTCCTGAGTGGCCCATCTGATGTGGATGTTATAAAGACAACAGTGCAGAGCGTGGTAACAGGCAGTAACCCACACTGGAGTGGAGTCAGCGTTTCCCAGTGTGTCCCCTATGTGTGTGTGACAAGTGCAGTGACTGGCGCGGTCCCTCCCTCCTTATCCAGGACTGCCAAGGCCCCAGGGGCACTTCTGAGCCCTCGTCTGTTCAGCCGTTGTCTTGTCCCCATGCTGACTTGAGTCGGGGCTGACCCGTTTGTCCCTGTGCTCCTGTGCCCTGTGGCCTCGTGGAATGGCCATGCACTGGCAGGACCCCCATGCATCTTACTGTCCTTGGCGTCTCACTGTCCCCTGGTCCTCCCACCATTGCACCCCTGCGGATGTCCGGCGAGGCTGTTCTGAGCCCACGCCTTCCTGCTCTTGGCCGCAGGGAAACCCTGGGCCCTGCCCTCATGGCTGCTGACAAGCCTCAGTGTGGACGCTGTCCGACTGGGGTGTGTCCCTTAGTCCCCACTGCCCTGGCGACAGTGGCTAGGTTCCTCACCACCCACCCGCCCTAGAGGCAGGCTCACCAGCCCCTAGCTGCCCATTGCCGGCTCTGCTAGGTGTCCAACTCCTGCCCTGTGTGCACTTGGCAAACCCTTAAGTTCTGAGCTTTCCCCCACGTGGTGATCGGAATTGCTGCCATGGCAGCCTAGGGAGCAAGCCTGTGGCAGACACAGTTGTGGGAATCCCTCAGGATTCTGGAGTCTACCGCTGCTCAGGGGTGGCCACGCTGGTGGCTGGGGTGCAGGGTTGAGAGCCACAGACCGTCCACGGGGATCCTTGCCTGGGATCTCCATCCGGCACGGAGGCCGACGTTCTTCAGGTAATGGTCAGGCTTCTGTGACCAGCCACCACGTGCTGCCTTGCTGGCCTCTGAGGTCCACACTCTCCCCTAGGCGTGGGAGAAGCCACCAAGGGTTCTAACTGGGGGTAGGTGAAGTGGAGATGACCAGGCCAGCTGTGGGAGAGGGGAGGGGCGGAGGGCCAGGGAGAGAGCCAGTTCCCAAAGCATGTGCAGAAGAGAAGACCTGAGTCCAGGCCGCCCACTGCGGGTGCAGGGGCTGGTCACCAGACTGGGACGCAACTCTGGGGACACACGTGGGCCGTTCTCACTTCCTACCTAGGTCACAGGGACGAGGCCTGGGCCACCATCACCCCAGCTGGCTCTCCACCAAGATGGCACTGCTGGAAACTTTCGGCTCCTCAGGTGGTGGCTGTGATCTGTCAGGACTTTGGAGATGTCCCTTTGCCTTGCAGGTGTCCTCAGCAGGGAGGGAGCCAGGAGGAGTGCTCGGACTCTCCACCCTAGTCCCCAGGTGTCCGAGGAGTGGGAGAGCTCCCGCTGGCTCTTACTGAAAATGAACGCATTGCAGGAAAATGCCAACCGAGCTCTTCGAGAAAAACAAAAGCATCTTTCCATCACTGCAGAGCTTTCAGATTGATTTTTTGCAACTAGAGGGAGTGAATCATCTTCCACACACTCCTGAGTCGCGGTGTGGCAGGAGGGCCCTGCAGCGGGGGCCCAGGACGGAAGGGAGCTGCCCTTCACACCACCTCAGGGCAGGGCCGGGCCTCAGCTGGCTGGGACCTGGCCCTGGGGCTCCAGAGGCCCCTGTGGGCTCCACCCAGGGCACAGTCTGCCTGGTCTGCCCTCATGGGCAGAGGAGTCACAGGCCAGTCTTCTGGTTCTTACTCACCATCTGCAGCTGTCTGTGCTATGGAGACTCAGAGCATGAAGGACCTGCCGCACCTCGAGCTAAAGTCAGTGGCTCTCCCTCCTGTGAGGATGGTGCCTGAGACCGTGTCCTGTGTCCATCACTGGCCTGCGTCCCTGCCCTGTGAGAGGCACCTGGAGCATCGTGACGGGGAGGCCTCGGCAGCCTCCGGGCAGAGCTGGCTCCTGGACGTCTGGTCTCCTGGTCTGGGCTAGTGTCCTGGCACGCGGTGGTGGCTTAGGACGACAGATATTTACTCCCTCAGGGTTCTGGCGTCAGAAGCTGGCGTTGGAGGTGTGGGCAGGGGTGCCCCTCTGCAGGCTGTAGGGAGGGTCCTTCCTGTCTCTGCTCCTGGCAGCTCCTTGACTTGCGGTCACGTGACCCCGTCTTTGCCCCTCTCCCATGGCCTTCTCTCTGTGTGTCTCTGGGTCTTCTTCTCTCCTCCCAAGGACACCAGTCATTGGATTTAGGGTCCCCTAATGCAGGGTGACTTCATCTTGTGACCCTTGCTTTACTTACCAGATAAAATCCCTGAGTCCCAAGGTGGATGTGGATTTTGGGAATACTGTTCAACCCACCACAGGTCCCTTCCAGTTCTGAGCTCGGTGGCCACCCTGTCCATGGACGAGGACAGCTGCAGCTCCCAGGGCTGGGCTTCCTCTCACTCCTGGTGCCTCTGCCCTGCCTGTGTCCACAGTCATCAGCTGCCCCTGCATCAGCCACAGCCTCTATGTTGATCTGGCCTCCATCCTTGTCCCTTTTGACTGTCCTGGAGGTCAGGGTCCTGGTTGCACTGTCCTCTCTTCAAGTCACCCAAGGACCCTCTGGTACTTGAGGTATAGCTGTGCTTCCTCCCGTGATGGCCAGGCCCCGTACATCCTGTCACCAGCCCACCAAGCCCTGGCCTCGCTGAGCACCAGCCAGAGCCAGTTGTGTATCTTCCTGGACAATGTCCCTCCTCAGGCCTCAGGCTTGGGGACGTTCGCTTCCTGTCTGGAAACCCTCCTTTGTGTGTTCACAGGGCTCCTGTGCATCCTCCAGCCCCAGGTGAAGTCACATCTGCCACCATGGCCGCCACCAGCCTGTCTGTCCCTGGAGGGCCGTGGGTACCTTGGAGCCTGGCTCAGGCCTGGGTTCTGCAGTGGCCTCTGGAGGCGTCTCTGCCTCTCCCAGCATCTGGGCACTGGCTGTGCAGGGAGAGAGTGAGCGGCCAGGGTGGCTTGAAGCCGCTGGACCTCCCTCCTGCGCAGGGTCCCCCTGGGCGGCCTCTCAGCCCCTCCATCACTCCGTCCTGACGGCGGCCGGGCAGCGTCTCCCCAACGCAGAGCAGAGAAATCCTCCCCAGTGTCACTTGCAAAATGATGGAAAACCCCAGGGAGGCGTCCGGGAAGGAGCGGCCGCAGTCCGCGTCACCTCGGGTGATGAATCTCCCCTCCAGCAGCCAGCGACGCCTGCCGTGCTTCATAATTGGCGAGATGAAGAGCCCCGTTTTCCGAGGTGTTCTGGAATAACTCAGTTTTAAAGACCACGTCCTAACAACTGGAATGGGCCGATTATTCCGGGGGAACCCGCCAGCGTCACCACCACACGAGGCAGCAAGACGTGCCTGGTGTCGCTGAGGCTCTGCTGAGAGACATGTTTCCGCGGTCAGGCAGGTGCCAAGGCCCATTGCCAAAGACAGCTCTGATGTTTCTTTCCAGTAGAAGGGTCTGTCTGAGTTGTGGGTGTCCTCTGAGGGGCTTTCGGGGACAGCCCTCGGCCCCTGCAGAACCAGGGAGGTCAGGCCAGGGAAGTCTGGGGGTTGGCGGAGGGTCCGTGGCACCCCGGCCCCGGGGGAGGAAGGCGGCCTGGGGCTGGGAGGTCGACCATGACACGCCACTCAGCATCTGGAGACGAGCAGAGGTGGTGGTCCACCACCAAGGCTGACCCTGAGTCCCGCTGGAGGGACTGTGCGTGCCCCTCACGCTGTGGGGCAGCCTGGCCGTGGTGAGTGGCGGGTCCGGCTGCGGGTCATGCTCTTCTTGGCAGAGGAGCCGGGGTCGGGAAGGGGGAGCCTCCCAGTTTCCCACTTTACAGGCCTCTCTGGAGAGGAGCGAGGTCAAGGTGCCCCCATGACCGCAGAGTGAGTGGACACTGTCAGGCTGCAGGCCCAGCAGCCACTACTCGGGAGTGGCGTCCTTTCTGTGCAGGGGACCTTATTGAAGTGTCTGAGTCCTGGGCTTGGGGTGCTGGCCAGAGCAGCCTCCCTGGCCTGCACATTCTCCTGTGGCCCCCAGCTGAGCAGGTGGCTCCTGGGCTTGTGCCTTGCTGTGTCCAAGAGCCCCGTCCTTCCCACCTGGGCAGACTGCTTACTCCCCTGGTGTCCCCACGGACCCCTCTGCTGCTCCCCTCGACCGCCTGTCGAGGGGTGAAGGGCCTCCTCTCTCCTCGCACCCGCGGGGACCCAGCATGGTGGAGGGGGGCTTGGGGTCCCATCGCAGGGTCCTGGAGCAGGGTGCTCCAGAGCCCTGCTGCTGGCCCCCTCGGCCTGGTTATTACCTGTGCTTCAGGAGACGCACTCCCAGGCGTGTGGAGGAAGGCGAGGCATCCCAGGTCTGCAATCTCTTCCCACCAGCAGACCGGAGAGGGCCCACCGAGCCTGCCAGCTCCGTCCCTGTCATCTGAGGGGTTCCTGCCAGCGTGAGCCCGCTCAGCTGTGGCCAGAAGAGTCTCTGGTGAATGGCTTTCTGTGTCTCAGCGTCCCTGCGGTCAGCGCGCCCATGCAGGCACGGAGGGGACAGCCGAGGCGTGTCCTGGGCTTCGAGGCTCCACACTCCTGGGTACTGACTGCAGGACCTTGGGTTGCCTGTCTCCATTCCGCGTCTGTAGAACGGAGTCGAGAGCACTTGAGGAGATGGTCGGGATCCGCAGGGCTGATGGGGTGCCTGAGCTCCGAGTGTCACAGCCGGGGCCTCTGCAGGGACCCCCTCCTCCTCTTCCTTCAAACGTGGAGTCCCACGGTCTCCTTGGGACCTGCCCATCGTCAGGATAGATGTGACCAGGAGCCGGCCCAGGCCCTGCAGCTGGCGCTTCCCCACTGCCTGCCCCAGCCCTCGCGCTGGTGCAGAGGCCCAAGACCTCTGCAGGCCCACGTCCACCTGGCTTTCCTCCAGAGGCTCCCCTGACGGCCGTCCGTGAGCACAGTGGGTGCCCAGAACCTGAGACCGAGAGGTGTGTCCCCTGTGCCAAGGCAGAGAGCGAGGCTCCTGCCCCAGACGCCCGCCGTGGGCTGTGCCGTGGCGAGCGTGCTGCAGGCACGGTGGTCCCACCAGCAGGGTGGTGTGGGACGCTCAGCTTCCCTTGCTCCACCCCCAGGCTCCTGGGCCTGCAGAGGGCTCCAGGCAGGCCATGCTCTTTCCTGCAGCCCATGCCCGGGGGTTGGCAATTGTCCACACACACAGTGCCACTCAGACATGGATTGGTCCCAAAGCCAGTGCACAAAACAGATAAATGTTTGTTCCAGAAACTCTGGCGATGTCGAGCATGACAGGCGGATGGATCTTGCCTGTGTTGAGTCCGCTGCTCAGGCCGGCGCCCCTGTCTGCTGTCACTCCAGTCACGTGGCTGTCACCGAGACGCGCCTGCTCCTGCACCTCTGCTCAAGACCCCAGCAAGCACTGCGGGCCTGGGAGCCGTCCACCGCCGCTCCACCCTGCCTCGGCTGAGACCCCTTTCCCACCCACGTCTTCCCCAAGAGTGAGGCTGCTTTGGGTGAAATGTCACCAAGCTGGGTACTTTGTCTCCGAGCCCCCTGGGATGCGTGGCTGGTCCCAGGGTGGGAGGCTTCTCTGAGATGAGTCCTGGGGGCTGCAGGCCCAGGAGAGGCACACGCTGACAGGTTTGCTGGCCCGTGTGGACGGGCAGCAGGGGCCAGCCTTCTCAGGAGACTCCACGCTCTCATTGCATCCAGTAGGGCCTCGGTCCACTAAGAACCCTTGGGGAAAAATGTGCCCAGAGCAGCCAAGGCAGCGGGCAGCTCTAGCAGGGCCCTTCCCGCCGACCCCCTGCTCACTGCTGCATGGTGAGGGGCTCAGGGAGCGTCCACTGGGAACCCCGAGGTCTGTGCCTGTGGCCCATGAGCTTTGATGGACCCTCAGCCAGTTCTGCACTGTTGGCTGGGCACCTACCTCTTGAGAGGCAGGCTCCATCCTGTGGCCCAACTCTGCTCCCAGGCTCCTGGGCTGACCCCAGCCCCAGGTCCGTTGTCTGTATGTGGAGTTGAGCAGATGCTGGGTGAGGGGGTGGGAGGCACGCGGGCTGTGGGGTCAGTCGGCTCCCTCTCAGGGCTGTGGCCGTGGCAGGAGGGAGCAGATGCTGGGTCTGCACCCTGGGGTGAGCGTGGCCCTTGCTCTGGCTGGAAATGGTACTTCCCATCTTCTGCTTTGGGGCCTTGCAAGGGGCAGGAAAAAGTTCTAATGTCATTTAAAGTGAAGGATTTTGGAAGCCCTACAGCCTGAGCCACAGGGGTCAGCACGGAGAGCGCTTGAGGGTGAGTGGAAGGTGCTGGAAGGGTAGGGGTCTGTCTGCAGGTCCGAGTGGTTGACTGGGCCGGGCGAGTGGGCAACCCTGGCATTCTTGTTCTTTGTCTGGCTTGTTCCACACGATGTCCGAGGACAGAGTGACCATCTACTGAGGTCCATTTTCATTGTGGAGATCACCTTGGAGCAGAGAACTGGCAGAAAAGAGTAAAAGGAAAAGTACTGAAATAGTTCTGGAGCAGGGGCCAGCTCAGCTGGCGCTGTCCTCGTCTCTGAGAGCAATGTCGTTGGAGCAGGGGTCCTGCCTGCTAGCAGAGGCGCCACCTGTGGTTGCCCACAAAGCAGGAAAACCCCTGAGGGCCGCTGTCCACTGCCCTGGAGAAGGACAGAGAACCTTACCGAACACCCACAGGCACGTCGGCCAGACAAACTGGGCCTGAATGGAACCAGGTGTGTCCTCACACCCACCAGCGTGCTGGAGCGAGGGCCACGCTGCGCACAGCTCCAGCACTCTAAGGAAGCACTGAAGTGGTGCTCACACTGTCCACACCATCGGCTTCAGACAGCTACGTCCACTTATTTTTAAAAGAATAAGAACCGTGCCCGTGTGTGAGGTCCCGCTGTGACCCCGGCACCCCTTCCTCTCTGTCTGCAGGTAGCCGCTCTCCTGAGCCTGCCTGGGGATGTTGACCTCCATGACGTCCACATGTGTGCAGGCGACAGCTGGGGTGTCCCGTGCCTGCGGGCTGCGTGACAGCTCCCAGGTCTTGTCTCTAGTCACTTCCTCAACACCTGGCAGAAGAGTGCAGCCATGTCGGCTGCTGTGTCACCAGGACCTGGATGTCACCGCGCTCTGGTGGCATTGAGGCTGCTCCCGTATCACGTGGCAGACACAGCGGCCTTGCCCTGGGCATTTTCACGTGAGCGCAAACTTGGGATGTCTGGAATGGCAGCGTGTGGCCTCTCTGCTCCACCTGCCCGTGCGGACAGCCTGTGTGTTCTGAGCCTCTGCACGTATGGCTCCTGGATCCTGGAGAACCCTGGGCCTCGTGGCCCATCAGCGTGGACAGCCAGGGGCGCCGAGGCACATGGCTTTCCCTGAGACCACACTGCTGAGACGCACAGAGCCAAGAGGCCACGCCCGGCCACCTGGAGCCCAAGAGGAAAGCCACAGCTTCCTACCACCTGGCAACATGCCAAGACCCGTGTCGTGTACACCAGCCAGAGCCCAGAGTCAGTGCCCCCAGGCCTCGGTGACACAGCCTCTGCCCGTCTGATGGTTTACACACATTTTCCTGCTCTGAGTGTCGCCGAACAGCTTTGCAGCTGTGATGGATAGTTTCGAGTATCACATGGCTGGGCTTGAGCACCAGCTATTCATCCAACCCTACTGGAGGTGTTGCTCTGCAGGTATTCTGGAGATGTGGTTAGCCTCTGTCCTCAACTGGCTGAACTGGTGGGCCTCACTCAATCAGTTGAAGCCCCCACGAGAGAACCCGGTTTTCCAGAGCGGAAGCAGTTTGGCCTCCTGCCTATGGCAGCCACTCCTGCAGACCCCATGCATTTTAGATTTTCAGGTCCCCACGACTTGTAAGCCATTTCCTTCAAATAAACCCTCTAAATCCACGGGTCCTGTCTGACAGAATGCCAGCTCCCTTTGAGGCGTGCCCGCTGAGCCTTCAAACACCAGTCCCTCGCTGAGCCGGCTCCAGGTCGGACGTCTTCCCTCCAGCTACGACTTCCCGGGTGCTGGCTTTGATGAACAAAATCCTCTTCCCCCGTCGTGCGAGAAGCCTCTGTCTGCTTTGAGGTCCTGGCGCTGTTCCGCCTGTTCTCTTGACAAAGGCTCTGCAGTCTCCTCGCCCCAGGAGCGGGTGTGCGCAGGGACAGGGCCTGTGGAGGGTGCGGCCCTGCCGCGGGGCTCCTGGCCAGCCCGAGTGGCTCCGCGGGCTGGGATGGCTGCCCTGGTTCTGCTCCCGAGGAGGCAGCGGCTGGGCTGGGGTGAGCGATGGGACGCGGGTCGTGGGCTGTGACCCTGCCGAACTTTCCTTCAGCCGCCTAAGCACGTGCACCCGGGTTCCGCATGATGGCGACACCCACAGCTCAGGTCTCACCCTGGGCCAGATCGCTGCCCTCTGCCGCCATCGCCGCCGGCCCTCCTGGGGCTGGAGACCTGGGGGGTCACGCTGGGCACGCGCGTCACTGCTCGAGGGACCGGAGCCTCCAGGAGGACCCCGGGAGGAGAGCAGCGGCCAGCCCGGCACCCGCCCGACGGCAGGGCTCTGGCTTCTGCTGGCACAGCCTCCCTGGTTCCGGTCGCTTCCAGAAGGGCTCCTCCTCTCTCCCCGGCTTCGGGTGTGGGTTGGCGGCCTGCGCTCGGCCGACTCTGGTGCGTGGCTGCAGGAGTTGTTTGGAGACTGGGTCTTGTACCTGCCCCTGGTGCCGCGGGTCCAGGTTCACCGCCGTCCACCCTGGAGTCCGGTGGGACAGGCCGGGCGGGTGGCCGCCTCTCGGGGCTACGTTACTAGCCTTTATTTTAAGAACAGTTTTAAATTTACAAACAACACAAAAAAACTGAGTAGAAAGTAGAGGGCGTTTCCGGTACATTCCCCTCATTCTGCCTGTTGACATCGCCCATCAGGTGGCGCGTGTGTCGCGATGTCGGAACCAATGGTCATACGTTATTATTAACTAGAGCCTGGAGTTTGCCACTTAGTCTGTTTTCTGTTACTTTAACAAAATATCTGAGGTGGGGTACTTTATAAAGAAAAGAGGTCTGTTTGACTAGGAGTGCCAACCCTCCACAGCAGAGTCGCTCAGAACAGGCTCCCCACCCCCAAGTCCCTGCCCCCACTTCCTCTCCCTCCCCCAACACCTGGAGGCCACCCGTCTCTTTACTGGCTTTATAGCCGGACTCTTACAGAGAGTCGGGCAGCTGGAATCGTTCAGAGTGAGGTCTTTGCAGACTGGCTTCTTTCACTCAGTAGTGTGCGCCCGAGGTTCCTCTGTGTTGTTTTGTGGCTTGATAGCTCATTTCTTTTCATTGATGAGTGACATTCCCCTGCGTGGATGTACCATAGTTATTAAAGTTGACTGCTTCTACTTTTTGGTGCTTATGAATAAATTTGTTATAAGCAAGATTCTTGGGCAGGTTTTTGGGAAATATGAAATTTCAACTCAGTTGTGTAAAGATTAGGACTGTGATTGCTGGATCCTATTGTAAGAATTTATTTAGCTTTAGAAGAAGCTGCCCCACCCCTGTCCCCAAAGCGGCTGTACCCTATAAAATTCTTATCCTAAGGAGTAGAGTTCCTGTAGCCCCAGGGCCTGACAACCACATTGTACTGGAAGTTCTTTCCAGGACAAAATGAATACATACATACATAAAAGTCATCCGGATTGGAAGTAAGGAATTAAAACCATCTCAATTTGCAAATGCCATGAACTTGTACACAGAAAACAAAAAGGTTTCAACCACAAAACCGTTCAGCTCCTGTGTTCACCACTTTGAAGTGTGACACAAAATCAATTTTATTTGTGAAACTTGGCTAAGAACAACCTAACACAAACTAGGCAGCACCATTTAAAATAGCATTGAAGAGAATAAAATACTTAGAAACAACGCTAACTGAAGAAGGGCAGAGCATTCTCTGAAAACTGCAAACGTGTTGGGTAATGAGGGAAGATGCACCTGATCGGAAGTACACCTGTGTCCAGGGCTGGAAGCATCAGCTTTGCCGAGAAGGTCATGTCTCACTCACGGACCTGCAGGCTCACCACGATCCCCAGGATGACCCAGCTGGTCTGCACACGCCATCCTAAAAGGCAGAGGTAAAATCTGTGTGTAAAACAAGAGTAGCCAAAACCAGCTTGTAAAAGGAACTACAAAGCCAAAACTCACACTGTCCAATTTTAGCACTTGCTGCCAAGTTGCCTTACTCAGGACAGCTTAGCACTGACAGGCAATGTGAGGACAGACAGGCGACAGACCCGAGGGCCCAGAAATGAACCCATTTCCTGTGGCTAATCAGCCAGAGTTCAATGGGGGACTGGAGAGTCTTCTCAACAAACATGCTGAGAATACTGGACATCCACACGCCAGAGAGCGGGTCTGGACCACACAGCACCACGCAGCACACACAGAGCTCGACACAAGTATAAAATATCAGCTCTTAAATGTGGGCACTGAAACCAGGGAACTCTGAGGAAACCAGGCTTAACTCTTTGTGATGTTAGATCAGGCAATTTTCTTAGGTATTACATCGAAAGCATAGGCAACAAGATAAAAATTAAAAAACCTTTGTGCTGCAAAGAATCCCATCAAGAAAATTATAAGACAACCCATGAGATGAGAGGAAAAGTTCCAAATCATATGTCCAATCAGGGACTTGTATCCAGAATAAATAAAGAACCTTGCATTTGAACAATAAAAAGTGAAATGACCCAATTAAAAATGGGAGAAGATTTTAGCAGCTATTTTAAGGTAAGCACGTGGCCACTGAGTGTAGTCAAAGACGTTCAGATTCATGGCCAGGAGAGAAGGTTCTCTCCTTGGGAATCTGCCCTTGGGATTCTTCGGGATGACCGTGAGAAGAAGTGGTAGTTAGCAGGGCACCTGGAGTCTCGGAAGTGGGACTGTGAACAGGGCAGCTTCTTCCCAAGCAGCCCGGAAGCTTCCCAGGCCAGCAGCATGGATCTGCCCGCGGTGCTCCTGGGGGCAGGGAAACAGGCTCACAGGACGACCCCCACGTACCCGACCAGCGCCACCATCAGGCCAAAGAGTGGAAAGGACCCAGACAGCCTGGGCTGATGATGGACAGACGGAATCCGTGCATACATCCCAGGAAATCGTGCTTGGCATTCAAAGGAGCGAAGCTCTGAGTGCGTTACCACCAGGTGGACCTGGAACTGGTGCTCACTGAGGAAAGCTGGCACCAAGGCCAGAAACCACGATTGCATCTACGTGAAGTACGTGTGGTCAGCTAATCAGCCGGGCAGGACTGGCTGGTCCCCGTGGGGCAGTGGGCGGGGCTGGGTCAGTGGGGAGCGGCGGCTGCGTGGTGGGTGACAGAAATCTGAAATCGATGGCAGGGACAGTCACCTAGCTCTGAAATGGTCCCTGCCAGAGTGGATTGCAGGCTGCGGGGACTGTGTCTCCGAGGGCTGATGACATATATGAGGTGTACGGCTCCCAAATTACGGAGACCTTTGTCCCTTCCTCCCCGGTTTTTGTTCCTTTCCTGAGAAGCGTGCTCTTGCCTGGCTGCCGACTTGGATGCGCCGGCTTCTGCGGGAGGTCAGAGTCAGCTTCGCCGGAGCAGCCAGCGTTGCTCTTCTCTGCCAGGTGTTTTATGCTCGATGGGTATTGGATTTTATCACGGGCCATTTTTGTATCTGTCTGGCTGATTATATGTGTTCTTTTATATTCTGTTGCTTTTGTGTATCACAATGATAGATTTTCTTACATTGAACTGTTAAGGATTCCGTGAAAACCCTCCTTGGTAATGATCTACGATGCTACCTGTGAATCGCTGGGAACTTTTTTGTATTTCTCTCTATATTCCTCGTGTAAGATTGCTTCATAATTTTCTTTTCTTCTTCCGTCTTACCCAGTTTGGGTATCTGAGTTGGATACATTTCCTTCCTTTAAATTTTATTTTAAAGTCGACATACAGTACAGTCTGCTCTTCTAACCACATGGACCATGCATTCCGACGAAGGACGCCTGGTGCCCTGTCCTCTGTGGTCAGCCCCTCCTTGAGCCCGCATTGCTCTGTTCTCTGGCCCACGTACTTTCTGCCGGATGTCAGGTCTCCTCACTGCAGTGATGTCTCCTGGCCACCTCTGTGAGCCTCCTGGGCTGGAATTGGAGCTCAGGTCAGTGTGCTGCTGACCTCTCCTTCAGGTCCACGGACGGCTTCCAGTGTTGGCCCAGGTCACTGATGGCCTGGATGCGGTGGGGTTGGTGGCCTCAGTGTCCGACGCCTGAGGAGGCGTGTCTGGCTGCTCCAGCCTGGGGCTGTGTGGTAACTTCCTTCACGTCCTCGTGGGACGCCCAGTGTAGCTGCCCCTCACCCGAGGGACAGGATTCTGGGTGGCGTGTCGGGTACCAGCTGTCAGAGTCCCCCCCCCCCCCCCATGGCGGTGGAGGGCTGCCCTTGGTGTGGCTTTGGTTTCGTCTTGGTTTGGCGATTCCAGTGGCGGGCCTGCCCCCCTGGTTTTGGTCAGCACCTCCCTGATGACTGGCCCGCACCTTCCCTGGGCCTGTTGGCCCTCCAGGTCTCCCTGGTGACCTTTTGCCTGTTTGAGAGGGTGCTCTTTTCTGGTTCTGGTGGGGTAGCCCTGGTCTTCTGTGAGGTCCGTGAATCGCAAACCTTCTTCAAGTGGAGGCCCTGTGCTCCCCTCTCCCAGGCAAGTCGGGTCCGGAGTGGGAAGGTCACTTCTACAGATTCTCCTCTATATTTTCTGCTATGAATTTCTCTAAGAGTTCTTTGCCTGACTCAAGGTCATAGATTTTCTTCTCTGATTGCTTCCAGAATTTGATAGTCTGGATCTTAACTTTAAGTTTCTGGCTCACTTTGAGGTACTTTTTGTAAAAGGTACAGGTTTGGGGTTTGGCACCCCCACCCGTTCCCTGGCTTGCGGACATCGGGTGCTGGGGGACCCCCTTCACCTGAATGGCCTTTGCGCACTCTGGACCATTGGCTGGCCAGATCTGCTCGTCCGTCTCTGGAGCTTCCTAATGCCTGGTTCCCGGGCTCCCTGCTGCCAGTGCCCGTCTGGGTCCCCGCGGCTTCGTAGCGCCTTGATGTCCTGTGCTCTGCTGCTCGCGGGCCTCTGCTCCTCCACGTGGGCTCTGACACTTTTGTTTGTACACTCATTTCTTATAGATGTTAGAGAACTCACAACACCGGTGGATTGGAAAACCCCCTACGTGGGTGGTTTGGTCATTTCTGATTTCTCTTACCATGGAATCTCATTTCAAACCATACCAGGACTTTTGGTGCCTTAGGATAGTCCCCGTGTCTTGCTCCACTCCTTTTGTCACATTTTCTCGTATGTATTTTCCCGCCTTTCTGTTTCTGACTCCTGGGTGTGACCTGCCTGCAGAGGCGTCTTACGCTGGGAAGGAGTGGTCTGGCCTGGCCTGTGCGGGCCGGTGCTGGGCTGCTGGTGGGAGGGCCAGGTCCGCTCGCTCCGCTCCCCCCCTTCTGCTCTTGCCTTCTCCTGGGCCAACAGCGCTTTCTGAAGTTTTCTTTTTTTTTTTTTTCCTTTGTTAGTTTGGAGGGGATTTGTTGTTTTGTTTATTTATTTTGCATTTTTAACCTTCTACCTTAAATGCACGTTTCCAGCGAAGTCCGAGCCCCTCAGGACAGGCCTGTGCGCGAGGCGTTCATGACACCCCTGTGGATCAGAAGGTCCACGTCAGTGTGGTCGCCAGGAGCGGGTCTCCCATCACCTGAAGGGAGACATTCACCACACATTACACGGCAATTCCAGACGCTCAGCCAGCTTCCTCGTGTGGCTAAAGCACAGGAAAACGCCTACGTTAAAGTACCCGGCGTTCTGGGGACGAGCGGCGCCCCGCCAGCACTCACCGCGGCCCGCGAGGACCGGCTCTGCGGGCGGCGTCCAGGGCATGTGGGCTCGGCAGCCGCGTGGCCCACCGAGACACGGGCTTCCTAGGAAACGCTGACTGGGTGGTGGGCCACGTGGCCCCTAAAGTCACACGGGAGCCCTGACGGCAGGGTGGACGTTCTTGCCAGCGGTGTCTCGGAGGTGCTGATTTGAGGTGGCCTCCAGGGTGGTCAATCCCCTGTGGGAGGAGACCAGGGCCGCAGAGAGACGTTGGTCATCTGCATCCCGGAAGAGGGCCTCCCAGAGCCACCGTGCGGGCGCCTTTCCCTAGGCTTGCAGCCCCCAGAGCCGAGGAGCCAGCGTTGCCGCGTGAGCCCCTATCCTGCAGCGACTTGGCCCAGATGGCGATGGGAAGCTCCCAGGCCACAAGGACTCCGCGGAGGCAGAGGCAGCTCCTGAGGTCCCTGTGGAGGGAGGGCCCGGGCAGGGTGCTGGGGCAAAGGGCTGGTGTGGCAAGGAGTGAGCCTCAGGGGAACAGGAGGGGTCCCCTGCCATCTGGAGGCTGCTGTTGAGGAGGGGGCTTGGCACGTCTTCCGAGGGGCTGCTCCGCACTCTGGGGAACCAACCGCAAGATGCCGCCTGGCCGCTCCATGCGGCGTGACTGTTGGAGCTGTTCCTGAGTCTCAGGGGACCTGGGGACTTCCTCCTTCTTTCAAAGGTTCCCATCACGTCCTGGGGACGTTCAAGGTGGTCGTTTGGCACCGTCAGCGTGGCCTTCCCTGGTGAAGTCCCTGGGACCAGCTGCTTCCCAGGTCCTGCCTGTGCTTGGTGTGGGCGGGACTTTCGGAATGGGACGTGTGTGATGCCAGCGGCCCGCCAGCTGCTACTGTTCTGTGACTGTTCCCGTCCAGTTGCATCCTAGATACGCATGTCCCCGCGTAGAGTGGCCGGGAGCCTGCGCTGGGAGGTGCTGAGCTCCAGGAAGCTCGTGCACGAGGCCCCCACGGCCGTCACGGGGAGGTTCTCTGTCTCTTTCTCCAACATGACCGGGACCTCCCCTGGCTGTGTCACCCACCGACCCCTCTGCCACCTTTCTGTCCCTGCTGTCTGCCTTCAGCGCCCTGACCTGTGGGCCTTATTTCATAATCCAACATGCCAGCAGCCCCTCGGCGCTCGCCAAGCTCTCTCTCTTCTGGGGCGCCTCTGGCTGCCTGGGGCGTGCTTCCCCGACGGCTCCCTGCTCTCACGGAGACAGTCCTGGCTGGTCGGCTCTCTGTCCTCAGCCTCCCTTTTTCTCGAGCGGTTGCTTCGTTGGCATAAGAGGTAGACCAGTGGCCGTGTCCTCAGCCTGGCCACCATCCCGCCTCTTCTGATCTTGTCGCTGCTGACCCGTCATCTGACGTGTGTCCCTTTACCGGGGCCTGCTTTCCCTCTGGAAGCTGCTGCGCTTTCTCCTTCCTCTGCTGTGGTGTGGTTTCATTCCTGGGCACCTTCTTCTCTTTGTTTCTCCTGCCCTTTGCTGACATTGCAATTTTTTGTGGGTACCAGGGATTGAACTCAGGGGCACTCGACCCCTGAGCCACATTCCCAGCCCTGTTTTGTATTTTATTTAGAGACAGGGTCTCACTGAGTTGCTTAGCACCTTGCTGTTGCTGAGGCTGATTGTGAACTTGCAGTCCTCCTTCCTCAGCCTCCTGAGCTGCTGGGATTTTTGAACAGAGGACTTCTTTTTTTTCTCTCATTTTGGAAAAAAAATTAAGCAATGAATTCTTCACACAGTGCTCCTCCCTTTGCTTCTTCTGGAAGTGTTATTAGACATATGTGGATCCTCTTGTCCACTCTCCATCTCTGCAGGTCAATGCTCTCCAACGGATGCCAGTGGTGGAAGGAGGGGCCCTGCGTGCCCGCACCACAGACAGAGAAAGTGGCAGGGAACCAAACCCGATGGGACATCTCTGCATAGGCGGGCCCTGGGCATGCAGCTTTGCTTTGCAATAAAGGCAAAATAACCCACCACGAGGAAAGAGCAGCAAGGAAAACGGACACGCTTCCCTGAGATTGTAACCCTCAAGCCTGTACACACTGACTTGATTTTAATCAGTAGGACTTTCAATCAGCTGGTGGGGCCAATGGAGATTCTGCCTGGGGCTCATCTCCAACCTAGACCGAGCGGCCTTGATTGTAATGCACACTTCCATTTCGGGCAGGTCGGAATGTGGAAAACGCAGGGAGCGCGTGAGCCTGTGAGCATGCACACATCCACATCTGGATCTCTGCCTCAATCATTTGTCTTCGGCGGTAGTCTAGGTGACTTCCTCAGTATTCCCTCCAATTCACTAATTCTCTCTTTAACTCTGTTCCACCTAAAATGTTCTCCTTGGAGCACACATTTTATTTCAAGGACTATGTCTTTTATTGGCTAGTTTTCTAATTATTTTTTCAAATAAACATCTGGTGTTATTATTTTCATATGCCCTTTCAACTTCTTCTATAGTTTCTTGTTCTTCAAAAAGTGCCTGCTCCCTCATTTACCTCTGCTGTCTCTTTAGGCATGCTGAGCACAGTGACTTTAATGTCGAGGACATTTATCTGTTTCATCTACAGTCATTTTTGTTCGGATTATTGATTTTGTTCTCCATCTTTGCAATGCTTATGTGTTGTGGTGGCTGGGGTTGGTGTCTGTTCCCTCCACCCAATTTTATTCTGTTTGTCCCTTTGTCTAGAGCAGCTTTGTGTTTGTCCCCAGTTGTCCAGGGCTGCCAGTCCCACACCAGGACCCTGTGCTTTCCCTCGTGATGTCCTTCCATGGGCTCTTCCTACCCCTCAGAGTCAGCTTCTCACCAGCCCCCGTGGACTCTTCCCTCTACGTCTCCTTTATAATTCATTCATGCAAAAAATAAATCTGAGCACCCACTGTTTACCAAACTGTCCTTCTCCTGTCTCTTCTCCTAATTATCTGTCTCGTGGAGATGGATTATATTGTTTTTTACTGCTTGTACTAAGTAGCTTTGTGTGTTTTGTTTTCATTTATAAGAAGGTGAGTGGGATGGTACATATTTCTCTGAGAACTCCTTCCTGCTCCTCTGAGCCTCAATGGATGGCTTTATTCTCTGTGGCTCACCGACCTTCTATAACGGCACCGTTCCTTACACTGACACAGCTCTCTGCAACCTGCTAATGTTTGCTTATCCGTCCTCTTATTGATCAAGTTGACCAGCGCTGTGTGAAGATGGGAGAGCTGTGTGTGGTGTTTTGCCAAGGGCACTGCTGAGACTCAGAGGCTACTCCGTCCCAGTGAGAAGAACCAGGGCTTGAGCCGGGCACGTGACAACCCCTGGAGGAGACTCTTCTGATGGGATCTGTGGCGGGCGGGCACTGTTCACCTCCTGGTATTGCTCACGGTGCTCAGCACAGTTCTGGCCCTGGGTGGTCAAGGTAAAGGAAGCGCTCGATGATGGCTGCCTGGGACGAAGCCGATTCTGTGCCTCTCAGGCAGGGACCGTCCAGCCTCTTGTGCTGCCCCTCATCCCTTTCTGGCCCCTAAGTGGTATTGCCAAAGATGGGTGGGGGATCTGGAGGAAGGTGTGTACCCACTGAAGCGTGAGGGAGCTGGGCTGCCTGTGGGCCCCTCGCTCTCTCATGGAGGGGGACTTATGGCCTCGACGCTGTAATGGGGCTCCACGTCCTCTCGGTCAGTAGGCATCGATCTGCCTTTCTGTGTTGACTGAAGGCAGAAATGGTCTTTACGTGGAGTTGTGCTCCTGATGAAATAACACTTAGATTGTGATATTTTCTGTAATTACTTAGAAATGACAATGCATATTGGGTTAGTGATAAACCAGAGGTAATTTAAATAATGTCATCAGGAATCTGGAAGTATAGCTCGTGGGTCTCATCTCAGCCAATGGTTCTGGCTCTGCAGGCTTCCTGGCATCCCACACAGCCCACGGGAAGGGCGAGGGCCCTGGCTCTGACCTTGGCCTGTGTGGTCTGCCATCTTAGCTGGTGCACTGGGGCAGTGGCCAGTGCTGGCCAGAGCCTGGAGCTGCTTAGATGGTGCTGTGAGCACCATGGAGGGTGGAAGTGACCCTGGGCAGCAGCAGGTGAGCGAGGAGGGCCTTGGCAGGTGACCTCTGGCTTGTGAAGGTGCAAGCCACTGGAGCCTGGCGCCTGTTCCCTCTTGAGCACTGTCCCAGGCTCTCTGAGGGAGTCTGCACACTGCACGGAACCTGGCAGCCTGCTCGAAGGAGACTCCAGGTTCTCCAAACATCGGTGTGGGGTCTGGAGTGCTGGGCAGCCTTGCGCAGGGCCACAACTCCCTCTGGGCTGAGATTGTGCTTGCTGAGTGGGCCTCTTTCCAGCGGATGGGACAGGAGATGGAGGCGATGTCACTGAGCCCTGGTCATGTGACTGGTGCTGCACTGGCTGCTGTTTTTTTGGTATTCAATACAACCATGTGCTTGCAAGTGACAGAAGCAAGCTTGGTTGGACTGAATGAGAAGCAGGAGCTGGTCGCAGGGGCTCATGAGTGTCCTGTGTGAGGATCAGAGCCAGGAGAGGTGACCAAAGCTTCTCTCCATCTTCCTGCTCCTGTGCATGTGGGTTGCCTACCTCTTCTTTCTGAGGTGTCCCCAGTCCCCACAGCCTCCTGCAGCCCCGTTGCCAATGGTCCAAGTCCAGTCTCTGGGAGGCATGGACTCATCCTTGGGTTCAACTCTACTTCCCTGGTAAGGGGCAGGGCTCGCCCCAGTGCAGCCAGGGAACACCCCAGTTCTGTGCAATGCGATGCCACCAGAAGCAGCTCTCCCATTGAGGACCAGAGCTGACAGCCAAGCCCAAGGGTAGCTGACGGCAGTGGCCCAGGGGAGCTGTGTCCATGGCTGCTGGGTGTCAGGCATGACCACCACACTGCTCTGAATTCCAGCTGGAGGAAACGGCACAGGGCCGGAGGTGGCCTTGGGGTGCACAGGTGTCCTTCCCGGAGGACTTCATGGCCTTTGTCCATGGCAGAACTATGAGAGTCCACAAGATAGAACATTGGTCAGCGCCTTCCAAGGGTAACAGGGCAGGGCAGGGAGCAGATGTGAGACCGTGGTGCCCAGGGAGGAGACTGAGAATGGAAATGAAGGCAGTGTTCAGGGCGAGAAGGTCACAAGCCCAACCACAAGCAAACGGGCATCTACTGCTTTGTATCAGAGCCCCAGATCGGCTCCCTCTGGCCAAGCCACAGAGCAGCACTGGGGCTGGTCTCCTAACTGCTCCAGGCCTCCGGCTGCTCGCTGGGACGGCCCGAGCCAAAGTCTGCAAGACGCCAATCATCCAGTGAGCGTCTCCTCTGCACTCTTACAGCCTGAGTGCTGGAGAACATTCTGGGGCTTCCGGGGACGCTCCATTCTTCCACCAGGGCATCTGCGCCCGAGGCAGACATCGGCAACTGGGAGGCTCAGTGGCCTTCGGAATCCAGTGGATTCTCCCCTTCCCAAGGAACACGAGGAGTGTTTTCCCCTCTGGGTTTCATTTTCTGAGTCCTCCATATTTGTAAAACATCAGAATGACTGTGTTTGAATGGGGCTCACGGGTCTCGACCAGAGACCAAGGAGAACAGCCTGGTCTGGGAGAGAGAGCAGGGCCTGCGTTAGGGGCACCTTCGCCTCCTGGGGTCCAGAGCCCCTCTTCCTGCACGCCTGCCTCTCACGTGCACTGGGAGCTGCGAAGACCCAGGCTCCAGTGGCAACTCGGTGATCTTTGGTGATTGGCTTCAGAGTTCCGGGTCTGGGTTTTCTCATTAAGAAACGAAAGCGGAGCTCATCAGGTGGACCGGGGAAGGCTGCACGGAGAGGGCAGGCGGCACGCCGCGTGCTCCTGAGAGTCCCTGGGCGCTCTCCTTATTCATGGCGCTAATTATCACTGCTAGTCGCTCCTCTCTCAAGCGTGTATTTGGAACCTACTGTGTGCAAACTCCCTTCGGTACTACCCGGAGGCAGGAAGTGCGTTGGAATGGTCTACTTGCAAAATTTATGGTGTTTCCTTTGCAGGCTTGATCTCTCAGAAACAGAATCACTGCTCAGCCGCTGCGACATTACAATAATACATTTTAATGAAACTTAATTAATTTGAAATGATTGCTTTGTTGTAAGTAGAAGGAACGAAAAAATCATTAAAAATTGGCAAGTGGGAGAGAAAAAACGCTTTTATATAAGTACATAGGAGAGACATATTGAGGCAATGAATATTTCTAAAATAAGAAAACACAAAGCTCGAGTTTGTAAAGTCATTTCCTTAATTTGGAGGGCTGTTTCAACTTGTTCCCAAATACAAATGAAAGGCTGAGCCACTGCCCGTGCAAGAGAGTGGGGAATCATGGGAGGCTCTCTCCTCTCTCAGCCTCTTCTCCGGTGGCTTAGCAGTGGGGCTCCCCAGGGCTGCGGTGCTGGTGGGTGCCCCGGATCCCGCAGCCCACAGCCCAGAGCCCCATGGGGGACTGCCAGTGGGCCTTGCCTTCCAGCCACACGCCATCCCCGTCACTTTGCTGTTCAGACTTGGCCTTCTGGGGCCAGGGGGAGTGGGCAGGAGGACCCCTTGGGAAGGTGAGAGGCGACTGGGGGGCGGAGGGGCCAAATCTGGGTCCTGCTCTGCCACTATGGCTGTCATCCTGAGCAGGTCCCCACCCCCACGAGTCTCCACCACATTGGAGAGACGGGAGGCGGCGTCTGGCCCTCAGCCCCAGCAGTCCCCGCCCTCAAGCCTTAGGCCTCAGACTTCCCACTCCTCTTCGGGCTGGGTGCAGTGTGTGCAGGAGCGTGCCTGGCAGCCCCCTGTGAAGGGCCTAACTCTGCTGCTGGCCAGTTCCTGTGGCATGAACTGGCGGCCATGGGCTCCGTCAGCACCATGGCAAGGCCTGGACACTGACCTGGGCCAGGACACGCTGGCTCTGCTCGCCACTGGCCCAGCATCCGCACAGCCTCTCATCAGCAGGTCCCTGGATCCAATCCCGGGCACAGAGGGTGGTGTAACCTGCTCAGGGCCGAGCCAAGTGGAGGGGGTCCCCAGGGAGCCCGGTTCCCGGCTTCAGAGCGTGTTTTGTGCAAAGCCCTGCTGAGCCTCGACTTCAGCCTCGGGGCTCCTGCTCCTGGAAGTTTTTCCAGTCTGCAGAAAATCACCTCGAAAGGCAAAGAGAGTCCATTTACACCGGCCCCTTTATTTTGAATTCATTTATCAAATCTGCCGATGATTGCTGTGCTTCTCTTTAATGCACCTGGCCGATAATGAGCATATTTGTAAACACACTTTGGCAGGATTCGCCTTCCCTCTAAGAACTCACAGACTGATATCACTTAGTGTTTTCTTTCTGTTTTGTTTTGGGGTTGGTCCCATTAACGGGGTAGTGTGGACACATAGATCTTATGTAAAATAGTGAATTCATAACGGCTTTTCTGTGATTAGGGGAATGAGCAGCCTTAAGTCAAGGGGGCTATTTGGAACAGAGAGGTTTTGAATCAGGGTGGTGCTCCCGTGCAGAGTGACAGGCATCCAAGCACAGAAGGCTGGATAGCGTCCCTCGGGGGGGCACAGCCACACGTTAGCCTGCCAAGCTGAGGTTGGGGAACGAAGCTCTGGCGGCAAACTGGCGGAGGCCTGATGCCTCTGTCCAGCTGAGCAGAGAGCCAGGGGGCTGCGGACTCTAATGGTGTCTGGGGAATCAGGCCACATGGGCCAAAGGGGGCAGCTACAGTGGCACCAGAGGTGGACTCTGCAGGCCGCTCTCTGTGGCCTGGGACAGACTGCCCCGTGCTGCACCCGCCCTGAATTCCCATGGGGCAGCAACACACAGAGATGACTTCAGGCGGCATCTGCTCTCTGACGGACAACACACTCTCCCAGAGAGCACACGATGGCAGTCTTCGTAAAAACCACACCTACGATGCTGAGTGTCATGTGAGCAGAGTGCAAAGAAGGGACAACAAAAGGCACCAGGTCCTGCCCTTCAGAGGGGACAGCCCAGCTGGCGACCTCCTGCCTGATGCTCCCCACCTGCCCCAGCCTCATGGCGTTGGCCCAGAGCCGAGTCGCCCTGCGTCTGTGGGTGGGGTCTGGAACTGGGTCCAGGTGTCTCTGCTCACCATGGCTGGGGCTGCAGTTGGGGACACTTTGTTGGGTCCTCTCGAAGTGGGCTCCCAGGTGGTCTAGCTCTGTCCTCTGGTCTGCAGTGGCTCTCTGGCTGGATAAGCCATCCTGGGTGACATGTCCCCTCCTTCTCCGTCCTTCTGGGCATGGAGGGGAGGGGCCTGGGTCACTGCTCGCCTCTCGCCCCTTTCCTGGCTGCACTTTGAGAAGGGCAATGGTCGTCGCCAGAGCTCTGAGGCCTCAGCGGCTGGGCCTGAGAGTGGCCTTGGGCTCCTTCGCCTTGGCCAGGGGCATCCTGCTGCCCTGGGCCTGGACCAGCCTGACCGGGTCTGCCGTGTTGTCCGTTAGAACCCCTGCTCCCCACCGGCCAGGGTTCTGGCTGGGGGCAGGTGTGGGAGTGGGGGAGGAGGATGCTCAGGGTCTGCCGCACCAACGGTGGGATGTTCCCGTCCCCAGCCAGCAAAAGGCGGGCTTCCCATGAGGTCACTTGGGACCTGCACTCCCGGGTTCGGCCAAGGCCCCTTCACCTGGCCTGCCTTGGTGTGGTCCTCGGGGTGCTGTGGAGGTGGAGGCAGGCGCGGCTTGGGCTTTCCGCCTCACTGCCTTGGGGTGCGTCTACAGTCGCCCCCTAACCTCGTGTGCCTGGTTTCCTCACCGCGAGATGGACGTCCTCGAGATCCTACCTCGGGCAGCTTGAGTGGGCCGAGCAGTTACCCAGGAGGTCCAGGACCTCACCTGGCATGGGACCCCTGGAGCCTGGCCTGCACCACTGGGCCGTTGTCATTCCCACTGCCATGACTGTGCCCTGTTGAGAACACTGCCTGCCCCCGAAGGGCGTCTCAGTTTCCCTCACAGGCTTCTCCTTGGTCCTACCTCTGACCTGGCTCTCTGTGGGCCTCCTTGCCAGCTGGACTGTGGGGTGGCCGGGTCAGGCCTTCTCCTATGGCCCCTACAGCCAGCCATGTGGGGGGCCCTGCCTTTCCCGGGTGCTAGAGCATCCCTCCCTCCCCGTTGCCCAGGGCTGCGCGGTAGCCTTGGCCACCAGCACTGCTGGATGTGGCCCTGGTTCCTGCCAACAAGCTCGTAGTGTTCAGGGGCACCCCGCATGGCTTCCCGTGGCTACTGTGGTCCATTGCTATGCAAGATGGTTTTACTAATTGGCTCCAACCAGCGGCCCATAAGGCAATGGGCAGAGATGTATTCCCACTGGATAGGTGTTCGGATCCTCAGTCTGGGGCTGCTAGCTGGGCAGAGCGAGAGCGTATTCAGGCGGTTGGGAGGACATCAGTGAGGTGAGCCCCTGTGGGTGGAGGCAGAGGCACCAGGAGGCAGGACCGTGGGTGCTAACACAGCTGGATGGCCGTGGAGTCACGGGGGCCTCGTCTGCCCCTCAGGAGGTGGCTACTGACCCCGGTGGACCTCTGGGCTGCGGGCCTCACACTCCAGGCCTGGGGAGCCTGAGGCCCCTGCAGGCCATGAATGACCCTCTGGGAGGTCTGCTGGTCAGAGACCCAGGCACACAGCCCGCACCAGGGAGCTCTGGTCCCTTCGGTGACCATCTGTGCAATGACGTCTGGCTCACTGGCCACCGTGCAGACCAGGGCTAAGCCTGTGGGCTGGCAGGCAGTAGGACTTCATAATGGCCCTTTATAACCAGCACGAGTGCGTCCCGGGCCTTCCTTCAACAGGTGGTCTTGGAGTCTGCCCGGCTCCATTCCCGTCTCTGCCCAGCCCCGGATGCTGCAGAGGCCAGGGGTGGTAAGCCAGGAGCAGGACCCGCTGTCCCCGCCCCCTGATGGCACTGCAGAGGGGACTCCGGTGCTGGGCTTTGGGGATGGCAGGGTCAGGAAAGGGACCTCCAAGTGGCTGGCCTCCCCCAGGCCCCAGGGAGGCTTGGTAGCCACCACTCTGGCCCTCTGCTTGGGTCGCCCCAGCTGGCTGCTGGAGAGAGCATGGGCAGGCCCCAGCGTCCAGGACTGCAGTGGGTCTGAGGAGCAGGACTTTCCTCTCTTCCTGGATGGACCGTGCCTGTGCTTCCCACGCACGGGATCCCTGTGGCTCGCTCCCCCAGCCCCCGTCCTTTCCTGAGGGTGCCTGCAGCTCGTCCTGTGAGGCTGTGCTCATCTCAGCTCCCTGCCCCGGTGGCCCCCGGCCCTCTTGCTGCACACAGGGCGAAGAGCACATGGGAGATGCCGTGCGTGCCTCAGAGCCAGCGGCCCCCTGAGCCCCGGGCCCCTCTCACTTTCCTGATCCAGCTGCGGCCCCTTTCTCCTCCACGCCCTGCGCAAGGCGAAGGTCCACTCTGGTTCTGCAGAATCCTCATGATGGGACCCCAGGGGGTCTTTGTGCTCCCTGGAGGATGTTGAGGCCTGTCAGACGGCGCCTTAGCACAGAGCCGACGGCAAGTCTGTGCACGGAGTCGCTTCCTCAGGGTGGGGTGCCGCTGGGCACGGTCCTGACCCCCTCAGGGTTTGCGTCCTCCCGCGTCGCTCTTTTTATGGACCTTTCCTCCACGGGGCCTCAGTTCTCAAGGCCCGTGTCAGCGTGGCCCCTGTGGGTCCATCTGTTCTGCTCTGTAGTCTTGTCCATGTTGCCTTATGTGGTTTGAGCTTCCATTACCAGGGACACGGAAATGGAGGATTTTTTAATGTTCCTGACGCACTGGGAATCTTATTATAAAATGTCGCTCTGTGTATATGGCCAGACGTTGATTTTGAAGCTTTGTTAGTGCTGGAGGTAAGTACGCACATCTGAGTGGATGACAGCCTGGCTCTGCAGAGTTCCCAAAGGCTCATGTGCTGAAGGCTGGTCCCCAGCTGGTGGCACTACTGGGAGGTGGTGGAGATATTATAGAAGGTCACTGGTGGAGTGTCCCCAAAGGGTGTATCTTGTCTCTCTGTCCCTCTCCTTCTCAGCTGCCATGAGGAGCCCTGCTCCACCACCTGCTCCTGCCATGATGCTTGGCTCCCCACAGGCCCAGAATCAATAGAGCCAAAGGATCATGGACTGAAACCTCTGAAACATGAGCCGAAACCAGTCTTTCCTTCTCTAAGTTGACCTTCTTAGGTGTTTTGTCATAGTGACAGAAAGCTGACTAACACATTATGTGGGAAATACATATATAGTTTTTTCCCCTGTTTTCGTCCTCAATCTCTACTTGTTGTGTAGATGCTTTTTTTGTAAACATGATACAGTTGGGTCTTGGTTCCAATGTAGTAGGTTAATCTCCATCTTTAGCCAGAGGAACTAGGGGCTTCTGCATTTGATGCAGACACTGATCATTTGGGTTCAATTTATCCAGTGCTTCCCACTTGTCCCAGATGTTTTATTTCCTTTCTCTCTCCTTCATTGCTGGTTATGGGTTATATATTTTAAGATTTCTTTCCCTTCTCTCACCTGGTTATTATTTCTGGGGCTCCATGTCTTCCATCAGCTTTGATGGTCCTCAGCCATTATCTTTTCAAATTTTCTTTCTGATCCGTTTATTCTCCCATCTCCTCTTGGGACTTGATTATGAGTATCTTAAACTTAACTAGTCTATATTTTCCATCATTGTGTTCCTTATTTATTCTTTATTTTGTACCTCTACTCTCTATCCTTTATTCTATTTTATTTATTTATCCTTTATTCTATCTTCTATTTTCACAGATTTTCTCTTTAGCTGTGTCTAATCTGTTTTAAAATCCATTCATTTCATTGATTTTGATCATTTGATTTTTCGGTTTTGGAGCAAGGAGTTTTTCCTTCTGTACTGAAATTTTCAATTTTGTCTTTTGACTCCTTGAGTATTATAAACTTGGTCACTTAAAGTCATGTGTCTACCATTTTGGTGTGAAGAGTTTCTGTGATTATTTCTATTGATAGTGTCCATTGGTTTCATGCAGTTGTTCTTTTAAAAAATGTTTTGTAATGACTTGGGTGGCTGAGGCACTTTGAGCTGAGGATCATGTTTCAAAGTCAGTCTCAGCAATGTGAGATGCTAAGCAACTCAGTGAGACCCTGTCTCTAAATAAAACACAGAATAGTGTTGGAGATGTAGCTTAACGGTTGGGGGCTCCTGAGTTCAATCCCTGAGACCCGCCCCCTCAAAAAGAAGTGGTTTGTGAGATGAGTGGAGACCCAGAAGGACATCATCTTATTTCAGAGATGACTCAGGTACTGTCAGTTGCTCTGGAGAACTTGAGCTATCCCAGGACCACTTCATTTCAATTCTGTTGTGAAGATGGTGAAATGTACCATGTTTCCTGAGAAGCTGCCTGTGCTGGTCCACCCTCACACCTGATGTTCAGTCTCTGGTGTCCCACTGAAGGCCGGAGGGTGTTCCAGGGCCTTCCTGTCATCTTGGCCTTCTGGCTGTGAGACCATCACTGATCAACTCTGTGTTGATCTTGACCCTTACAACAAAATGCCCAGGGCAAAAGCAGCCCAGCCCCCACACAAGACTTGGTCTCGATTCTCCACAGGGATTAGTCTGCAAGGGTCACTGTCTTGTCATCCCTGCAACAATCTTGAGAACATATTTTAGCCTGAATAGTCTGTGTTCAGTGGGAGGCTTGACCATGACTACCTGAGCGGTTCTTACCAGAGAGAAACTCGTGGTCCGACTTCTATTTAAGCCGTCGGCACTGGCTGGAAAGCCTGGCCGGCTGCCTACTCCCTGGTCTCCAGACCCTGCAGGAGTGAGATCCATCTTGGTTCGTCTGTCCACTCACTTTGGGTGTCCGTAAGGAAGGAGGTGGGGACACTGAAGCACGGGTGCCTCCTCTTGGTTCCCAGGCCCGCGTGTGCCTCCGTGCAGGAGGGCTGCTGAGGGCCCCGGGTCCACCCTGGCTGCAGACAGGAGTTACGGGAGCACAGACACCTGCCTTCCTTCTCTTGTCACAGTGGGGAATGGAAAGTAGGCAGGCCAGCACATCTGTCCAGTGACATCAAGTGGCCACCAGTGCTCTGCTGACAATCAGTGGGAGGGGACTGGGGATGGGGTCAGCTGGAGTCCAGCTGGAGTGGCAGGAGCGGCTTGCAGGACGGGGGAGCCAGCCGGGTGGGAGTTTGGGACCCAGCCTGCCGGGCCAGGCGAGAGCAGCCTCCGGCTTCGCAGAAGGGAAGGCGGCACACAGCAGGGGCTGAAGGAGCACCGGGGTGTTGGGCGAGTGAGGGGACGCCGCAGGCCGGGGGCAGCCAGGGCCACAGGGACCCAGAGCATCAGGCCCAGGAGGGTGAGAGGCAGCTCGGGAGTCCTCCTGCCCTTCCTGTGGCGCCAGGGGCTTCACTGGGCCGAGTGGCCCTTCACAAGCCCCCAGACGTACCACTGAGGCTTCCATGTGACCGAGGAGGAAAATGTGCTTGTGGGTGACCAGGATAGCCGAGTCCAGCAGCTGGTGCGGCCCTGCCTGCTCCCCAGCCAGCTGCTGCAGTGGCTTGTTAGGGAGCACAAGGCCCTCCAGAATGGCTGCTGGAGGTTATTCGTGGGATGCTGGGATGGAGCTGGGAGTTAGGTGTCCAAAATACCTGCCGAGACGGGACCCTGGCCGAGGTCCCCAGGACCTCAGCCTTGGCCCAGGCTCCAGGTGTCTTCTGGCAAGGAGGACAGCCTGCCTGGGAGCCCGGGCCTCCCTGGAGACGGCTGCTGCCCTGGCCTGTCTGTGGACTCCCAGGACATGGTACTTTCCGGCTCCTCTGAGGGCATGTGGGATTCTGTTCCATAGACAGAGGTCCAGGAATCTAGCAGGTGGCTGACCAGGGACAGTGGGGAAAGGCCGAGTGGCTCTGTGTGGAGACTGCTTCCCGATAAAAACCCCACAGAGGCCCGTCAGGCCCCGTGACCTGGCGGCTCCTCTGAGCTCTACCTCCTCACCTGGCCAGGCTGCATGGGGGCCCCTGGGGCCAGGGCAGCTCCAGCTTCTGGCCATGTGCACGTAACTGCCACTTAGCGCCTCTGACTCACCAGGTGGGGAGGCTGCCGCTGGCCTGTCCTCCCAGCCCTGTCCTTGGCCATGCAGGTGATGTGTCTTCCCTTCTCAGCCAGGCCCACAAACTGGAGAAATAAAAGCACCTCCAAACCCTTGTCTGGCCCAGGTGCTTTACGGAACGACCTGGCTTAGGCCTTGGTCAGCTCAGCTGGGTGGCTCCATGTTCCCCCATCTGGAGATGCAGATGCAGAGAGCTGGGGGTGGTCCAAGGGTGAGGCTCAGTCCAGGGGCAGGTGATGGAGGGCAGGCAGCTCAGAAGTGGAACCGCTTCTCCCTGGATCCTGGGGGAGCAGCCCTGCCACACTTTAGTATAGCTCAGGGCACACGTCAGACTTCTGGCCTCCAGGACGTAGGTGGCAACACACTGCAGCCTGAGGCACATGCAGCAGAGACGTGGTCTGGGGGCTCCTGAGCCGCCAGTCCTCTGTGCTCCTGTGCCTTAGCCTTGGTGGCCAGAAGGATGAAGTTCAGGGGAAGGACAGACCCTAAGGTGTTCTAGAGACGGGGCTCCCAGCTCACGAACACAGGGGCAGGAGTTGGGAGCTGTGGTCTGCAGACCTGGAGCCCTTCTGTGCCCTCCCTCAGGCCTGGGGATGAAGGAGAGCACCCTCTCACAGCCCTGGGACCCTGCAGGCTGTGGCAGGGCCCGTCTCTGCCTGCACACCCCTGTGCTGTCCGGTCTCAAACAGCAGTGGCCCTCCTGCCACAGGGCCTTGGTTCACTTGCTGGAAGCAACCTTCGCTCCTTCCTCTTGGGTCAGGGCCTCCCCCTCCCTCAGCATTGCTGCTCAGGGTCGTCTTCCTGAGCCCCCCTGCCTTGGCCAAGCCCATGTCCTTCCCGGAGCCTCCACCAGCCTGACGTTTGCATGATGAGCATCTGGTCAGCTCTGGTTCTCCTGCTGGAGTGTATGGTCATGGGAGGACAGGGACTCAACTCGCCTGCTGGTTTCACCCTGCCCCTGTCTGCCAGGTAGAGACTCCTGATGACTGACCGTGCCAGGCCACCTCCTTTGGGGACTCACCTCCTTTGTCTTCAGAGCAGCCCTGGGCAGGTGCTGTGAGTGTCTCCAGCTCTGCAGAAGGGGAAACTGAGGTGGGCAGGGCTGGGCAGCATGCCGGAGGTGGCATGGCTGTGGAGCACCCAGCTGGGAGTAGGGTGCCCTCCCAAGCTGAGCCTCTGCCCACATGCCCCAACTGAGTTCCCAGCAATTCAGGGGGGTGGGAAGCTCTGGGGTGCCTCCCCAGCCCCTGCCCGACCCCAGGAGGGGCCGGCCAGCCCTGGAGGCTCCTGGGGGCTCCTGGGCTGGGGGTCTGTGCCCTGTGGCCACCTCCGGCCTCCTTGCTCTCCGCCCACCTGCTGAGGTTGACCCCTCCTCCTCTGGCCTCCTTCCCGCCACGACTTGGGGCAGCAGGCTTTTGGTCTGTTTTTCCTTGTAAAGGGCCAGAGAGGCTTTGCCGGCCACATGTGGTCTGTCTTTCTCTTCCTGTCCCCCCTTTCCCTCCTCCCTCTGCTTCCCCTCCTTCTCCTTCTTATTCTGAACCAACACAGATGTAGGATCCAGTGTCAGTTCACAGGCTGTACAAAATCAGCCGCAGGCCATGTTCACTGCCAGGGGCTCCAGGGTCTGCAGTTTGGCTAAGGTTGTGCTTCTGTCTGAACACCTGCAGAGGTCTTCTGCCTGTCCTGCCGCTTCTTCCTGGCCAGGCCCCTTCCGTCGGACCTGGATTCAGGGTCCTGCATGCTGTAGGTGTGGCTGGGGTCTCTCAGGCACTGGGCCTCAGCAGGGAGGGCGGGCACTTCCAGTGTGGGCTACGCTCCTGGCCTGGCGGGTCTGTGGCCCTGGTGCTATTTTGCACTACAGGCGAGGTGTGGCTTCTTCCGTTACTGCTGTCTTCTGCTCCCGTGACTTGGGCTCTGGCGCTGTGTTTCTCGTGGACTCTGGCAGACACTCCTGGCAGTCAGGGTCCACCCCGGAGGGCAAGCTTCTTCTCAGGCCCCTGGACTCTCATCCGGCCGTTTGCTCTGCGAGGCAGGCTGATCTCCCTGCAGCCTGCTCTGCGCTGGGCCCCCTGCAGTACTGTTGACTGGCATGTTCTGCTTTCTTGGCTGTTTCTTCCCCACCAGAGGGGCTGTGAGGATGCAGGGACACTGCCCACCACAGGACACCTCAGTGTCCAGCCCGCCTGCCCCTAGCCGCTCTTCAGGTCTCAATCACCACCTGCGAGGACGCTTGCTGCCACCAGCCCCTGGCATGCTCCTCCCTCCCCTCCCTGGGGCACCGAGAGAAGGGTCCAGAACCCGGGAGGCTCAGTGTGCCAGGGAGGCTGACCGAGGTCCCGCCGGGCACTGATCTCACTGGTGTCTTAACACGGAGGCTGCCAAGACACGTGGGCAGGCGGGTGGAGCCACGGTGGCCACCTGCAGTGCTCTTCTGCAACCCTGGGCGCAGACGCCCAGGGCCTCCTCTGTAAAGTGGGCGGAGTATGGGTCCATTCCAGGGTGGACAAGAGTCTCCATCAGCCTGTGGAGCAGCCCCACCCAGCTGGGCTCTGTGAAGGCAGATCCTGCATCAGAGGCCTGAAGAAAGGCACAAGCCAGGGCTGGTGGCAGGGAGCAGGGAGGGACCGACAGGCATGAGACGTTCTTGGGGTCTGCGGATCCCTTGCTGAGCAAGCTGCTTTAACAGGCGCATCATGCCCTCACAAGTCCTCTGACCGAGCTGGGACCACCCCCAGCTAAGGTGGGAGGAGGAAGGAAGTCATCCCTTGACGTTCCCCTCCTGGAGCCCTTGGTAGCATCCCTCCATGTCTTCAACTGCAAGTCATCCCTCTCCCTCTGTTCATGCATCCACCCGCCCCCTCATCTACTCCTCCGTCCATCAGTCACCACCCTTCCACCCACCCATCTCCCACCCATCAGTTTATCCATACATCCTCCCATATGTCCATCCACCTATATGTTCATCCACTCATCCATCCATCCATCCATCCATCCATCCACCCATCCACCCATCAGTTTATCCATACATCCTCCCATATGTCCATTCACCTATATGTCCATCCACTCATCCATCCATCCATCCATCCATCCATCCATCCATCCATCCATCCATCCATCCATCAGTTTATCCACACATCCTCCCATATGTCCATCCACTCATCCACTCATCCATCCATCCACCCAACATTCAGGGGCACCCTTTCTGTGCTGGCCTGAGTCCTGGACCTGGAGGATACAAGAGGACCTTTTCCTCAGGGATTCTCAGAAGTCCCTGCTGCCGCTGCATCGAGTCCCCATGACCAGACCAACCGAGGTTTCCCGCTGGCTGAGGCTAGTTGGGGCTTGAGTCTTGTCCTTGCTTGCCTCTGCTCATGGCCTGGAGCAGTGAGTAGCCACAGTTGATCTTGGGATTCTGGGGATGCATGAGGTGGTCCCTCCCTTCCACCCACCTGGGGGTGGCCACTCTAATCTGGCTGGGCTTTGCATGGGTGTTTGCCAGGTCTGGTTGGAGTTCTTTCCCTGAGCCCTGCTTGTGGATCTCTGCAGGCCTTGACTTGATCTGACTGTGGTCAGTTTTTTTTTTTTTTTTTTTTTTTTTAATATTCTTAGTTGTAGATGGACACACACCTTTATTTTATTTATTTATTTTTTATGTGGTGCTGAGGATCGAACCCAGTGCCTCACATGTGCCAGGCAAGTGCTCTACCACTGAGCCACAACCCCAGCCCATGTGGTCAGTTTTGGTTCTGCCCTTGGACGCCACTGATTCTGCAAGCCCCAGTTGGCTGACCCCCTCCCTGGGACCCACCCCTTCATCTGTTCTGTCCTTGGCTGCATAGCCCTGGCCCCTCCCACACGCAGGAGGCCTCAGGCTGGCAGGTGCCTGGCTTTGCCCTAGAAGACACCCAGATCAGTTCTTCCCTCTGCCTACCTGAATGACTGGACAGGTTACTGACCCCTCTGATTTTGTTTCCCTACGAGTTAAATTTTGGAAGGTCATATCCACAGGGAGGTAGCATCCTGAGGCATGAAGCACGTCAGCCTCCCAGGACAGGTGTCTGCAGGGCCTCCTTGTCATTTTTATCATTATCAGTCCTCACCGTCATTGTGGGAGGTGGCTCCTGCCTCCGGGGTCTGCCTTGCTGCCAGCAGCCCCTGCTGGCTCTGGGTGTGGGTGGGGGTGCAGCTGCTGGGTACTGGTGTGGCAGGTTCACAGATCTACTGGCCACACAGGTCCAGGGTGCTGGGCTGGGTGTGACTGGGTCATGGAACGGCGAAGGCACTTTCCCGGTGGGACGAAGCCTCTGTTCATATGTATTTGTCTGCCTCTGTCTTCAGGACAGGGAAGTGCATGGAAGGAACCCGCTGCGGAGCGTCTCGCAGGGCAGCTTCCTGGCTCCCTGGAGGTAGCGCGTGGCTCATGCTGAAATCGCCGTCTCCAGCCCCCTTGGCTCCCGGATTCCGGGCAGACCCCTGTGAGTCCCTGATCATCACTCTGCCCTCGTCCTGGTGATGACACAGGGTCTGGCCCTGCACAGCGTGGTCAGGTGAGCCAGGCTGCCTGCCTGTCAGGTCTGCTGATGGTCCCCTGCTCCCTAATCGGCCGGTGAACCAGCGGACCCCACCCAGCTGTGCAGGAGCCACGGTGCTGGGCTTCCCTGCTGTCGTGAGTCTCCTCCACTCTGCTGCTGCTTCAGTGACTGTTCCTAGGTCACTGCAGGAAAGCGGCCTGAGGTGAGGGGTCTCTTGCTGGGTATGGGGGCTACGGCCTGGGGTTTGTGGCTTGGGCTGCCGCAGCTTCTGTCCCACAAGTGGCCCTGGGGGCTGTCAGGGTTGAGTCACATCCTGCGGGTTGGCGATTCTCAGAGTGCTGGGACCTGGGTGCCTGGCATCGATGGTGCTGGACACCGCCACCGCCACGCACTGCCCTCTCCCTGATCCTCCACCCCTCCACTCCTTTTTGGTACTGGGGATGGAATCCAAGGGCACTTAACCACTGAGCCACGTCCCAGCTCCCCCTTTCAATATTTTACTTAGAGACAGGGTCTCACTGAGTTGCTTAGAGCCTTGCTAAGTTGCTGAGGCTGGCTTTGAGCTCGTGATCCTCCTGCCTTGGCCTCCCCAGCTGCTGGGTTTACAGGGGTGCACCAATGAGCCCGGCCTCAACTCTTATTGCCTGGGTGCAGCCGGGTGGTAACCACCTCTGAACAATGGCAGTCCTGCAGTTGGCTTATAATGTCCTCATATTGTTCTTAACAGGACTTAACATGGGTGGATGACCCTCAGATTCCCCCAAACTATTTAACAGAACGGGATAACAAAGGAGTTGGTGGAGTGCATTTCTTTCAGCCCTGCTTGGTGTCTACCGCCCTTCCTTAATGCCAGCCTGAATTTTGTGTGCTGGGCATGTGGCCTGTGTCTTCCCTTTGCTGATCTTCCTGGAAGCCCTGGATTCCAGAACCTTCTGTATTGTTCTGTATAGAATGGGTCCAATTCCAGCCTTTCCTTTTTGAAAAAGTAGAAAATATCAATTCTGAGTTTTGATTCTGTTCTATTATTCTCAATTTGTTTTTTACAAAGTGGGGATCAGGCAATCCGACCCACAGCATGATTGCGAGGATCCAACCACGCAAGGCTCAGCAAAGGCACTGGGAGCGTGAGAGCGCTGCTCACGTTTAACCGGGCGTTGGTCGTTATGTCCGGGAGTGTGCTCACCACTGGTAGTCGACAGCAGTGAGTTGGTACAGGGGGCTCCCTGCTTCAGACACCAGAAGCGATGAGTGAAATGTTACAGAAGACCGTAGACACACAACTGAACGCGAGAGTTGGGGAGAGCCTCAGGTGTGAATGGGAGCGGCCTGGAGCTCAGAGAGGGCCTGTGAAAGCAAGGTCGGAGGAGACTCAGCTGCAGGGGAGTTCCTGCCCCGGGTGCTGAGGGCTGGAATCACAATCCCTTGGTCAATTTTGGGTCTGCAAAATCTGTCACTTCAGAGAGTGGGACAACCAGGCGGGTGCTCGCTCTCTGCTGTGGGCTCCTGATTTTGAAATGCCAACTCCACACTGGGTAGAGTCCATCTACTGACGGCAGAGCAATCCGAAGATTTTAACATAAGTAAGTGTACGCTTTTCAACAAGTCAAAGGAATGCAGTTCAAAGACCAAAGTAGGCAGTAGGACGAAAATGAACAGAGTTTAGAAATAAAAGGAAGGAGGAATTCTAGGAATGTAAAATATTGTCATTGAAGACAAGAAGTGCTTCTGCGCTCACAGAGCTTTGCGCCCTGTCTTTGGAAACGTGTTCAAGGAAGCAAGAGCAGGAAGCTCCCACCCACCATCTCCACTGCGGATTTGCAGGCGGTGCTGGGAGTGAGGTCACAGAGGATAAAAATAAGAGCGCATCCTCTCTACCTTCTAACGCCCAGACACGGGGAAGCCTGCGGAGCGTTAGCTCCTTCAGTTCTGACGACGGGCCTCTCAAGGAGCCGGGTACTTCTGAAGGCGCCGGAGGGAAGGGCCAGGCACAGTCCACCACGTGCAGTCCGTGTGCTCTGCTGGGTCCCTGGCTGCGGACTCAGAGCCAGGTGCACAACCACTGAACTACCAGGCCTCCAGAGAGACCCAGGCGAAGGAGAAACAAGAGAGCCATCTGCCCAAACGGTGCGGCCACATAGTGGCCTGGGTCAGTTTGCCGGAAGTGGGAAGATTAATTTGCTTAGCAATTAATTTGCTGACATCAAACTGTTTTATGAGGATTCTAATGTTGTGCTGGGGCGTTCATTCTGTTATCCTGACCCCTGTCAGACCCTGAGCTTGGTGCCGGCAGCTACAGGTGTTCCCGCCCTCCCTAAGCCTGCGTGACTCTCTCTCGATGAGGCAGGTGGCTTGCTAAGGGCAAATTCCAGGGCAGCAAACCAAGCCCAGCAGTGGCTCCTGTGGTCACCTGGGGCTCCAGGGATGACTGAATGGTTGCACCAGCACCTGGAGCTGCATCCGTCAAGCAGACGGATCAGCCTCGTAAGTGGATCAGGAATGCATGGGGCGTGACGCTGCTGGAGTTAGTTGTGATTAATGACTTAGAAGGCCTTTAAGAATTCAAAATTAATTTTAAAAGACACGTATAAGCATGCAAAGCAGGTCTGACCATCTTTAAAGACTTCATGTTTAACACATATTTATCAGAAGTAAGTTTTCTCAGATATGGTTTTGGAAGAAAGATTGACACGTATTCTTAAAATAGCTCAACCCCCCCTCCCCCAAACAGGGGAGGCTAGGCAGGCCAGCGCGTGCACATGTGCCGTGAAAGGAGCTGTCCTTCAAGTCAGGTGGGAAGGAGGCAACCGATCACCCGGGAATTGCTTTTAAGTTCAGTGATTAGGGTTGAAATGGTAGGTTTCTGTCCTAGCCACACGAGGAGCCTTATTTTAAGAAGGAAAGAGATGGTTTGAAGTGTAAAGAAAGGCAGAGCGTGGGGACACTCAGACACAGTCAGGAGAAGGTTTTATTTTTTTAAATGAGAAGTATTTGAAGACCTACGATTAACCAATTAACTCCAGCAGGTTACACGATTAACCAATTAACTCCAGCAGGTTAGTGTAGAAGAAAAGACCTCTGCCCCCTGGTCTTAGAGGCAGGGCCACACCCGCCCTCAGACCCACACGGTCCCTGTGGCACCTGGCATCACAACACAGCCGCAATGATGCTGGGCCAGCTCTCGGGCACTGTCCTTAGGAGGCTGGTAAGTTGAACTTCCTGCACCTTCAAATGCCAGCTTTAGGCACCAAGCCCTCATCTCGAGTCCTTGCTATCGCCAGGCAGAGGGGAGCTGAGGCCCCGGCTGGCAGCCTGCTGAGCACCAGGCAGCTGCCAGAGCTCTCCTGGTGGTCGACCCTGCAGCCCCTGTCAAGCTGCCCTTGCTGACCACGCGGACCACACATGAGCCAGCACTGCTGGTCCTGTCCAAATCGTGGGCTTATAAGAAAAAACAAAGTTTGTTGATGGGTTCAGCCACTCAGTTTTGTGAGGGTGGTGTTTAGATTATTATTGTTATTATTTTGTTATTATTTGAGATAGAGTCTTGATAAACTGCCGAGGGTCTTGCTAGTTGGCCAGGCTGGCCTTGAACTTGTGGTCCTCCTGCCTGGGTCCCGAGTGGCTGGTGTGAGAAATGGGAAGTCCAGGGCTCCTTTTCAGAGCACAGTACGTAGCCTCACATGTAAAATGACTTGGGATGCAGGAAAGGCAAGGTGCCGGGAGAGCAGAGCGGACGTAGGAGCAGTTCACCCCGGGGTGTAAGACTCACAGCCCCCTGACAGACGGGAGGGGAGAGGGGGGTGAGTGTCTGTCAAAACACACCCAAATCCCAAAGGCCTTCCGTGCAGAGAACACAGGGAGGGGCACCTCAAGGTACCTGTCCTTAAATAACCCAACAGGAGATGGTAAAACCTAGATGACATTGGAAAAGTGAACACCCCATAGTACTCCGCGAACGAGGAACCGGGAGGGACCTCGAGCACAGGGGACAGTGCTTTGTAGCTGCTCTGGTGCGCCTGCCCACCCAGACCTCATCCTGCAGCCTGTCACTAAGGAGCCCGGCTCTGCCATGCCTCCTGTCTCTGGGCCCAGTCCTTGGGTGTGGCAGGTGGGCGTGTTTCTGTTTATTTAATAAATAAAGCATTTATTTTAAAAACCAAGAGCTTAGGCTGGGCATGGTGGTGCCCGACCAGAATCTCAGAGACTGGGACAGTTGAGGCAGGAGGATCCCAAGTTCAAAGCCGACCTCAGCAAGTTAGTGAGGCCCTGTCTCAAAATAAAATTAAAAAGGGTGGGGACGTGGCTCAGAGATTGAGTGTCCCTGGGTTTAACCCCAGTACCAAAAACAAAACAAAACAAAACAAAACCCAAGCATGTAGATGTCAAGTAGTCCTGGGGAATCTCCAGGTGCTGGATAATAAGAGAGAGCTCAGGTCAGAAGAGGAAAGAAGCATGTATATCTCAGGGATTTGGGCCCCGACACAGGCCCTGGAGCTGAGATTTCAGTGCCTGCAGAGGTTGGTCTGGAGCAGAATCTGGGAGACCTTGTATGTGAGTGTGTGTGTGTGTGTATATATATATTTTTAATTTGTACTAGGATTGGACCCAGGGGTGCTTTACCACTAAGCTGCATCTCCAGCCCTTTTTATGTTTTATTTCGAGACAGGACTGTGCTAAGTTGCTGAGCCTGGGCTTGAACTTGCTATTCTTCAGCCTCAGCCTTGAGCTGCTGGGGTTCCAGGCAAGCCAAGCTGGGACCCAGCATCTGACAGGCATGTGGATGTAGGCTGTCTGCACAACGCTCGGGGCAGGAAGGAGCTCTCTGCCTTGTGACGGGAAATGGAGACATTGCCATTCAGCCCCGAGGAGCAGTTGGAAACAAGGCCCCTCAGGCCCAGCCGCCTCTCCCAGGGTTGGGGGCCAGGCTGGGGCTGTTTTGGAGGCCGAGTTGACAGAGAGCTTCGCCACAGAGGCCCTGGAATAAAGAGCTAAGGTCTAAAGTGGCCCAGCACGGGGAACTCTGGAGCACATCCAAGAGACCGTCTCGACAGACAGCTTCCCCTCTGGGGACACGTGGGACCATGGTGCCCGTCAATCCTGAGGCAGAGGGTCTGGTACCCACCTGTCCCCAGCAGAGATCATCTGCCATGGCCAGGGGCAGCCGAAGCTCTTTGTTGGAGAGCTTGCCACCGAGGAACCAGAAACAGGACGGAAGTGATAGAGATGGCAGAGACGGAGAGACGGAGTTCACTAAGGAGGACACAGTCGTCACCAAGAGCCAGAGGACTTCATTAAAAAACAAAGCAATTAAAATGACATCGTTGGAAAATCCAGTCAAAATATGATGATTAAAAAAATCTCTCCAGAGGTGTTGTACACAGAAGCTTCTGTACCCTGCTGCCATGCAGGGGCGACGGACGTGGCCTCTAGGCTAGCCGTACCTGTCCCTCCCGCCTGGCTCTGACTCAGCCCATGTGTGCCTGAGAGACCACCCGCCCCTGGTCCCACAGCTCAGGCCTTGGCAGGCTGACTTGGGGGAGGACTTTCCTTCTGGCCTTGAGCTGGGCTTTCTGCTGTGGGACCTCTCCTGCTGCCAGGGCTTATCTGCATTTCTGTAGGAGGGCGGCTTTCTCTCGGGTCACTGTGTTCTGGCCTCAGTTTCCTGGTAGAAATGCTCGAGGGCCGGGTGTCCAGTGCAGAAGCCACCAGCCCTCTGGTGCAGGTTCAAATGTAAACAACCTGAAATGAAGCGGAGTGAACCTTCAGATCCTCAGGGGCCTTGACCGCCTGTCTGGCCAGTGGTCATTGGACTGGAGAGAGCAGAGAGGAGCATTTCTACTGGATGGTGCTGAACATCCTGCTGGACAGGGCTGGAGTGTCCAGGAAGGTCCCAGGGAAAGTCAGGGAGGGAGATTTAGATTTACTCTAAAATAAGGCCAGTGTGCCCCACAATGCACAGGTGCCCTGCTGGGGGCTGCAGAAGAGAGACTCTAGGCGGGAGGTGCTAGGTGGCTCTGAAGTTCCCTCCCGTGGTTCCACCCAGCCCCTGGCCTAGGACGGAGCAGTGATTGGAAGAGAGGAGCAAGCGGAGCTGTGTGGCTGTCTTCTCCTGGCGACAGAGGAGTCTTGGATCTGTGAGGTCTGGGCACCACAAGCCCAGGGGCTGTTTCCAGATGTTGCTAAATTATACCACAACCCACGGCACCATATTGCAACAACACGGCTCCGCTTATGTGCACACAGATTCTGACATGAACTGCATTTCAAAATTAAGCAGAGACAGGGAGTGGCAGCCACTTCTGGCCACCAGGACGGGAACAGAGGGGAAGAGAACTGTTTGCCTGGGAGCAGTAGCAGTTGACTGGAGAGGTTCACAACACCAGGGACACGGAGCGCCTTGGGGATGGTCCCCAGCCAGGCGTCACCTCGAGGAGACCCTCTAGGGGGCAGGAGACGCCGACGGAGATGAAAACCCAGCAGTCCTCCCTCGCCCACAGCCACGGAGAACACCCGGACGCCTGGAATCTGCGCACCTGGTGGCACGTGGCATGCCCAGTCCTGAGCTTCTCCTGGTGTGTCGCCCACCGGCCGGCCAACTCCAGAGCCCTGTGGCTGAAGGTGGGGGACCTTGCGTTCTGGGGAAAGGAGGATGCTGGCTGAGCAGGAGAGGAGGGCACAGAGGTCTCGCGGCTGCAGGCACGCCTGTCAGAGGCTATCCCTGGATCTGTTCATTTCCACTCTTCCTGTGCCAGGACATGGGGTTTCCGTGTGTAGGTCCTGGTGCCTGTCCTCCTGGGGGACACTGTCTAGTGGGGAGCAGGGAGGGAGAGTCAGAACAAGGCCCCAGTGTGGTGTGAGCTGAGCTCTATGCAGGCCTCAGCCTCGAGGGGTCACGTCCCAGCACACTCAGCGCGGGGTGGACGTGCAGTCCGCCAAGCCTTCGTGGAACACCCAGATGTCCCTGCACCAGGGCTTGGCCAGGGCCTCTGCCGCTTGGGCACTTGCAGGTGGGCAAGACTGTCCAGCACAAAGCCTGCCCATGGTGACATGTGACTCAGTCACCTGACTTACCGCAGGCTGCACTGCCTATGAAGCCCCGCATGGTCCTCTGGACGTTCCTCCCACCCTCAGGAAGGCAAGATGCCCACCTCCCACCCTCCCAAGTGGGCGCCCTGTGGGGAAACTTCTCGGAGGAGCACCCTTAGGTTTGGGGGTGTATTTAATGTTCTGCCAAGTCCAAGCCCAGGCTCCGCGTGTCTGTCGCAGCCCTGGAGGGTGGCTCCCTGCCCTGCCCTCAGGCGCGCTCTCCCTGGGGCCTGCGCCCTGTACCCTGCGGTCTCCACCCAACAGGGCAAAAGCCCCTGCTCTGCTCCTGCTCCTTCCCCATTCTTCTCCCTCCTCCTTTCCGACTTCAGGTACGGAGTTGGGTTAATTATATCCCCTTTCCTGGCATGAAAGAAGGGCTTGAAAAAATTAATATTTTTATTTGGTACTTAGATATGTACTTATTCATGAGACATTGTTCAAAAATTTGTAATATATGAGCTAATTATTTTTCATAAATGTTACTGTACTTAATATAATCATTAGAAATGTTTCGACCCTGGCTATTTTGTTTTTGTTTGCTCTTTTTAGTTTCTTGGAAGTTCTGCAAAAACATAATTTTGCATATTTCTTAATTTTAGCCTGATGGCTGTGTAAATAATAGTGTTTTTGTTCTGGAGAAACCCTGATTTTTTAAATGGTTTTCATTAAATAATGAACACATCACGGACACACACATAGAGAGCATGAGGAGCCTTGGCAGGGGAAGCTGGCCGCGCAGCCGCGCAGGCAGGAGCCCGGCAGGTCCCAGGCTGAGGTGCTGCCCCTGGGCTCCCTCCCCGCCCGCTCCCTCTTCTGCAGCTGGGACTGCGCTGCCTTGAACCGGCTGCGAAGGCGGCTCTGCTGCTCTTTCCTGTGAGTAAGGGCTGTCTGCGTCTGCGTGCTGTGACCTGGTGGAGGGGCTCCTCGTGAATTCCTCGGAGGCGGGCGTCCTTCTGCTCAGCACTGCAGCAGCGGCTGCAGAGGCTGCACCCCAAGGGGCAGGCAGGAACTGGGGCCCGGGGAGAATCGCACCACCGCTGCCCTTGCCTGCCCTCTGACCTCCTCCTGTTCACGCTGTGACCCGAGGGGCCAGAAGAGAAAGCAGGTGGCCATGGAGATCGTTCTGGAGCACACACACCCTCGTCCCTACCAGGTAGTGCCAAAGGCCTCCTCGGCGTGGCTATAGCGTCCACAGACCCGCGGGCAGGATTCAGAAGTGCTGGCTGCTCCTTCATCTGCCAACATCTGGCCTGACTTCCCTGTTTGCCTACCCAGGGGGTTAGGGCATCTTGTGGAGGTCCCTGGCCCGGCCACTCCACCCCCAAAAGGCTGAGTATCTCGCGTGCTTTGTGGCCTTCATGCCATTTCCGCCAAGTGTCTGGCACACTTGTCACCCATATTTGTTTGAGTTGTGTCTTTCGTGTTGTGGAACTAAGTGACTCTTCCAGTTTTTATATATTGTAAACGGACGATTTATAATTGCATGTATCTGTGGGACCCAGGGCGACGTCATGATTCACGAATACAGTGTGGAATAATAAAATCTGTCCAAGGAACACATCCCTTACCACAAATAATTCACTTTTTTATGGTGAGAAAATCTAAAACTTACTCTCAGCAGTTTTAATGTTTTTAAATTCATTTTTATTGTAAACAAATGGGATACATGTTGTTTCTGTTTGTACATGGAGTAACAGCATACCATTTGCAGAATCATACATTCACATAGGGTAATGATGCTTGATTCATTCTGTTATTTTTTCCTCCCCCCCAGCCCTCCCACCCCTCCCACCTCTCTTTTCCCTCTATACAGTCCTTCCTTCCTCTATTCTTGTCCCCCTCCCACCCCCCATTATGTGTCATTATCCGCTTATCAGCGAGATCATTTGTCTTTTGGTTTTTTGAGATTGGCTTATCTCACTTAGCATGATATTTTCCAATTTCATCCATTTGCCTGCAAATGCCATAATTTTATTATTCTTTGTAGCTGAGTAATATTCCATTGTATATATATATATACCACAGTTTCTTTATCCATTCATCAATTGAAGGGCATCTAGGTTGGTTCCACAATCTGGCTATTGTGAATTGAGCAGCTATGAACATTGATGTGGCTGTATCTCTGTAGTATGCTGATTTTAAGTCCTTTGGGTATAGGCCGAGGAGAGGGATAGCTGGGTCAAATGGTGGGTCCATTCCAAGTTTTCTAAGGAATCTCCACACTGCTTTCCAGAGTGGCTGCACTAATTTGCATCCCCATCAGCAATGTATGAGTGTATCTTTTTCCCCACATCCTCTCCAACACCTATTGTTGCTTGTATTCTTGATAATCGCCATTCTAATTGGGGTGAGATGGAATCTTAGTGTAGTTTTGATTTGCATTTCTCTTATTACTAAAGATGGTGAACATTTTTTCATACGTTTGTTGATTGCTTGTACATCTTCTTCTGTGAAGTGTCTGTTCATTTCCTTAGCCCATTTGTTGATTGGGTTATTTGTATTCTTGGTGTAGAGTTTTTTGAGTTCTTTATATATTCTGGAAATTAGCACTCTATCTGAAGTATGAGTGGCAAAGATATTCTCCCACTCTGTAGGCTCTCTCTTCACATTGCTGATAGTTTCCTTTGCTGAGAGAAAGAAAGCTATTTAGTTTGAAACTATCCCAGTTATTGATTCTTGTGCTATGGGAGTCCTGTTAAGGAAGTCTGATCCTAAGCCAACAAGTTGAAGATTTGGACCTACTTTTTCTTCTATAAGATGCAGGGTGTCTGGTCTGATTTCAAGGTCCTTGATCCATTGTGAGTTCTTTTTTGTGCAGGGTGAGAGATAGGGGTTTAGTTTCATTCTGTTGCATATGGATTTCCAGTTTTCCCAGCACCATTTGTTGAAGAGGCTATCTTTTCTCCATTGCATGTTTTTGGCACCTTTGTCTAGTATGAGAAAATTGTATTTATTTGGGTTTGTGTCCGTGTCCTCTATCCTTTACCATTGATCTACCTATCTATTTTGGTGCCAATGCCATGCCGTTTTTGTTACTATTGCTTTGTAGTATAGTTGGAATTCTGGTATTGCGACACCCCCTGTTTCATTCTTCCTGCTAAGCATTGCTTTAGCTATTCTGGGTTTCTTATTCTTCCAGATGAATTTCATGATTGCTTGCTCTATTTCTGTCAGGTACGTCATTGGAATTTTAATTGGAATTGCATTGAATCTGTATAGCACTTTTGGTAGTATGGCCATTTTGACAATATTAATTCTGCCTATCCAAGAACATGGGAGAATGGGAGATCTTTCCATCTTCTAAGGTCTTCCTCAATTTCTTTCTTCAATGTTTTATAGTTTTCATTGTAGAGATCTTTTACCTCTTTGGTTAGATTGACTTCCAAGTATTTTATTTTATTTTTTTGAGGCTATTGCAAATGGAGTTGTTTTCCTCATTTCCCTTTCAGCTGTTTCTTTGCTTGCGTATAAAAATGCTGTAGATTTATGCGTGTTGATTTTATAGCCTGCTATTTTGCTGAATTCATTGATGAGGTCTAGAAGTTTTCTGGAGGAGGTTTTTGGATCCTCTAAATATAGAATCATGTCATCAGCAAATAGTGACAGCTTAAGTTCCTCTTTTCCTATTCGTATCCCTTTAATTTCTTTAGTCTGCCTAATTGCTCTGGCTAGAGTTTCGAGGACAATGTTGAATAGAAGTGGTGAAAGAGGACATCCCTGTCTTGTTCCCATTTTTAAAGGGAATGGTTTCAGTTTTTCTCCATTAAGAATGATGTTGGAAATGGGCTTAGCATAAATAGCCTTTACAATGTTCAGGTATGTTCCTACTATCCCTATTTTTTCTAGTGTTTTGAGCATGAAGGGGTGTCATATTATGTTAAACGCTTTTTCTGCGTCAATTGAAATAACCATATGATTCTTATTCTTAAGTCTATTGACACAATGGATTACTTTTATTGATTTACGGATGTTAAACTATCCTTGCATTCCAGGGATGAACCCCACTTGATTGTGGTGCACAATTTTCTTAATATGTTTTTGGATATGGTTTGCTAATATTTTGTTAAGGATCTTTGCATCTATATTCATCAAGGATATTGGTCTAAAATTTTCTTTCCTTGATGTGTCTTTGCCTGTTTTGGGTATGAGGGTGATATTAGCTTCATAGAATGAGTTTGGTAGGGTACCCTCCTTTTCTATTTTCTGGAATACTTTGAGAAGTATTGGAATGAGTTCTTCTTTGAGGGTCTTGTAGAACTCAGCTGAGAATCCGTCTGGTCCTGGGCTTTTCTTGGATGGTAGGTTTTTAATGGCTTCTTCTATTTCATTGCTTGATATTGATCTGTTTAAATTATGTATGTCCTCCTGGTTTAGTTTGGGAGGAGCATATGTCTCTAGAAATTTGTTAATGTCTTCAGTAGTTTCTTTTTGTTAGAATACAGATTTTCAAAGTAGCTTCTCATTATGTTCTGTACCTCAGTGGTGTCTGTTGTGATATTTCCTTTTTAATCACAAATTTTAGTAATTTGAGTTTTCTCTCTCCTCTTTGTTAGTGTGGCTAAGGGTTTGTCTATTTTGTTTACTTTCTCAAAGAACCAACTTTTTGTTTTGTCAATTTTTTGAATTGTTTCTTTTGTTTCAATTTCATTGATTTCAGCTCTGATTTTAATTATTTCCTGTCTTCTACTATTTTGCTGTTATTCTGTTCTTCTTTTTCTAGGGCTTTGAGCTGTAATGTTAGGTCATTTGGTTGTTGACTTTTCATTCTTTTCTGGAATGCGCTCCATGCAATGAATTTTCCTCTTAGTACCGCTTTCATAGTGTCCCAGAGATTTTGACATGTTGTATCGTCATTCTCATTGACCTCTAAGAATTTTTTTATCTCCTCCCTGATGTTTTTTGTCATCCATGTTTCATTCAATAGCATATTATTTAGTCTCCAGGTGTTGGAGTAATTTCTGTTTTTTATTTTGTCATTGATTTCTAATTTCATTGCATTATGACCTGATAGAACACAAGGCAGTATCTCTATTTTTTTGTATTTCCTAAGGGCTGCTCTGTGGCATAACATATGGTCTATTTTCGAGAAGGTTCCATGTGCTGCTGAGAAGAAAGTGAATCCACTCGTTGATGGATGGAATATTCTATATATGTCTATTAAATCTAGGTTATTGATTGTGTTATTGAGTTCTATGGTTGCTTTGGTTGGATTTTGTGTGGAAGATCTATCTAGTGGTGACAGCAGTGCATTAAAGTCGCCCAGAATTATTGTGTTGTGGTCTATGTGATTCTTGAGATTGAGAAGGATTTGTTTGATGTACAGGGATGCACCATTGTTTGGGGCATAAATATTTACTATCTTTATGTCTTCCTGATTTATGGTTCCTTTAAGCAGTATGAAATGTCCTTCTTTATGCCTTCTGACTAACTTTGGCCTGAAGTCCACTTTATCTGATATAAGGATGGAAACCCCCACTTTTTTACTGAGTTCATGTGTGTGGTAGGTTTTTCCCATCCTTTCACCTTTAGTCTGTGGATGTCTTTTTCTATGAGATGAGTCTCTTGCAGGCAGCATATTGTTGTGTCTTTCTTTTTAATCCATTCTGCCAGTCTATGTCTTTTGATTGATGAGTTTAGGCCATTAACGTTCAGGGTTATTATTGAGATATGATTTGTATTCTCAGTCATTTGGCTTATTTTTGGTTTTTAAGTTGGCTTGGTTTCTCCTTTGAGTGGTTTTTCTCTAAGGTAGTTCCTCCCTTTGCTGACCTACATTGTTGTTTTTCATTTCCTCCTCATGGAATATTTTGTTGAGAACATTCTGTAGTGCAGGCTTTCTATTTGTAAATTCTTTTAACTTTTGTTTATCATGGAAGGATTTTATTTCATCTTCAAATCTGAAGGTTAGTTTTGCTGTGTATAGGATTCTTGGTTGGCAACCATGTTCTTTCAGAGCTTGAAATATGTTGTTCCAGGCCCTTCTAGCTTTTAGAGTCTGGGTTGTGAAGTCGGCTGCCATCCGTATTGGTCTCCCCCTATATGTAATCTGATGCTTTTCTCTCGGCCTTCAAAATCCTATCTTTACTTTGAATGTTAGGCATTTTCATTATAATGTGCCTTGGTGTGGATCTATTGTGATTCTGTGCATTTGGTGTTCTGTAAGCCTCTTGTATTTGATTTTCCATTTCATTCTTCAGGTTTGGGAAATTTTCTGATATTATTTCATTGAATAGGTTGTTCATTCCTTTGGTTTGTATCTCTGAACCTTCCTCAATCCCAATAATTCTTAAATTTGGTCTTTTCTTGATGTCCCATAGTTCTTGGAGATTCTGTTCATGATTTCTTACCATCTTCTCTGTTTGGACAGCTTTATTTTCAAGATTAAACATTTTGTGTTCATTGTCTGAGGTTCTGTCTTCCAGGTGGTCTAGTCTGTTGGTGATGCTTTCCATTGAGTTTTTAATTTGGTTTATTGTTTCCTTCATTTCAAGGATTTCCATTTTTTTTTTTAAATTTTGAGAATCTCTATCTCTTTGTTGAAATGATCTTTTGCTTCCTGCAGGTGCTCTTTCAGCTTATTGGTATTATCATTCATTGCCTGCATTTGCTCTCTTATCTTATCCTTTGCTTCACGAATCATCTTAATCATGTATAATCTGAAGTCCTTTTCTGACATTTCTTCTAACATACTGTCATTGGATTCTATCAATATAGAATCTAGATTTGTTTTTATCATTTTCTTCCCTTGTTTTTTCATGTTGTTCATGTATCTTCCCCTCTAGCAGTGCAGATCTGGGGTATTGCAGATTTACCCCCCCGTAGGCTTATAGTGACCCTATAGGTTTCCAAAACCCTTTCTTTAAGGGGGGATCAATATTAGTAGTGCCCAATTCAGACACTATGCAATCCTAGATCAAATAGCCCCTATGGGGACAATTACAAAATTGTCATAATAAACAGAATGAGTTCAAATATTATCTTCGGTAAAATAAACAGATTTGCAATAAGGTCTGCAGTTTCAAATGGAGGACAAAGAGGATGCAGAGGGATGTAGAATGTGGCTGTTAATGGGATAAGAAAAGAATATACAGAAGTTCTAGATAATAGAAATGGTGAGAGTGTTATCCAAGGAAATTGGATGTTAGCATGCAAAAAAGGGAGAAAGAGACTCTGAGGGAACCGGTAAACAAAAGGAAAAGAGAGCAAGAAAAGTAAAGAAATAAAAACTTAAATTTTTTCAATAAGGAGAAAAAAGAAAATCTACAGTATAACAGTCATATACTAATGAAACCTCCCAGTGTTCAGTAGCCTGATGCATGAGGGGTACCTGACAATGAGCTTCAAGCCTCTAGCAGGCGTCTCTGGATGGGATTTGCCCCACCTAAAGATCAGAGCTACGGCTTCCAGGATTATCCAAGATGGCCACTCTGGCTTCGAAATGTGTTGGCAAATGGGGAGCTGCAGCTCAGGGTGTGGATGTGGTCAGCTGGAGGTCCCAGAGGTAGGATGCAGTTGGTCAGGCAGGGAGGGGTCCTGAAGGTCGGTTGTGTTTGGTGTGGTTGTGGGATCCTGGAGGCTGGGTGCAATCAATTGGTGTGGGGTCCCAGTGATAGGGCGCAGTCCATTGGTCAGGTGGTCCTGGCGGCAGGGAGCAGTCAGTCAATATGAGGGCCCCAGAGGCAGGGAGTGATCAGTCGGGCTGAGGGATCCTGGAGACGGGGTTCAGTCAGTCCAGCCAGGGGTCCTATGGGGCCTGGCTGTTGTCTCAAAATGGCGGCAGCCACGTGTAATGAAACCTGCAGGTACTGTAACAGTGAACTTCCAGGCAACAGCAGGCAGCTGGTGCTCCACTGGCGGTCGGCGATCAGTTTGCTGACTGTTGTCGGACGATCGGGAGGTGAACCTCAAGCGTTGGGTGATGGATAGGTGTAAGGCAGGTGATGGACAGGCGAGAGGCAGGCAAATGGCGGATGATAGACGCCTGACAGTGAGCAATCTACACTCAAAAAAGGCGTCGATATGCTGGCAGACTACAGGTGATCACAGTAGACAAATGGGGTAAACAGCAGGGGATCGGTAAGCAGCAAAAACTGCCTGGCCGAGAAACAGATATCCTCTGCTTGAAATCGGAGTTACTAGCGACAAGGAACGCAGCCTCCCTCTAGTCCGCCATCTTGGATGTCCCCAGTTTTATGTTTTTATATGTTTCTTATTGTTAATTAGAGGCCTTTTGTTTTGGCATAAAGACTCCCTTTAGTGATTCTTGTAAGACAGTCCTAGTGGTGATAAACTCCTTTAGATTTTGCTTATCTGGGAAAGTTTTAAATTCATCCACATTTCCCAAAGATAGACTTGCTGGGTACAGTATTCTTGGTTGGTAGTCTTTTCTTTTTTTTCCATTTGGCCCTTTGAATATATAATTCCACTTTTTCCTGGCCTGCAGGGTTTATGCTGAGAAATTTGCTTTCAGTTGTATTTTCATGCTTTTGAATTTGATATGTTTCTTATCTCTTGATCCTCCAGAATTATTTTCTTTGCCTTTGATTTCTTATGTTTTTATTATTATGTGTCTTGGTGAACTCCCCCTTGGACTGAGTTTGATTGGAGATTCTGAGTTTCTTGCATGTGGATATTGGCACGTATCCCCAGATTAGGGACGTTTTCCATCATTATTTCTTTAAATAAGCTTTCTTCTTCTTTTCCTTCTGTGACTGCTAATAAAAAAAGCTTTTGTCTCTTAATGATGTCCTGTAATTACTTTAGGTTTTTCTTGTTCTTTTGTCTTTTTGTTTCTCTACCTGGAGAATCCCCAATGTCTGTCTCCAGCTCACCCGTCCTTTCTTCTACCTGATCCAGTCTGCTGTTGAAGCCTTCCATTGAAATCTCCAGTTTAGTCACTGTACTCCTCACCTCTAGAGTTTCTTTGTGTTTCTTCTTTTCTTTTTTCTATTTCCTTGCCAACTTTCTTGCTTTGTTCATGTATTGTCTTCCAAACTTCATTTAAATTTCCATTTGCACATTCTTTTAGTTCACTGAATGTCTTTAAATAATTTTTTTTAGTTGTAGATGAACGCATACCTTTATTTTATTTATTTATTTTTTAAATGTGGCCCTGAGGATTGAACCCAGTGCTTCACACGTGCTAGGCAAGTGCTCTCCCACGGAGCCACAACCCAGCCCTCGTTCTCGGGACTTCTTTAAGAGAATCTTTCTGAATGCTTTATCAGTCATTCCATAGGTCTCCATTTCCTTCCGTTCATTACTGGAGTTTTATACATTTCTTGTGAGGATGTTCTTCCTTGATTCTTCATAATCCTTGGAGACAGTCCCCTCTTCTGGCCTTCCTAGGTGTTCTTTGGCAGGGATGACCCCTCACTATCTAGCTTAGCCTGTGGTTCTGGAAGGGGTGGTGGGCGACACCCCTGGACAGAGATTTTTGTGGATTCTCTAGTTGACTGGACTTCTGCCTTTGCTCTGATGTTGGGTGGGGCTCTTCTGCATGGAAGGCAACTGGCTGTGCTCTGCTCTGAGGTGATCTGCTGACTGGATTCCAGGATGGCTTCTGGGCCGCTGGCCGTAGGAAGACTTCCTGCCGAGGTAATTTGCTCTTGGGATCTGCTTGGGAGGACTGCAGACTGCTCTGAGGCTGGCTGGAGTCACTGCTTAGGGCAGGTGGGACCAAGGTTATTCTCCTTAGAAGTGCCTGATCAAGAATGCACCCCTGTCAGGGTGGAACCGAGAGGAGAGCTCTTGGTTGTGCTGAGCAGCTGTCTGACCTCGTGGGTCAAGAGACTTTCTCCTAGACTTATTCAAAACACAGGTAGGTGGGGTTCTCCCTGCTTGGCTGGTGTTGTTGGATGGGCTGTGCATGTGGGCATGGGTACTTGAGCTAGGTGCCCTGGCTCAGCATGCTTCTGAAGGTTGCCAGCTCAGCTTTGCAGGTGGGTTATGAAGTTAGTTGGCATTTCTTAGTGGGTGCTCTCCTGGCAGGAGCATAGTGGTATTGCCAAGATCTGTCCAGGGGTGCTCGTGACCTCGCCTCCTTCCCTTGCTTCTGAGTGACGGGCAGTCTAGCAGTGCCGTTGCCACCTGTGTTCCCCATGGAGTGCGCACAGAGCGGGCTTCCTGGGAAGCACCTTGGAATTCCGGGAAGCTGGGTGTCAGCGTCTGGTTCTCTGTCTTCCTATGGACGCTGTGTTCCTGGGGGTCCTCACACCTAGCACTGTGCTGACTGGGGGGGGCGGTCTCCATTCCTTCTCTAACTCGATTTTCACTCTGTTCTGCACCCCAAGGGTGTCTTGGGCTGGCTTCTGAGCTCAGGGGTTTAGGAGGAGGGTGTGACCTGCAGTCGCGAGTTGGGCTTTTGTGTGAGGGTGAGACGTCCGGCCTGTCCATTATTCCCTGACTGACATTCTTTACTGAGCACTCTAAGGGCCAGGTCCTGTTGTGGGTTTTGGAAGTGTGCCAGACGGGGCTGGGGTGAGGACGATCACCACGGTGCTCGGGAAGCCCGATGCTAACTGAGAGGCGGTGGTGGCAATCAACAGTGTGGCAGGACGTGAAGTACTCCAATTATATCAGAAGTGTTATAACGGTACGTGTGCCTCCTCTTAGGCTGGAAGTGCTATTGAGAAAAACAGGCGGAGAGAGGAAGTGGGAGAGTGGAGCTTTGGTGCTGCTCTCCAGGGAGTCCTCTGGAGGAGGTGGGAAGACCAGCTCCACCCTGGTGCTCTCCTGCCCGCTCCTGCCGGGACTGCTCTCCCTCCGTCGGCCGCGTGGCTCCCACTTGGCCTCCTTCAGCAGCTTGCCCAAGTGTCGCTGGCTCACGCTCGTTGGTGTGCTCTTCCTCAGTCTTTTCCTGCCGTAATCGTGTCACTCATTAGTGTTTTCAAAGATTTGCTAATCTTGTCTATTGTTGGCTTATTTTCTGTTCATTAATTTAACATCTTTTGAAACATCTTCTTTTTTGGTGCATTGTGCTGTATTTTTTTCTAACCCGATGGTGGATGCTTATTAATGTTTGACCTTTCTTATTTTCTAGTATGAGCAATTAAGAGTATAAAATTTCCCTTCATATGCCAATTTAGTCGAATCATAAATCTTGAGGTTTCAATATTTTAAAAATTTCTAATTTCCATTGTAATCTTCTTCTTTGATTCATGATTGAATTAAAAGTGTGTTTTAAAAGATGCTCCAAACATATGCGATCTTTCTAATGAACTTTCTGTCATTAATTTATAATTTACTTAAAGTTTTATCTGAAAACTTGTCCATATCATCATCAGCCTTTGATATGTTAATATTGCTTTACAGTCTGAGATGTGCTAATTTTTAAAGTATTTCACTTATGCTCGAGAATATTGCATATCCTCTAGTTGTCTTCATTTTTGAATTAATTATTAATTATGATATCTAAATTAATTGATATGATATCTTATTAATTGTGATAGCTAAATATTCAGCATATTTATTAATTTTTATTTCTTCTCTGTTAATAATTATATAAGGTACAATAAAATTTCCTTCTATGACAAAATATAGTTCTGTCAATTTTAGTGATATGTATTTTAAAGCTAGGCTATTTGCAATTGCTATATATCTTGGTCTATTTGACATTTATCATTTTGTAGTGACCATTTTATATTTCTGTATTTTGATTTAAATGCTAGTCATTATATACATGTGTGCATATACGTAACATTACATCTATTATATTATTCAGTGTTTTTGATTGATATTTGTATATTTTGTGTATATATATTTCCATTCTTTTTCTTTGGTTCTTTTTGGAACCAGAAGTTTTACAGTGTTCCCTGTAAATGCCATCGAGGTAAGCCTCCTTGAATCGAGCTTATTTGTTTTTGTCTCTTAATTAATGGGTTTGGACTACTTGTATTTATTGCAGTTAGCAGTAAATCTTGATTCATGTCTATCAAGTTATAGATTTTCTATTTCTTATGTTTGCTGTTCTCCCTTGAGTTAGTCAGCTTTCCATTTCTGTGAAAAAATGCCTAAAATCAGCTTACAGGAGGGAAGGCTGGTGGCCCCTGTGGCCGGATCCCACCCACGTCCCCGGCCTCCTGGCCTTCGCCCTCTGCTGGGGCAGACGCCACGCGGGATACCTGGCAGAGCGGACCGCGGGCCTCACGCCGGCCGAGAGGCAGAGAGAGAGCCGGGGCTGGGGCAAGGGAGGCTCAAGGGCGCGGCCGGGGGCCACCCGCCTGGATGCCTCTGCCCAGTGTGGGGCCTCTCAGAGCTGGAGGTCCCGATGGCCGCGCCCTCCCTGCGTCCTGCTTCCACCCGTGAGCGGAGCGCGTCTTTCTCCTTGCTCGATCCCAGTGCCACTTTGGGATTTGTGCGCTCTTGTCTTGGAGGCGCTCCCTTAGAAAGTCCGGTGACGTTAACAGGAATTCCCTCCTCAGAGGCGCGCGGAGCTTAGGGGAGTGCAGCCCCAGGGCCCCCTCTGGGTGCTCTCTGCCCATCTGCTTTTAATCCCATTTTAAGCCTCCCAGGCTGGCTTCATTTTGTGGTTTGGGTTTTATGCACGTAACTTTGCCTGGATTTTCCTATTCTTGCCCTGCCCCACCCCCTTGACATGGCTCCACTTCTGTCTGGAGTAGATTTTTAAAATTTTTCTGTTGAGAAGTCAGCGGATGGACACTCATCGCATTTCGGGTGGTTGCCCGAGTGCAGGGTTCTGTGCCTTCTCTGCAGCGTCCTGGGTGGTGACGCCCCTCCTCTGGCGTCTGCTGTGGCTCAGACAGAGGTCGACCTGCAGTCTGGCTTTGCTTCCGGGAGAGACTGGCTTCCTTTCCCTGGTTTTCTTCCCACGCAGGATGCGTGCCACCTGCCTGGCACATCCCAGGTGCAGCTGTGAGTGTGGGGTGTGGAGTCTCCTCTCTGCATTTTGTTAGCGGGCTGTATCTGAGCATGGCTGCCTTGTGCTGTTTCTGGAGATGCACCTGCTGAGGGGACTTGGCCTTGCCGCCTCTCCATGCTGACTCCCCTGGACCCCTGTTCTCCTGCCCTCTCCGCTCCCTGCTCCCCTGCTCTTCATCAGACGTCTTATTTCCAGCTCCAAGGTTGTTTCTTGAGCTGGGCACCATCTGCTGTAACCTGTCCTCAGGTTTTAACTTTAGTTATGATATGTATTTGTAAGTCTAGACCTTCTACTGGGTTATTTTTCAAAACAGCGCCTTATTTTCCATCCTGTTGCTTGGTGCATGTCTACATGCTCGATTCTTAGATACCCCCAGTGTTTGCTTTGTGCTGCAGGCTTTGAGGGCGGGCCTCCGCCTGCTGGTCCCCCGAGCGTCATGCCTGCAGCCCGCCTTTTAGTTCATTTTGTGACCTTTGACCAAGCCTCGACTTTCTCGTAGTGTTAAACGTGAGGATGGTGTGAGGCCTGGGGGGCAGGCGCGTCTGCAGAGGAGGATCTTTACCTGGACTGGCTTCTGCTGGGGTGTCGGACAGGACCACGTTAGAAGGATTTCTCTCTGGAGGGAAGCTTTCTCCTGTTTCACACACTTGGTAGGAGTTAAGTCTGCAAAACCACAGGAGAGTTGGCTTGGGATTTCAATGATCATGGGAGTCTTAAATTTTTAAAAAAATTTCCTGTCCACGGAGCTCCAAATTTGAGCCGAGACAGTTCTTCACTGGGTCTTTGTGAGTCTTCCTGTATTTCTGGGTTGCCAGTGTCCTGTAGGGACCATCGGTGACTGGCAGGTCCCAGATCCTGTGGTGCTCTTAGGAGACAGCCCTCCTTGGGCTGACCTGGCCTGGCCCCTGTGTCGGGTCTGTGCCGCGGCCCCCGGTCACCTTCGGGGCTATGGATGGCAGGGTTCTGTTCCCGTTCTGGAATCCTGCCTTCGGATGTCAGTCAGCGGCCATCCCTGCAGCACAGACCCGAGGTGGACGGTGGACTCAGAGGCCCGGGACTCCTCTGGCTGCAGGTGGTACAGGTTTCCGTCTGTGGTTGGTGGTGGCCCCTTTGCTTTTGGGTCTTGGGGGAGGCAGCACACCATGGTGGGCCTGCATGGCGGAGAAGGCCACTCATCACCAGCCAGGGAGCAAAGGGACTGGGAAGGGGCCAGGGCCCCACACTCCCCTTCCAGGGCACGCCCCCGTGACCTAAGTTCCGCCTGAAGCTTCTGCCACCTCTTGTGGGCCTCTGGAGACATTCGAGACAGGCACCATGGCTCCCGTGTTGGCCGGTCCCCGAGGGCTGAGGCGGGCGTGTTGTTTGTCCCCAAAGGCACGTGCGCTGGGAGCTCGGTCTTCAGTGAGGCAAGGCTGGGGGGCTTTGGGAAGCGGCGCCCGGAGGGAGGTTCTTAAGTCGGTTGGGGGTGTACCCTCAGAAGGGACTGTGGGACTCCCGTCTCTCTCTGGCTCCCAGTTTTGAGATGTGCTCTCTTTCTCCTGCCTGCACTCCTGCCCTTGCCCCAGGGCCCTCACCAGAGCCTGTGCCCTGCTGGTTGGACTTGCATCCTCCAAAACCATGAGCTAAATGAACCTCTTTTCTTATGAAGTTCACCTGCCTCAGGTGTTTCATTATAGTAATGGAAAGTGGACTTAGGGACTGAGGGTCTGCTATTTCCTGCCCACTCAGCAGGCGTTTCAAATGGGACTTTTAGAACAGTCTTTTATTGGGCATTTTACTTGCTGTCAGAAGGGTTGTTTGTTTCATGGGTCTTTTATGACTGTGCTTTGCTTCTTTTATCACTGCATTTCCCCTTTCATTCTCTAGCCCTGCTTCCGTCTGCTCGGAGCTCCATAGCCCCACTGTAATGGACTGGGTGCTGTCTGTGAAGGCTGACAACCTCTTCGGTGTGGCTCGGTATGACGTCACTTATCTCTGCATGGACATTGTGCCCTGGTGTCGCTGTCCCTTCGCCCCCTGCCTGACTGCATCTGAGACTTCTCCACGTGGGTTGGGCCTCCAGTTCACTTCTCGCACTGACCGCAGGTGATTTCACAAGGGCAGCCACCTCCTGCCTGCCAATGCTCCCTACCCAGGGCACCGAGGGGAGACATTGGAAAGGTCAGCTGGTGCTGGGGACCGTCTGTTGAGGAGGTTGACGGTTGGCTTAACGGGGCAGGGCCTGCAAACAGGGACAGCGGACTCAGTTCCATTCCATTCATTAACTGTCGGTTGTGCTTCCTGGGCTGTAGAACGAGGGAAACAACTTGCTGCGGACCTGCTGTCTGGCTGCGGTGAACGAGGGGGTCTCGTGTGCTCTGGCGCCGGCGTGCTTCATGATGTGGCCGTGCCTGTCCTGGGGAACCCTCCTCCCGTATGAAGATAAGCTCCTCCTTCCACCCTTTATTTACATGGGACCTGGACGCCGCCAGAGGGTGCGGATGTCACCAGAGGCCTGGGGAACCGTGGAGGGACCCAACTGGCGTGGTGGGGCTGGGATGTGCGGTGTCAGAAGCCAGACTGTGAGGTTTCCCCAGAGTGCCGAGGGAATGCCCAGCGGCCTCTGCAGCTCAGAACAATGGGCTCCCTTCGTGCTACCTGAGGCCTGAGTGGGCCGTGGACCCCAGACTGATTCTCAAGCCTCGCTCTCTGGGGAGCTAAGTGGCAGCAGAGGCCGTTATTTGGGAGCCTCTTCTGTAGACCACGGGAGAGGAGCGGCTAGCACCTGGAAGCCTGCCCTGGCCTGAGAGGCCTCCGCTCACCTTTTACTGACCAAAATGAGCCCCTGGTCCTGGGGCTACAGCAGAATGCTCCCCCCATGCAGAGACACCGCAGGCCGCAGGGGTCAGGGACAGGGAGTCACTGGTGACCGGTGCTGGGGTGGGGAGGGCCAGGAGCACTGGGGAAACACCAGGCCACGTGCCACAGGGCCCACAGGCTAGTTGGCTGGGCTGGGGGCTGGGCTCCGCCAGAAGCCCAGGGGCTGGGAGGGAGGTTGGTGGAGCGCTGAGTGCTTGCGGTGGGGGTCGCGTGGTGGCTGGCTTTGTCCGCTGAAAGGCCACGTGAGGAAGCTCTGTCACCCTCTGGAGCCCAGGACCACTGCTGCAGGATCCCACCGTGAAGGTGACCCAGAGGCAGGTGCTCTCCACGGGGCACTGCCCAGCCTCAGGTCATGCGCAGGCCCGTGGACAGAGCTGGGGGCATGGGAAGGATATGCGCCATGGGTCCAGGGAAGGAAAGGGACGGGGCTGGGGAGAGGAAGGAGGGAGAGACCCGATTTTCACGAATTGGCTTGGAATATAGACAGTGGCAAGGCAGGTTCAAGTCCAGAGTCAAACCTGCAGCCCGGCCAAGCCTGCCGGCTGGAAAGCGGGTGTCGTGGTTGAGCCCTGAGGTGCCCCCCGAAGCTCATGTGCAGACAGTGCAGAAGTTCCAGTCTGTGCAGCTGTGACCTCACCAGGGCACCCGTCCAGTGGTACGGACTAGCTGGGAGGTGACTGCAGGCAGCCGGGCTGGAGGAGGCGGGTCCCTGGGGGCGGCCTTGGGACTTACCTTTTCCCCTGTGAGTGCAGCTCTCTCTGCTTCCTGGTTGCCCCGTCCTGAGCTGGTTTCCTCCGCCACGTCCTTCCACCACGCTTCCCTGCCTCGCCTAGAGCTCTGGAGTTGGCTGGCCACGGGCTGAGCCCCGACGTCACCTGAGGCCTGTGCCAGGGCTCGCCACGCCACCCACCGCCCTCCTGCCGCTCTCCTCGACTCTTGGGTTTCTGCCACTTCTGCTCGTCCCCAGACAGGCCTGCCTGCTGCTTGTCCCCAAGCCCTGGCTCTTCCCTGGTCCAGGTCCTCAACTCTGGGACACCAGGCTGCAGCCCCTCGTTTCTCAGGGCCGAGCACAGCCCCCCGGCGAGCCTTCCTCGAGCGCCTGGGCTGGACGCAGTCTCTCAGCCTCGGGGTGGCCGCGCTGCTTTCCTGTTCGCCTGTGTCCGACTCTGGGGTCTGGAGGGAGGGACCTGCCCACTCATCTGCGTTCTGTCCTCCGGTATGCTGTAGGCGCTCAGCCCTGCTTGTGGCACAGAGGAGCTCAGGCTCCAGCCACGCAGGTTTGCCCAAGGCGCCAGGTGGCGCCTGGTCAGCTGGGACGGCGGTCTCCGGCGTGGGGCGCCACCAGAGCGCTGCTCTCTGGTGGGTGTGGCCAGGATCTGCATTCCACACCACCCGGAGGGAATGGGGCCAGGCTGGGCGGACTGTGCCCCGCAGGCCGGCCCAGCGGCTCCTGCCTCCCTGCCTCCGAGGAGGAGGCCTTTTCTGTTTGCAGCAGGCCGCCCCATCAGACGAAGGCTGGAAGCCGCCGGCCTGGCCTGGTGTGGTCTTCCCTGCCCTGGCTCCCAGCCACGCGCCCCCCTGGAGGACGCTAAACGCCTTTACTGCTTCATAATCGCCGGCTTCGGCTCCCCGCGCACCTTGTTATTTAAACTCCAATAAAAGGTAGAATAAAAAAAGTTAATGGTCTAAAACTTGCTTTTTCAAACTACCTAAGAGGACACTTTACTCATAAACGTAAGCAAGGAAACAGGCTGCGTTCCTCCAGTTATGAGGTAAATAAATATCCTCCCAGGCCGCGCGGCCTTGGCGAGGGTGAGCACCCTGCAGGCCCTGCACCCGCGGCCCTGGGCGGATGCCGCCCCAGGGAGCGGGCCACACACCCAGGACAGCCATTAACTTCCGCTGCCCGCTCTGCCCTTCAGAGGCCGCACGCTGTTCTCCATTTTCAGTCGCAGGCTCGGAGGTAGTGGAGGGGAGGGGATGTGCTGAGACACCACCCTGGCTGGGGACACCGAGGAAGGGACAGCAGCGCCGGGGGTGGGAAGTGCAGCAAGGTGCTTGTGACCCTGGACCACGTGTGGGAGGCGAGACCAGCAGCCCTGTGCCGAGCTCTGCCCGAGACCCCAGAGAAGCCCAAGAAGCCAGCTGCTTGGGTGCCTGGCTTGCAGAGGTGAGTCCCACAGGAGTGTCCAGGACTGGTTCACGTGGCGTGTGTGCTGGGTCCTGCTGTCAGGGCCCCGCTAGCTGCAGGCCACAGGCAATCTGCTGTCTGAGCACCCAGTTTCTGTGAGATCAGTGTTCTCTGCACGCTGGAAGGGGCACCGGGCAGGAGCTCAGGTACGAGCACCCACTGAGTGCCGGCCTGCGTCTAGGCGCTGTCCCCGGAGCTGAGGGGACAGGAGTCCTGCCCTCACGGGCTCGTGGTCCAGCAGAGGAGTCTAGAGTCTAGAGTGAGATAGTGATGCATCTCAGGAGAAGGGCACTAGGGGACTGGGGGTGACTTCTGGGTTGGGGGGCTGGGAGGGTCTTTCTGAAAGATGATCTGCGAGTGAAGCACAGGAGGAAGCCAGGGAGCGAGGGGTTTGGGGGAGACGGTCACTGTCTGCAGGGGAGCGGAGATCCGAGGGACGAGGCAGGGCGGAGGGCTGTATCCAGGCACTGAGGCCCAGTGGGGCGAATGGTTGTGGGATTTTGGATAATAAGGTGGCTGAGTGGGCATGACTGTTGGCTGCTCTGAGCTCGGGAAAAATGGCATGGTCCTTAGAGAGGTCTGCAGCTCCTGTCACTATGAGGTCAGCAGGTGGCCCCGGCCAGGAGGATGCCAAAAGGACACCTAAGTGTCTGATGAGGTCATCAAGAAGTGTGGCAGGACCCACGGGGGACAGGGACCATGAGGAGTGGGCTGGCCCCACAGGGGTAGTGGGTTCCGGAGGAAGCGGAAGGCACAGAATTCTGGGCGCCCGCAGACCCAGAATTCCCAACAGAGGGATGTCTAGGTGGACAGTGGGGTCTGGGCTGATGCTGGAGCAACAGGCAGAGACCACCCCTGCCCCACCCCAGGCCCAGCAGCTCAGGATCTTAAAACTTTCTTCCCTTGTGAGGTGACAGGGACAGGACAGGGCAGGAGCTGAGTCCCCGGTGGCCAGAGTGGAGCCATCCAAGGACAGCTCAGGTGGAGGCAGCGCCTGGAGCTGCCGAGGGTCTGGGGCTGGGCTACCTCTCCTTAGGGGGTGCTGCCTAACCTCTGGCTTCCAATCTGAACCCGAGGGACGGGTTCTCAGTGCTGGGCCGTCACAATTCTAAAGAAAAACATACAGGTTTCATTTGGCGGCAACTCGCTTGGTCTTGTTCTTTTCTCCTTCCCACTCTGTGCCCAGCTTTCTTGTCTCCCCTTGTGTAAGGATGCATGTTTGGGCTGCCAGGTGGTCACAGGTGCTTCTGAGCACAGAGCTAGCCTTCCATCTCGTGAGTAGTGCTCAACCACTGTTAAAGTCAGGCCTGACCCATCTGCCTCGGGCCCCCGGACACAACAGGAAGTGTGCCCCAGGGATGCCGTTCCCCTTAGGAATTCTCAGCTAACTTTTCTCTTAAACCAGCAGGTATGGGGGAACACGCATGCGTGCATGCACATGGGCACGGGCTTGCAAGGCAATTTCCAAATCTACTATGATAGCTGTGCTCAGTCTAATTGAAATGAAATTGGAGTTGATTTAATTATTGTCATTTAGAAAACTAATTTTTGCTGGATACATGTGTGTTACATGGAAATCCAAAAGAACCTGAAATTCCAATAAGTGATTAGTTCATTATGTAGACTAATTGCTTTTACAGTTATAAATAAATCCAAAATATCACAGATCCAAAGCACACACCTGTGTGCTAATTGCTTTTCCGAGGGCTGTTTCCATGGCTGCAGAGTTGATGTTCTGCCACCCACAGATCGGAGGGTGCAGGTGGATACGGAGCCGCGCTCCAGAGAAGGAGCGTTGGTACCAGGCCTTCAGGACCGCACAGCCCTGGACAGCTCCACCCCCAGAATCTGGGCTAACTCGGAATTCCAGAATAGGAGCTGGGTTTAGAGAGATGGTTCCCTGGGGGGAACCCTGGCCTCAGAGACTTTCGGCAGCACCCTTGGGGCCCCACGGCAGGTGGAGTGTGCTCTCGGGGGCGCCTGGCTCCTTCCAGTTCAGAACCGTGGTTCTCCTCTCCGTGCAATAGCTGGAAAGAATGCTTCCTCAGGAACATTTTATAAAGAAACTAATGACCAGAACTCTGGATGCTTTAGTTAAATATGTGCATTTTAAAAAGCTTGTTTCTGCCTGGATTTGCATAATGATCCTTTTTCCCATAGGCCAAAGTTACCTTTCGCTCTGTTTAATAGACTCAGTGTTGCATTATTAACAACCATATGCAAGACGATGACCTCAGGAGGCTCCTTCCCCCAAAATGACTTCTTCCTGATTATCCACCTGGCCCTCTGCGGCCAAGCGTAGCGTTTCCTGGCTCCTGGTGTCTAAATGGAGCCTGGTTGGTGATGAAAGCCCAGGGCTGGCAACGGAACCTGGAACTGCGGCGCCGAGCACCTCCCCCTGAGGCGGGGCGCACGCTCGCCTTTTCATCAGAATTTAGCCGAGCAGGGCGTGGGTCCATGGGTGCTGCTGTGACAGGGGACGCTGGTCTGGTAACTCAGGAAAACCAGAAGTCTATCTTTAGAAATCCTGGAGGCTGGGAGTCCAAGATCAAGCTGCTGGCGGCCGGGTCACCGAGAAGGGCACATGCTCAGGCAGGCGAGGCCTGCGCTCAGCTGGCTGAGCGCCGGTGCTGCAAGGACGCTTTCTGGGGCCTTCACCACCCTAGAGGGGACAGGCGCTCTCCTGGCCTCTTCAGTCCCCACCTCTTCAAACAGCCACAGAGGCAATGCCTGGGTTCTGGGGAGCATAGCATGTGTCCACATTTTCCCTTTAATTTTGAAACAATTTCAAACACATAAAGCAAGTTGCAAACCCTCCACTCCGAAGCCATCTTCAAGTTTTGTTAAGTTCCCAGTGATGAACTTTGTGGCCGGAGGCCCCAGCGCAGGTCAAGCCCGCAGCCTCTCGCTCTCTCCGGGACCTCTCTGGAACGCTCTCTCAGCTTTCTTGGTGTTCATGACCTTGCTGTTGAAGGCTGCAGACCGACCTGCAGGAGTGCGGGATTTGGGATGGCCTCATTAGCCCTCGGGCTCGGAGCTGGCCCGTCCTCCTCTGAGGCGAAGGCCCCACTCTGCAGTCCACGCGAGGGTGGCTTCTCCTGTTGCTAGTGTGCCACCTGCCACGGCTGTTCCCACCGCCATGCTGTGTGGCAGAGTGCCCGACACTCGGCAGCAGAAGACCCTAACCCCATGGTCCCTGTGTGTGGACCTCAGAGTGGCCGGCAGCTGGCACACGGGTCACACATGGAGTCCTGTGTGGCTGCTGCAGGACGGGCTGAGCTGCTGGCGGCCTTCCCGTCTTCCTGAGGTCCAGGTCCTCTCCTGAGCTGGCAGCCCGGGCTCTCCCCTGGCCTGTGGGGAAGGACCTCGGGCTGCGGATCTTGCCCGGCCGCTGGCTTCCCAGGATGCACGTCCCCAGGACACAAGTACATGGCATTTTGCGACCCAGCCTGGGGTCATCCCCACCATGCTCTGTGATCAAGATCATCGCCTAGACCAGGCCAGGTCAAGGCAGGCCAGGTCGACGGGCCTCCCAGCGGGCGGGAGCGGGGGAGCGGGAGCTGCTTTGGCAAACCGTCTGTTGCCGTTACTTGGTCAGGGCTCCGTTTCCAGGACTCTGTTTCACCCAGCTGTAGCCGTGAGAGCCCTCGGAATGCCAGGCCCAGCCCTCCCTCCCCCTGGCCTTAGCACTCCCTGAGGCTTCTCGCTTGAGTTTCTTCTTGCTACACAGGTTGACGATCCAAGAGTGTTCTAATTTTATCATTCCTTCCACATTTTATCTGGATCCTTCTGTACAAAAGAAAGTCATCTGCTATTTATTTTTTTTCCTTGCTTATTGCATGGGCTCAGGGGTTCTAACGTTATTCAAAGGACACTAATATGTCACTCTTGAAACTTACCAGGAGGCTGATATTGTCCCAGATGTGACTAGTGGGAGCTTCTGAGCTGACATTTGTGTCTAAAAAACATAACCACTTGATTGAAGTATAATCGAACATCATCAAATAACGCTGCTCGGAACATCCTGCCAACTTCTGCAAGGACCTAGCTTGACTATCTTTTGGGAACATAAATACCTGGAAGTGGAGCACCAGGGTCACAGGGTAGGCGTGTCTCCTTAGGGAACGCCCGCGGGATGCCGGCCTCCGGCCCCTCTGCAGCCGTGCAGCCGTGCCCCTCAGCCTGGGCACTCATCAAGCGCAGCTTCCCTGAGTCCGTGTGGAGAGTTGTCTCGTCATGGATTTTTACCTGAATTTCCCTGGTGACAGGAGGTTGAATTCCATTCGTGTGGTGGGCTTTTTTTTTTTTTTTCTGTATTTGTTGAAATCTCCAGTCTCCCTTTTTAAATTTCAGTCATTTGTTTTCTTGAGTTTTGTCTGTTCTCTATATTTTCTGAATACGTATCTTTTGTCCAGGGAATAATTTGAAAGTATTTTCTCCCATTTTTTTAATTCTCTTAACAGTGTCTGAATAAAGCACACATTTTAACTCATATTTCTTCAAATTAGACTTAGGTTATGTATCTAAGAATTCCAGCCTAATTCCAGGTCACTTCGTTTTTCTCCTAGAAGTTTTAGAATTTCAGCTGTGTATCGAGTTCACATTCATATGGCGAGAAGTGGAGGCTGAACTGCATTTTCTTTGCATGGACATCTCTGATTTTCCACCACCTTTGTGACAGTGTGGTCCATAATCAGGGAAGTGCCTCTACATCCTTTCCCAAAATCAACTGACTGTGTATTTGTAGGTATATTTCTAGAATCTTTACTCTGTTTCATTGATACGCTTGTCTAAATTTATGCCAATATCATGTTGTCTTGATTTCTGTAACTCTGAAATAAATCTTGCAATCAAATCAGGAATTGTTAGTCGTTCTGCCCTGTCCCTCTTATACAAAGTTGTTGAATTATTTTAGTTCCTGTGCATTTCCATAGAAATTTTAGGAACAGTTTATTAACTTCTATAACAAATCTGCTGGGATTTTTGTTTTGTTTTGTTTTGTTTTTAGTGGTGGTGTGCTGAATCTACAGATTAATTTGGAAAGAACTGACATCTTAACAATATTAAGTCTCTCAATAAATGAACATATTATATATCTCTGTTTACTTATGATCTTTTAATTTCATTCAACAATGTCTTGTAGTTTCCAGTTTATAGATTTTCCACAGATTTTGTGAGACTTACTCCAAGTATTTAATTTTTTTGCTACTATAAATAGCACTTTTTAAGGTTTAGATTTTGATTGTTACTAATACATATGGTTGACTTTCATGTATTGATCATGTGTCTTGAAATCTCACTAAACTCACTAATTCTAACCTGTTTTTAGATTTCATTGATTTTCCAGAAGACTGTCATGTCTGCGTGAGGACAACATTGTGTCTTTCCTTCCCATCCAGGATGACTTTTGTTTCCTTTTCTTGCCTTATTTCATGATCCAGTGTCTCCAGTAAATGTCGAGTAGAAGAGGTGAGAACCCAAATCCTGGTGTACTCAATACTCAGAGGTGAGAGCTGAGATCATGTCGTACGCAGTGAACTTCTGGGCTACAAGCTTTTTGCTCAGTTCCGTGAAGAGGCTGCTTCTCTGCCTTCTTCCTCAATGTCATTTCTGATGAGAAATTTCTTGATTGTATCATGCATGCTCTTACATCACTTCTGAGTCCTTGTCTATAATGTCATTTTTTCTCTGCCTGATTTTAAGATTTTCTATTATTGGTTTTAAAGGAATTGATTGTAATGTGCCCTGGTGTTGCTTCCTTAATCTTTCTTGTGCTTAGGGTTCATTGAGCTCTTTAGATCTTTACCATTACCATCAAATTTGGAATATTTCATCAAATACTTTTCCTTGCTGGTTGCCCACACTGTCCTGTCTTCCTTCAGGGGCTCAGATCAACCTGCCTTAGGCTGTTTGAAGCCATCCCAGAGCTGTTTCTGTTCACTTTTTGGACATAATTTTCCCCTTGTTCATTCTGGGACGTTTCTCTTGCCCTGGCTTCAAGTTCACTCGCTTTCCTTCTGCCTTTGAGCCTTTCCAATGTATTTCTCCTCTCGCGCATCACAGTTTTCGTCTCTGGATGTTCAGTTTGGGACATTTTTGTTTTTCATCTTCCATGAACATATGGAATTAACTTCTCGAACATATGGGATGCAGTTGTAATAACTGTTTTAATGTCCTTCTCTGCTATAGCTCTAATATCTGTGTCATTTCGGGTTAGT